>NC_134687.1:445417402-445724221 GCF_050947455.1 Rhinoderma darwinii
TTTCACGGCGTTTTTCGGCCGTTTTTGGAGCTGTTTTCAATAGAGTCTATGAGAAAACGGCTCCAAAAACGTCCCAAGAAGTGTCCTGCACTTCTTTTGACGAGGCTGTAATTTTACGCGTCGTCTTTTGACAGCTGTCAAACGACGACGCGTAAATTACAGGTCGTCGGCACAGTACGTCGGCAAACCCATTCAAATGAATGGGCAGATGTTTGCCGACGTATTGTAGCCCTATTTTCAGACGTAAAACGAGGCATAATACGCCTCGTTTACGTCTGAAAATAGGTAGTGTGAACCCAGCCTTAATTTAAAATAAAAAAAACATCTTTGCGATGGAATCACAGCGTTTCCGCCGCAAAAGTTGCAACATATAGCTTATCCATGCCAAAAAGCTTCAGGTTTCCAATAAAAGGACAAAGTGCTTGTGCGGCTGGAGAATCCCCTCAGGCTCTGTCAGTTCTTCCCCACTTTTTTGAGGGACTGGTAGCTCTATAGGGAATTTGACCTCTCATTGATAGAGGGTGAGCTTCATATTATCTGCTAAAAATAGTTTTTTGAAATCTATCTGGACCACGGGGCAGCCTGTTTCTATAAAATCTAAGCTAAAAGAGTGGGCACAATTTATACACTATCACAGGTCACTTAATGTCGTTCAGCAGCATTAGGTCCCCAATGTGTAGAGGCCCAACCAATGCCCTTATATTAAACAGATTTGCTACAAGAACGGAGGTATATTTTAGTCTTTTGTGATATTATCAGACTAGCACCTCTTAAAGCACAATGTACAAATAGCTGTGATTTTGTAATATATTTAATTAAGAATGTTCTATCAAGACATCTGCAGTCACTTAATACAAAGATAGTTACAGAAAAAAAAATTCAGGATTGGTAACCATGGAAAATAGATTAAAGTAAAAACTTCTTTGTACAGGCATTATACCCTGTAAAAGAAAACAAATGAATACAAGGCCTGGATTCCTATAGAACCTCTGCCTCCTAAAGAAAGCAATATGTCTTGAGCATATTGCCCTCTCTCGGGCAGGCAGCTGCTTCCCCTGTAGGGACAGGCAAGGAAGTGTCTGGGGAAATTAGTTTTAATAGTAATGGAAAATATTATGTCTGTTTGTGCACCAATAAGCAACTGAATCGTTGCGATTAACTATCAATTGACCATTTTATAATGAAGTGTCCCCCTATACTTACCGGTGTACATATCCTAGCTGATGAACACTATGAATTGCGAGAACTATTTCTGCCAGATAAAACTGGGCCATACTTTCATCAAACTGGTCATCATAGCGATTCAATAAAGACAGCAGGTCTCCTCCTGGCTGGTATTGCATAACCTGCGGAATTGTCATAAACGTGACATGGTGAACTTGAGTCATTTTATGTCATATGCAAAAATTAGGTTTACTAAACATTTAATTAAAAGAAAAACAAAGACAGGGGTCATGTTCAAAGAGCAAAACTTTAAATGAAATTTGTCACCAGTTTTATGCTGCCCTATCGGACGGCAGTATATGTAGTGACAGAGAGCCTGATTCCAGCGCTGTGTCTCTTGCTTTGTAATATTCAGTAGTTTTCATAAAATCTTCTGCAGCGCGTATTCATGAGTTGTGGCTAGCCCCACCCACTTGCCACTGATTGACAGCTACCCCCCCCCCCCATACTGTACATAGGGAGAAAGCGGCCAATCAGCGTCGGAAGGTCAGGGGGAGCCACAGCTCATGAATATGCACGTCGCCCCCTGCAGGAGATAAACTGTGATTTTATGAAAACTACGCTGGAATCAGGGTCCTTGTCACTCAGATAGGGAAGCATAAACCTAGTGAAATATTCCTTTTAAGACCTGTTTACATGAAGCAAGGTGTTTCTGTGACTTCCATTGAGTATAATGGAGAGAGTTGTATACATGCCCAGTAAGCTCTCCACAACATCTTTTCCGGTTAGCAACCTACTGTACTTCTCGATCTATTAGAGTGGCTTAGGTTCACACGCCATTGAAGCTGGGCAGTGGAAACCGTCCAGTTGTCAATTTAATCAAGAAAATTGTTGTACTGTATTGAATGTTTAGGTTTAATGTAAAAATGTGTCAATAAAAACATTTTGATAAAAAAAAAAAAAAAAGATTAAACATATCAGCCGCAAAAAAAAATGGGCTAATTGCGGGGGTACGGAGGCACCTGGCAACATCAAATACACAGCGCTGTAATCAGGGGCAAGGCAGCAATACAGGTATGGCGGTCCTTTTTAAGCTTGTCTTATAACTGAAACGGAAAAAACAAACATCCAGGCTTTTGTATACAGGAGCCCCATTATATATAATAAAGCAGTAGTGTCCAAAGCTTGTTAGGTCACTGTAACAATAGTAAAATGTATCATTTCCCCACTGGCAACCTCAGCACCACAAGTAACCTTTCGTGTAGCTTCCAGTTTTGGTCAATCATCGGATTACTTCAGCAGCAATAATAATATGCCATGGAGAGCTGACAGCTTTGCTCTGCCATTGAATAACGTTTCTAGTTGACATCTCTGAGCGATTTCCTTTTCCATTCATTTGAGATATTACTTACTAGGTAAAGGTGCTCCTTATCCTGGAAAGCATATTGTAGTGTGGGTACCCATGGACTGTTATGATTACTTAATATATTTCGTTCTTCTTCAAAAAAAGAAACCTAAACAAAAGAGAGACAAGTAAAGTCCAGTATGTATTCTGAAATTCTTCAAGTTTGTCTTTTTATAAAACTTTTGATCTTACTATAAACGTTTATGCAGATCTATGGGCTATGTACACCTTAGCATGGCAAACTTTATTATTTTATTTTTTTTTAGAAAAAGGTGTATCAGTGTGTTTGGTGCAACTTTACAAATACATTTTATTAAATTCTTTTTACTTTTTTTTTTTTTTTTAAATACAGTTGCTCTGTATTCTCTATACACACCAGATGTATGTAGTGCTATTCACTGAATCCGTCAGTCCCACGGACCTGATGGGTTTAGTGACAGTGGGTCCTGCATGTCTCTGACATCACATCTAAGTTCATAACTTAGATGTGATAGATTACAGGTGGATCTTGCGCAGCACCCGCTGACACTGAACCCGTCCCGCTGACCTGACGGATTCAGTAAATAGTACTAGATACAGCTGCTGTGTATAGAGAATGCTGTATCTATTTTTTAATAAAAAGTATTTGTGCTTAAATGTTGCACCAAACACACTGATACACCTTTTTAAAAAAAAAAAATATTATATATATATATATATATATATATATATATATATATATATAAAAATTGCCTTGCAAAGGTGTACATTACCTTTAAATTGGTTTTCCCAACATAGGCTGTGTTAAAGAGGACCTGTCACTAGCTCCTCTAAAGCGAGTTATTAGACTCACGTGATTGCCGCTGTCTGTGACTCCAGCGGTATTTGTTGCTTACTTCTGCATCCCCCCGTTGCTGAGACATTGCCCCCTCTTTATTTATTAAATATGTAAATGAACCGCTGGCTAGCCAAGTGGGATTGGCCACCAGCGATTCTCAATGGGCGGAGCTATCAGAGAGCCTCGGACACTGACCTATCAGCGTGAGGCTGTTTGCTTCAGACATTCCTAGGCAAGCGTCATCTCGAGAGCCTCTGATGCTGACCTATCAGCGTGAGGCTCACGCGATGACGATGGCCTAGGAATGTCTGAAGCAAACAGCCTCAGGCTGATAGGTCAGTGTCAGAGGCTCTCTGATAGCTCCGCCCATTGAGAATCGCTGGCGGCCAAACTTGGCTAGCCATCGGTTTATTTACATATTGTTTAGTAAATAAAGAGGGGGCAATATCCCCAGGTGCAGAAGTAAGCAACATACACCGCTGGAGTCACAGACAACGGTAATCACGTGAGTCTAATAACTCACTTTGTATGAGCTAGTGACAGGTCCTCTATAAACACTTTAGCAATTGGTTGTTTTTAAAAATGTAGCTTCATTTGGCTTCTGCAGCCTGCATGTATTCTAGTGCATATAGCCGGCTGCAGAATTCCGTTCACAGGCAAATCAAACACAATGCTGGTCTGTCGGGCTCGTACTCAGAACCCCTTTTTTCCATCTCCTGAACGACCTTTTAAGCTGATTTATGACCAAATTAAAGTTGAACATTCTGAGGGCTGAAACAGACCTGGACAAGTCTTTTAAATCAGGATATTTCACATACCCGTAGCCTGACCAAATCATAGTAAGGCCTAGGGGGCAGCAACAACAAAACAATAAGCTGTAGGGTGGGTCCACTCAACAAGACTGCTGGATGTTAAAAAAAAACAAAACAAAAAAAAACTAAAAAACTGTGCAGCAAATGCACTGGAACTAAGATTCATTTGCGATTCCCCCCCAGTAGTCAGAATAGAGCTCATCTCAATGGTACCCATAGAAACGTCCCACACCTCCCATCTAGTAGTAAAATTAGTGTTTCTTATTCTTGACTCCACTCTTACTTCATTATATGACAGCTGCAGAGTGCTCTATGCACCTGGCAAGAGTGATCTTTGACTGCTCCTGCCATGAGCCATGGAGCTAGATGCTGTCAGTGAAAGCATTCAGCTTCATTCATTAGTCAAATCACCTGGCAGACCCATGTATACAGAACAGGATGCAAATCCTGGCCCCTAGGAATGATTTTCCAGTTACCATAGCGGACAAGTTTTGTCCAGCCCTGCCTAGAGCACAATAGTTCACACAATTTAATCTGATCGAAACTTTTGAAGTGTAGATTCACTTGACTGAGGCTAAGCTGCAGTACCAGGCACAACCACTTGTACGGCTATAAACAAAGAAGGGGACTGCAGCGGCCCCTTAATTCTGCTGACTGGCAGGGGTTCCAGTGATCAGATCCCCACCAAAGAGTAGCCCAATAATATCTAAGTCCTGGAAAACCCCATTAAATATATGATTTTTTTCCTAGATACATTGCCAAGTTAATCAAATACAGTCCACGCACAAAAGTGGCGCCATTTCTGAAAAAAAAGCTGACTTTTTTCAACCCCCTTCAAATAATCAAATGATGGTCAAGAACAGCACACAGTAGTAATGTGCGGATACATGCAGGAGCCTCAATACTGCCTGGTATAGGCTGGGAGGAAGTACTGCACTAATTATATAGTTATTTTTGATTCCCAGCAAAATTCACTGCACATTACTGTTGCGTGGAGAGAGAGTACTATTTAATAAAGCGAAGATCACAACATCTCCCTAAAAGTGAAGGTCCTAAATCACAGCCATCTTTAGAAATAAAAAGAAAAACCAAGTGTACCTGTGCTTGTGCAATAAGTGCTTTCTTCTTCATCACTTTCATAGCAAATATGTCTCCAGTAAGCTTCTCCTTGACAACATGCACGTCTGCAAAGTGACCTCGTCCAATTACATTCTTTACTTCAAAATCTTTAACGTTGGGTTGGAGTTCCCGTAACTCTGCAATAGTTTCCGAGTCTGGGAAGAAAGTATACAGACTGTATAACAATGCTATTCTACCAACAAAAATATTGAACCAAACTTCTATTATTCTATGTTAACATCAAACTGGAAATCCAATTAAAAAAATTAGTGTGCGTTCGACCCGTGTGAACAAACCCTAAATAAGATATCCAATTTTTTTTTTTTAATATTGAACATATAGAAACATACATACCAAGTAGTATACATATAAAGAACCATCCAAAGTGACGGGACTAACAACCTCAGAAAACTAGAGTGGGGCATGAAACGTCTTTGTAAGATATAAATAGGGTAATATCCTGCTATGAACTAATGCTGAAATATAATGAAAAGAAACATCTGGATTATACTTATATCAATCATGCAAATACCTGTATTATCTCTGCAGGAGGTGTAAAATTCAGTGAGTCTCAACGCACGTGTTCACGGTAGGAAAACGCACTTTGGTGCTCAGTCAAACTTTACACCTCCTGTAGAGAGAATTCAGGTATGTAAAAGTAACCGAAGAACTAAACATTAGGTCTTATTTATCATAACTATGAACTGGCGATTTTGTGATGGGTTTGAAGCAATTTCTGAAAGCTGACTGGATGCTATGGGCTAGTTTTTCTATTAGACCGTTTTGACAAATGAGGGCCACTATATTTCATATGAAATTGCACCAAACATACATTTTTTGACAAAGTTAGACACATGTTTAATCTTCATTAATGCTGGACTATTGCATTCTTCAAAGAGGACAAATAAGGAATCCAGAAGTCCTTCCCTGGTTAGAGGAGACAGATGTTGTTGCGAAGGAAACTGACATGATGATCTCCCCTAAAAAAAAATATATATATAATTTGATGACGAATTATAGCATTAATAACATCACAATGAAATATTACACAAGGTTATTACTTTAGGTGAGCTATGTAGATACTTCCCACATATCTTGCTCCTACGTTCATTGTGAAGAGGTGATTTATACTGCTCGATCCTAAAACGCCGGTAAGGATGCACCCACATATGCAGTTTATTAAAGTTCTGTTCACATCTGTATTTGGATTTACTCTTGGATTTTTGCCAAGAATAGTGCAGTCTGCTGTATCATTCTTCCCGTCAAAAACAAACCGGAACCCCCGACAGAAAGCAAGTATCCGGTTGGATCCGTTGGAAAACAGATCAATCACAGCATCATGTCTTTGGTTATGAACGGAAGCCATGATTCTGTTAACAAAACCTTAAAGAGGCTCTGTCACCACATTAGAAGTGCCCTGTCTCCTACATAAGGAAATCGGCGCTATAATGTAGGGGACAGCAGTGCTTTTTTATTTAGAAAAACTGTATATTTTTACCACGTTATTAGCGATTTTAACTTTATGCTAATTCGTTTCTTAATGCCCAAGTGGGCGTGTTTTTACTTTAGACCAAGTGGGCGTTGTGGAGAGAAGTGTATGACGCTGACCAATCAGTGACCAATCAGCGTCATGCACTTCTCTCCATTCATTTAGTCAGCACATAGTGATCCTGCGTTGTTCACTATGTGCTGTCTTACACTGACACATTAACATTACTGAAGTGTCTTGACAGTGAATAGGCATCACCTCCAGACAGGACGGGATGTCTATTCACAATCCCGGTACTTCGTTAACGTTTCTATGGGACTTACAGCAGAGCAAGCGTAATCTCGCTGTAACCTGTCATTTATAGCGTGATCTCGCAAGATTACGCTTGCTCTGTTGTAAGTACCACAGAAACGTTAACGAAGTGCCGGGATTGTGAATAGATATCCCGTCCTGGGTGGAAGGAATGTCTATTCACGGTCTAAACACTTCAGTAACGTTAATATGTCAGTATAAGACAGCACATAGTGAACAACGCTGACTAAATGAATGAAGAGAAGTGCATGACGCTGATTGGTCAGCGTCATACACTCCTCTGTACAACGCCCACTTGGTCTAAAGTAAAAACACGCCCACTTGGGCATTAAGAAACTAATTAGCATAAATCTATTTTTTCTAGATAAAAAAGCACTGCTGTCACCTACATTACAGCGCCCATCTCATTATGTAGGAGATATGCCACTTATAATGTGGTGACAGAGTCTCTTTAAAGGGGTTTTCCCATGAGAGACATTTATGACATATCCTCACGATATGTCATAAATGTCAGATAGATGCGGGTCCCTCTATCTGGGACCCGAAATTCTCTCTAGAACGGGGCCCCCTAAACCCCGTTCTGCCACTCTATGTTGCGGCGGAAGGAGGTGAATTCCGAAAATGAATTAGCAAACCGCATAGCTCGCTGAGCTACACTGGTTCCATAACTGCCGTTCACTACTATGGGACTTACGGAAACAGAATAGTTCAGCGAGCTACGCTGTTTTCTTAATTCCCGACCATATAGTCAGGAAGTGGCCGGTGGAGGCAGAGGGAGGAGAAAAAGGTAGAACGGGGTTTAGGGTGCCCCGTTCTAGAGATAGGTGCGAGTCCCAGAGGCGAGACCCGCATCTATCTGACATTTATGACACATCCTGTTTATATGTCATAAATGTCTCTGATGAGAAAACCCCCTTTAACCAAAGCCAGGACTGATTTAAAAAGGAATTAAATACTTTTCTTTTTTGTATCCACTACTAGGTTTCACTCAAAAAGACTCCACCAATAACCGCATGCGTGACTCCAGCTTAGGCTGCATTCACACCCGGCGATTTTGTGATGGTTTTTTCAACATGTATTTTAGCAGTCAAGTAAGGGATAGTAAGGGATGGGTACTTTTGAGTCATCGTTGTCCATGAAAGTCTGTGCTCTTTAAAAGCTGCTCATCTCTCTCCTAAGTAAATACGCTGCTCATCGCTACAGCAGTCTTCTAAACGTGAAGAAAGAATGCCTATACAAGTATTATGTGCGGTCTCTACTGAGGAGCTTCTACCAACACAGACATACATTACCGTATGGAAGTCTATATGCACGTTAGATGGTAGTGTTAATAAACTTTGAGCCCCTTCTTTGCCATCAATTTTGACATTGTACCAAGTAGCTGCAAAATGACAAACTGGTTGCTAGGGATGTGCTACTTGACAACCCAATATAGCAGGCTGCAGTTGTTGGGCTTGGTAGCCATAGAAAATGGTTTGTCTTAAGGATGTTTTGAAATTGGCAAGGTGCTGACCGCAGAGTAGGGGGATTTACTGCAGATTTAGCCGAAGATTTCCCCCTTTGCACTGCATTTGGAGAAATCCACACAGAAAATCTGGGACAAATACGTCATGTGTGAACAGGGCCTGAAAGATTCAAAAAGACATGCGGTCATATGACTGAATTGGAGACAGATCAGTAGTTATAGCTTTCAAGTCACAGTTAGGTAAACTATAATAGAAATGCTATAAGAAGGATATCCCTCAGTATTGGCAGTCATGCCTCACATATTACGAGATTTTCATTGCGATTTGTATTGTATATCTATATTCTGTATATCTCCTTTATTGTCCGTAGTCATAATTATTTTCATTATTATATTAGTAAATTACTTGCACTCCTTTTTATGGTTAACCAACTATGCGTTATCTGTAGTAAATCCCAGTATAGCATAACTCCCCAACATTGAAGGAAAAGACACTAAAGAAACTACATATACAAGATTAACACCTGTAAAAAGTTATGGAGTCGTGTAGCTCTACTGGTGAGTGGCTCTGATGACAAACCGTCTATTCCACCGCGGATTCCAACCTTGAATTTCAACATTTCTGGAACAATAAATCATATTATAACGTTAACATTTAAGCTGCCCATACAATTTATATAGCCGTTGGCCAAATGCTCATGCGGCTGCCAGCTATACCTCCCAACTCACCCATATACATGAAAGCTCGGCTCACATCCCGAGCGTGCATGTGCTTTCAATGGGGAGAAGGGAAGAAGTTGCAACCAGAAACCTGGCAGCGGCATATCTCCCACAGAAACAAAGAATCAGGCATGTTAAAATTCAACGTGCTTGATATTTCTTGGACACTCCAACACACATTAGATCGTTGGCTGGCCCCACCAAAATCAGTGGCTTCAACTGACTTTCACCTAATGAGTATGGGCAACTTTAAAGGAACAGTGTCACCAAACTTTTTTTTTTTATATCAGTTTTATGTTAGGGTTTTATTAAAAACGTTTATATTCATTTGTGTGCTTGTGTGTTACTTTTTTCTATTTTTACACTTTTTCTTCCCTATGGGGGCTGCCATTTTATTTTCCATTTCTGTATGTGTCGATTAACGACACATACAGACATGGAATACGGCAGCTCCAGTCCCATAGGGACTGCGAACGGGGCCCGTTCCATCCACTTTGGTGTACGCCGTGTGTGTGGGAACGGCGCATGCGCCGCTACCACACAGTCCAATTTGAAATGCGCGCCGTCCGGCGCCATTTTCCTGTGGACCGGAAGTCGCGGCCGGACAGTAAGATTACTACTTCCGGTCGCGGCTTCCGGACTTGTGCACATGGAGCAGCGGCAGCAGACGGAGCGGACGGACCCGTGGGAGCGGCGGCGACTGGAGCAGGTAAGTTATTTCTATGTATGTTCGTGTTTCAGTGTGTGTTTACTACTGTATGTTAACCTTCTACACTGTGTGTTAGCTCAAAAAATGGCGACACACAGTGTAGGAGGTTTGACCGTTCAAACCCCTCGTTTATCCCGGCACTAGCCAGGATAAAGGAGGGGGGGATGCTGAGAGCTCACTAGAGCGAGGGATTTTTCCCCAATTTTGCAGCATAAAGCAATGTGGTTGCTTTACCACATGCAATGCTGCAATTTTGGGAATTGCTCCATCTAGTGACCAGTGCTGGGAAATATTATAAATTGAATCCAATTTATAATATTTCCTGACGCGTGAAAAAAATTAAAAAAATTAGAACAATGTTTAATCACCTACACACTAATTGTTTAACAAAAAAAAAACAACATGTTTTGCTGGCAACACATTCCCTTTAAGATCTTTTACCTTTTGTTATGTGGAGAGGACAAAGTAGTGTACCACAGATTATTTTCTTCTATTGACATTAAAGAGGCTCTGTCACCACATTATAAATGCTCTATCTCCTACATAATGTGATCGGTGCTGTAATGTAGAAAACAGCAGTGTTTTTTATTTAGAGAAACGATCATATTTGACAGAGTTATGACCTATTATAGATTTATGCTAATGAGTTTAATGGACAACTGGGCGTGTTTTACTTTTTGACCAAGTGGGCGTTGTAAAGAGGAGTGTATGACGCTGACCAATCAGTGACCAATCAGCGTCATACACTTCTCTCCATTCATTTACACTGCAGATAGCGATGTAGCTAGATCACTATGTGCAGCCACATAAACACACTATAACGTTACTGCAGTGTTCTGACAATGAATATACGGGGTGGGCCATTTATATGGATGCACCTAAATAAAATGGGAATGGTTGGTGATATTAACTTCCTGTTTGTGGCACATTAGTATATGGGAGGGGGGAAACTTTTCAAGCTGGGTGTTGACCATGGCGGCCATTTTGAAGTCGGCCATTTTGTATCCAACTTTAGTTTTTTCATTGGGAAGAGGGTCATGTGACACATCAAACTTATCGAGAATTTCACAAGAAAAACAATGGTGTTGCTTGGTTTTAATGTTACTTTATTAAAATGGCCGACTTCAAAATGGCCGAGATGGTCAACACCCAGCTTGAAAAGTTTCCCCCCTCCCATATACTAATGTGCCACAAACAGGAAGTTAATATCACCAACCATTCACATTTTATTTAGGTGTATCCATATAAATGGCCCACCCTGTACATTACCTCCAGCCAGGACATGATGTCTTTTCAGAATCCTGACATTTCTGTAGCGTTTGTGTGATATTTACAGCAAGGCCAGCGTAATCTCGCGAGATTACGATGTAACCTGTCATTTAAAACTAAATTATGCTTGCCTTGCTGTAAATCTCACACAGATTCTACAGAAATGTCAGGATTCTGAATAGACATCACATCCTGGCTGGTGGTGATCTCTATTCACTGTCAGGACACTTGAGTAACGCTATAGTGTGTTTATGTGGCTGCACATAGCGATATAGCTATATCGCTATGTGCAGAGTAAATGAATGGGGAGAAGTGTATGACGCTGATTGGTCACTGATTGGTCAGCGTCATACACTCCCCTGTACAACGCCCACTTGGCCAAAAAGTAAAACACGCCCAGTTGTCCATTGAGAAACTCATTAGCATAAAGCTAAAATAGGTCATAACTCCTTCAAAAATGATCGTTTTTCTAGATAAAAAAAACACTGTTGTAATCTACATTACAGCGCCGATCACGACATGTACAATATAGAGAATTTATAATGTGGTGACAGAGCCTCTTTAATGTATTTTCCCATCTCATTTATGGCATATCCACAGGATATGTCATAAATGTCTGATAGATGCAGGTCCAAGCTGTGGGACCTTCACCTATATCGAGAAGGGGTCACCCGATAATTGGCCCATGTAAAAGAGCCTTAAAGAGGTTCTGTCACCACATTATAAGTGACCTATCACTTACATAATGAGATTGGCGCTGTAATGTAGGTGACAGGAGTGTTTTTTATTTAGAAAAACAATCTATTTTCACAGATTTATGAGCGATTTTAGCTTTATGCTAATTACTTTATTAACGCCCAACTGGGCGTGTTTTTATTTTAGACCAAGTGGGCGTTGTGGAGAGAAGTGTATGACGCTGACCAATCTGTAATGTCGGGGTAGGGAGACAGACAGGTGAGCCCTAATCTACCCGCCACTCAGTCCCTGCCTACTTGCAACGGCCCGTCCTAGGCGACGGCGTACAACTGGGCGGCGGTCCCTACGCTCAATAAGTGCACGACAGACAAACAGACAAGGGTACACAGAAGTTAGGGAAATGGGGAAGTTGCCCACGGCAGCACCGTGAGCAACGAGAGTAGTGAACGAGCCGAGTCAAACCAGGAGTGTACGAGGTACCAAACGCAGAGCAGGAGAGTAGTGAACGAGCCGAGTCAAACCAGGAGTGTACGAGGTACCAAACGCAGAGCAGGAGAATTGTCAGTAAAGCCAGGGTCAAAATTAAGCAGAGGACAAATGTTCAAGCAGCAGCAGCAGAGCCAGGACACAGACAGAATCACAGGCAGAGGAGGAGCAGGAAATGCAGGTATAAATAGATAGAGGGCGGGAGCTAGCTCCGTCTGGCCAGGCTGTGATAGGCTCCCCCACTCCTAAGCCTCCCAGCCTGACTGTTAGAAGATCGTGTCACTCTCTCAGACTTAGGAGCAGGTGCAGACTGATGACCCACGGGCATCGACACAGAAGCTGTGTCTGGCAGATCCTTTACACAATCAGTGACCAATCAGCGTCATACACTTCTCTCCATTCATGTACTCAGCACATAGTGATCCTGCATTGTTTGTTCACTATGTGCTGTCAAATACAGCCACATTAACGTTACTGAAGTGTCTTGACAGTAAAGGGACATCGCGTCCAACCAGTACGGGATGTCTATTCACAATCCCGACACTTCGGTAACATTTGTGTGTGACTTACAGCACAGCAAGTGTAATCTCGCTGTAAACTGTCATTTACAGCGTGATCTCGCGAGATTAGGCTTGCTGTGCTATAAGTCAGACACAAACATTACAGAAGTGTCGGGATTATGAATAGACATCCCGTCCTGGCTGGAAGTGCTGTCTATTTACTGTCAAGACACTTCAGTAACGTTAATGAGCGAGTATGGGACAGCACATAGTGAACAACGTAGGATCACTATGTGCAGAGTAAATGAATGGAGAGAAGTGTATGACGCTGATTGGTCACTGATTGGTCAGCGTCATGCACTTCTCTCCACAACGCCCACGCATTCATGAGCTGCTGGCTCCCCCTAAACGCCGTGGATTGACTGTTTTCTCCCTAATACCATGCATAGGGAAAAAGCTGTCAAACAGCAGCGGGGGGAGCGGCTGAGGATACTCCTAGCACACAGTGCGATGCGAGCGCTGCTACTAATAAGGTGTAAATTTACTAAATGTAAACCACAGGCACATATAACAGACACATCGCTGAAATAGACATGACTGGTGACAGATCCCCTTTAATGTACACATCACCACATCCTTTATTTTTTTTCAGTAAACTTTGTATTGCTAAAAAGGGGTTTTCGGTTTTAGGTAAATAAAACAAAGTGATCTGTCACCGCTCCTAACAGGTCTGTTTAAAGAGACTCGGTCACCTCCGAAACCTTCCTAAACTACAGTAGTCAGTAACTAGCTTAAAAGAATCAGAATCTGCAATTTTTATTTTCTACTTCCTTGCATTCTCCCATTGTAAGCCCGCATACGGGCAGTGGGTTGCATACTGATGCATAGAGCGTACTACTGAACTCATCGATATAATGAAGAGGACTACTAGACTCGTCATCAGCACGCAGCACACCGCGCTTTTGCACGCTGACAGCAGGAGAATGCAAGGGAGTAGAAAGATAAAAATTGCAGATTTAGGCCGGATTCACACGACCCTGTTTGGTCCATGATATATGGACCGTATGTCGGCATTATTTCCTAGACCGAACACAGTGCAGGGAGTCGGGCTCCTAGCGTAATAGTTATCTATGACACAAGGAGTCCATGCCTCGCTGCGGGAAAACTGTCCCTTACTGAAATCATGCTACACGCACACGTTGTATAATTTGATGCAGAAAATCAGGTAATTCCGCAGGTAAAACCAGCACTTAATAGTGCGCTTATTGATGCGTATTTAGGTGCGTTTTTTAAATTTTCATGCAAAACCAGATTCAGATTTTATGCTGCGGATTTTGGTGTGTTTTTTTGTTTTTTTTATAAACTTGTCAGATACAATTCTGAAACGAAAACTAGATAAAGTGACATGCTGCGGATTTTAAAATACGCACTGCAGGTCAATTTATGTGTAGAAAATGTACTTAAAATCTCATTTACTACGCTGGTACTGTATTACGATGTGGATTTGCTGCAGGAAAATCTGCACGTATTACATGTGCATTTGGCCTAAAAACTGCACAGGCAAAAACTGCATCGTAAACTCCTGCAATTTGTGGTAAAACCACATGCGTTCTTTACCACACTGCTAAAAAGTTTCATCTAAATGCAATAAGGGCTTATTCACACGAACAGGTGTAAAATTGGCAGTGAAAAATAGTCATTTCCTGATCGTCTTTGGCAGCACAACACATATGGGTTTTAGTCCCCTAGGTACAATTAAGCAGAGACAGGTTAATTAGCAATAAGCATTAAGCAATGAAGGACTTCCCCTATAAGTATGTACCGGTAACCGGGCCCCAGCGTAAATTTTCCTTTCTCTCCAGGATCAGTTCGGAGACGGTTCCCTATCCCACTGAGGAAAAGATTTGTTCCGGGCTGTATACAGGGCTGCGTCTCAGCCCCTCAGTCACGAATGTGTACCAAGATGGCGGACATCGTCTTGGTACACGGCGACGGGGCATCTTACCTCATCCAGGTAATGGTAGCAGGAGAAGAGGACACCTGTTGGAGCATCCCCCGTTCGTCTAGGTACGAGGTAGACCACCCGCCCTCTCCCGGTACCCGGAAGTGCTGCTCAGCGTTACAGAGGCATGTATGGGGGCGGAAGTGATGTCAGCTTGGCCACGCCCCCCGGATGTGACGCGCTGATGCAACGGGCTCATAATGCCGGCGTCTCGTTTGAAATATTCCGCGCTCTGCCTCTGGACAGCCCTCTGCTTGCTAAGGTCAGTAAGGCTGTTTACATTGATGGGTCCTGATGTGTCTTGATGCTGATGGCTATGCACATTTCCTACCATGCATTTGTTTCTGCCTCTTCTCTAGATGTCTGCCAGAAGAGAAGGTAGGAAAAGGACCCATAAATCCAGGCACAGGCTTTGCAGGGAATGCCTCCAGCCTCTACCTGATGAAACTGTATCAGATCTGTGTGTATCATGCTCCACCCCAGTCGCCTCCCCTCCAAGGGAGGATTCATGGGGATTTATGCAATGGTTCAAACAACAGTTATCTGTGGTTTTTGAAGATGTCAAATCATCGCACCATGCCAAAAAGGGCCAGACGCTCTTCCTCTCCACCTCCTCAATACCAGGAGGATTCCTCCTCAGCAGGAGATTCCGAGGTGGTCTCTGACCCGCCAGACTCTGACAACCCCGAGGAATGTTGCATCTTGAGTAAGGATAAGCTCCATGATCTCCTCAGAGCGGTGAAGGATACATTGGAGACGGGGAAAGAGGTTGAGCATAAACCTAAAAAGGACAGACTGTTCTACTTTCCCGTTACCAAGGGGAAAAAAATTCCCAGCCACACTGTCTTCACGGAATGGATGAAACGGGATTGGGATAAGCCTGAGAGGAAGTCTAAACTGGGCTCTCAGTTTAAAAACCTCTACAGGCTGGATAAAGCTGGCTCCAAAGATTGGGAAAATGTACAAAACTGGATTTGCCAGTGGTTAAATTAGCAAAGAAAGCCGTTTTTCCCATCTGATGAATTAGCCCTGCTGAAAGACCCTATGGACTGCAAAGCGGATTCCCTTCTGAAGAAGGTGTATACTTCAGCAGTGGGCTCGTGCAAAGCCTCCTTGTCTTCAGTACCGGTGGCTAGGGCACTCCGGGTCTGGCTAAGCCACCTATCAAGGGATCTAGAGGATGGAGTCCCAAGGGCAGAAATTCTCCAGTCCCTCCCAGTAACGAAGTCAGCTTCGGAGTTCCTCTGCGACTCCCAGCTGGATAACATCAAATGTGCATCTAGGGCTCTGTCCCTGTCTAATGCGGCCAGGAGGGCTCATTTGCCTAAATTATGGTGTGGGGGATAATCTCTCCAAAAATAATTTTTGTGGCCTCCCTTTCCAGCCAGAATCTCCGTTTGGTCCCCAACTAACGGATATCTTGAACTCCTTAGGGGGAAGGCAAAGGGGCTAGTTTTCCTGAACTTAAAGGAACAGTGTCATCACAAATTATTTTTTTATATGTTAAAGATGTTAGTGCTTTATTAAAAACGTTTATATTTGTGTGTTTGTGTTTTACTTTTTCTTATTTTTACACTTTTTCTTCCCTATGGGGGCTGCCATTTTTTGTTCCATTTCTGTATGTGTCGATTAACGACACATACAGACATGGAATACGGCAGCCACAGTCCCATAGGGACTGCGAACGGCTCCCGTCCCATTCACTTGTGTGTACGGCGTCTGTGTGGGAACTGCGCATGCGCCGCTCCCACACAGTCCAATTTGAAATTGGCGCCGTCCGGCGCCATTTTCCTGTGGACCGGAAGTCGCGGCCGGACAGTAATATTACTACTTCCGGTCGCGGCTTCCGGACTTGCGCACTTGGACCAGCGGCAGCAGACGGAGCGGACGGGCCGGAGGGAGCCGCGGCGGCAGGAGCAGGTAAGAGATTTCAATGTATGTTCGTGTTTGTGTGTGTTTACTACTGTATGTAAACCTACTACACTGTGTGTTAGCTCAAAAAATGGCGACACACAGTGTAGGAGGTTACACCGTTCAAACCCCTCGTTTATCCCGGCACTAGCCAGGATAAAGGAGGGGGGGATGCTGAGAGCTCACTAGAGCGAGGGCTTTTTCCCCAATTTTGCAATGCTGCAATTTTGGGAATAGCTCCATCTAGTGGCCAGAAATGGGAAATTTTATAAATTAGAATTAATTTATAATATTTCCTGACTCGTGAAAAAAATAAAAAAAATTTGAACAATGTTTAATCACCCACACACTAAATGTTTAATTTAAAAAAAAAAAACATGTTTTTCTGGCAACACATTGCCTTTAAAAGGAAGGATACCAGGCGTTACTTTCGGAATCAGAGAAGAAGGTCCCCAAAGTTCAATAGAAGGTTTCCAGACTGTCAGCGCATGTTTAAAACGAAGCGGGGGAAACCCTTCCTCCTTTCGGAAGAAAAACCACGGCCCAAACCCAAACAGTTTATGACGCCGAGCCAATCCTACAAGTAAGAGCAAGGCTTCGGAGATTCTCCTCTCGGTGGTCGGTGACATCATCCAACGACTGTGTGACGACGACAATCAGAAGAGGATACTCTTTGGGGTGCAGAAATCTCCCCCAGACCACCTTGTCCTCAACAGGCATCACAATCTGATAGTCCATCGGCTTCTACAGTACAGGTCTTTCTCCAGAAAGCAGCCCTGGAAGATGTTCCAGTCTCAGAAAGAGGGCAAGGAGTTTAATCCAGAGTGTTCCCGGTGCCCAAATCAGATGGCAGTTGGAGACTGGTAATAGACCTGACCTTCCTCAATCAATATCTGGTGAGGAGAACCTTTAAGATGGAGATTATCCGGTCGGTGATGAGCCTTCTGGAAAGGAACGATGATGTTCTGGCAACAATCGACCTGACGGACGCATAATTATATGTCCCTATTCTGGCCGCACACAAAAAGTACCTCCGACTGGCAGTCCAGACGCAGGGTGGAATACAGCACCTGCCTACCCTTCGGGATTTTGTCGGCACCTCGTGTGTTCACGAAAATCGTGGTGGTCCTAACAGCAGCGCTGAGGCAGAAAGGGATGTGTGGTCCCTTACTTGGACAACTGGCTAATAAAAGCGCCATCAAAGTCCCTGCTCAAAGAGCATCTCCAAACCACATTGGAATTTCTTCACTTTCACGGGTTCCTGGTGAACTTCAGAAAGTCACAGCTCTCACCATCACAGAATCTGAAATTCTTAGGATTCATGGTGAATTCCCGCCCAATGACAGTCAAGTTGTCTCCGGAGAGGATTACTGCAATTCAGGATTCAATAAAACGCCTTATTTGCCATCCGAATATATCGGTTCGAGGGGCCTTGAAAGTCCTAGGTCTAATGACCTCATCCATAGATGCGGTCCCCTGGGCCAAAGCCCACATTAGATCATTACAGCTAGACATCCTCAGATCCTGGGACAAGACCTCAACTGGTGGTTAATTCCGGACACTCTCCAGTCCGGCAAATCCCTTGTTCCCCCACCACAGAAAGTCCTCACAACGGATGCCTCCTCCTGGGGCTGGGGTGCCCATGTAGATCACCTATGGGTTCAAAACAGATGGAGTCAGAAGGAAGTGTCACTATCTTCCAATATGAAGGAACTCAGAGCAGTGAGATTATCGCTAATGTCCTTCCAGTCTCATCTGGGAAATTCCCAGATCCTGGTCCAGTCGGACAACCTATCTACTGTTTTCTATATAAACAAGCAAGGAGGAACGAGGATTGCCTCAATGTCGGCCAAATGCAGACGACTTATGAGTTGGGCAGAACAACATTAGTTGGGAATTGCAGCAGTTCACATCAAGGGCTCCTTGAACCACACTGCAGATTTCCTCAGCTGCAATATCCTCCATCCGGGGGAGTGGAGTCTCAACCCTCAGGTTTTCAGCAGCTTAACTGGCACATGAGGAATGCCAGACTTGGATGTGATGGCATCGGAAGAGAACAACTAAGTCCTCGGCTTCTGTTCTCTATACCATTCCCGCCATGAAGCAGCATTGGACAGCCTGTCTGTCAGCTGGAGAGAAAAATTAATCAACATCTTTCCTCCCCTCCCCTTAATACCCAAAGTATTGAGAAAAGTTTGGGACGAAAAAGCGGAAGCCATTGCAATCCTGCCATTTTGGCCCCGCAGAGCCTGGGTCTCCCTAGCCTTGTCTCTCCTGAAAGGCAGGTTCCTGAAACTACCGGTGTCACCGGACCTTCTGTCCCAAAAAGGGGTGCATCACCCGAACCCTCGCAGTCTACATCTCACGGTCTGGAGACTAACTGGGAGAATCTGACAGAAATCGGGCTCTCGACTGAGGTCATTAACACTTTGCTATCAGCCAGACGCCCCTCAACGGTCAAAGTATACAACAGAATTTGGGCCCTGTTTACCTCCTGGTGCTCTAAGAATTCAGCAAATACAGTTTCTCTGAATACTATCCTGCAATTTCTTCAGGAGGGCTTCAATAAAGGGTTGAAGCTAAATACCCTTAAGGTGCAGTTCACGGCAATCAATGCCCAATTGCAAAATCGGTTCTCCAACCAGCAGTTTGTGAAGACCTTCTTCAAGGCTTTAAAGAGGCTCTGTCACCAGATTTTGCAACCCCTATCTGCTATTGCAGCAGATAGGCGCTGCAATGTAGATTACAGTAACGTTTTTATTTTAAAAAAACGAGCATTTTTGGCCAAGTTATGACCATTTTTGTAGTTATGCAAATGAGGCTTGCAAAAGTCCAAGTGGGTGTGTTTAAAAGTAAAAGTCCAAGTGGGTGTGTATTATGTGTGTACATCGGGGCGTTTTTAATACTTTCACTAGCTGGGCGCTCTGATGAGAAGTAACATCCTCTTCTCTTCAGAACGCCCAGCTTGTGACAGTGCAGATCTGTGACGTCACTCACAGGTCCTGCATCGTGACGGCCACATCGGCACCAGAGGCTACAGTTGATTCTGCAGCAGCAACAGCGTTTGCAGGTAAGTCGATCTTACCTGCAAACGCTGATGCTGCTGCAGAATCAACTGTAGCCTCTGGTGCCGATGTGGCCGTCACGATGCAGGACCTGTGAGTGACGTCACAGATCTGCACTGTCAGAAGCTGGGCGTTCTGAAGAGAAGAGGATGTTACTTCTCTTCACAGCGCCCAGCTAGTAAAAGTATTAAAAACGCCCCGATGTACGCACCTAATACACGCCCACTTGGACTTTTACTTTTAAACACACCCACTTGGACTTTTGCAAGCCTCATTTGCATAATTACAAAAATGGTCATAACTTGGCCAAAAATGCTCGTTTTTTAAAAATAAAAACGTTACTGTAATCTACATTGCAGCGCCTATCTGCTGCAATAGCAGATAGGGGTTGCAAAATCTGGTGACAGAGCCTCTTTAAGAAACCTTAGCCCAGTCTCTCAGGTACCCTCTCCTTCCTGGGACCTTTCAATAGTGGTGTTGGCTCTAACAAACCCACCGTTTGAACCCATGCAAGAGTCATCCATCAGATTTCTCTCCTTCAAGGCCTTCCTGGTGGCAATTACGTCGGCCAGGCGCATAAGCGAGCGTCAGGCCCTCTCCTTCAAAGAACCCCATTTAATAGACCTGGGAGATTGTCTTCTACTGCGGTTCTTGCCTAAAGTTCCTTCCTTTAGGAAGATAAACCAAGAGATATTATTGCCAGTTCTTTTCCCTCATCCCCAAGGTGAAGATCAGGAGAATTGGCATACACTGGACGTGAGAAGAGCAGTTCTCACTTATATTCAAATGCCAAAGGCTTTTAGGAAAACAGAAAATCTGTTCCTTCAACATGCTGGTCCTAATGAGGAACAAAAAGCAAGTAAAGCCACCCTAGCCAGGTGGATTAGGTCAACAATTGAAAAATGCTATCATCTCAGTGACCTTCAATCTCCTCTGCAGATCAGGGCATATTCCTCACGCTCTACAGCTACCTCATGGGCAGAAGTGGGGCATAGTCCCCTGGATCAAATGTGCAGAGCTGCTACGTGGGCATCCACGTCAACCTTTGTCAAGCACTACAGGCTCGACTCACTGGCATCAGAGGGTTCACTATTTGGCAAAAGAGTGCTTGAAATGGCGTCTGATATCCCGCCCATATAGCTATTGCTTGGCAAGTCCCATATGTGTTGTGCTGCCAAGGACGATCAGGAAAACGAAAATTGACTCACCAAAATTTTTATTTCCTGGAATCCGTAGGCAGCACAAGCTTCCCCCCTGGCAGAACTTATGGCTATTGCTTCGTAAAAATACGCTAGGGCCCGGTTTCCGGTAAATACTTATAGGGGGAAGTCCTTAATGCTTATTGCCATTTAACCTGTCTCTGCTTAATTATACCTAAGGGACTAAAACCCATATGTGTTGTGCTGCCAAAGACGATCAGGAAATAAACATTTCGGTGAGTACATTTTCGGTTTTTCACGACCAATTAGCACAAGCACTGGACCCGATTTCACAGATTCCTCATAGACTTGAGCCTAAGGGGCCTGTGAAAACGGGTAATAATAGGACACATCCTATTTTTTCACAGGCCGTTCACACAGTCCATTAAAAAAAAAAACGACCGTGTGAACAGCCCCATAGAAGAACATTGTTTTTAATGCAGCTGTGTGGCGGCCATTAAAAAAACCGTCCGTGACACGGCCGATTATCCCATTCAAGTGAATAAGCCCTGACAGAGGAATTGCACATGGCAGATTTCTCGAAAAGATGCTCCAGAAATGTTATTTTACAGGGGTACAAGTCTTTACTAAAACAAACACATCAGGAGAGCGGACAGGTCCTCTTTAACCCATTCACTGCCAAGAACATATGTAAAACATCAAGAATGTAAGCACTTGCCGAAAATTGAATAAGGGCCAAAGCTTAGGTAGGATTGCGGCGTGAGATACTTTTACAATGTCTAAGGCGTCTACTGTAATAAAATGTATACAGGGATGGTAGGAGCTTTTATTTTAGAATTCAGGCTTTATTTGTGCATGTGAACTGTTGAGGCAGCTAAGGGTTAATCACGGTTCTTCAACTTTCTAATACACTTTATGTTTCAATACTTGCAATGCTCTTTGAGCCAAACACAAATCCAGTCTGCAACAATGTATCAGCCGGGAGACTAAACTGTAAACAACTGTATCCACTTCTCTGCCCAGAGAAGAACTAGCTCTGTAGGGTGTTCCCATTCACTGACAGCAAACAGGTGGAAAATGCTGATGGTAATATACACAAACTATATTACAACTGACTCTGGTGTCAAATCACAACTATTTATATTCCTCATAGAAGTCAATAGAAACGTTTCCATAATTTTCACGTGTAAATATCACAAAAGTCGGGGTAAATTGTGATTTTGAACGGCTGACGCATATAACCATGACAGAAGTCGCACAAGAAAGGATGTCGTCTCAATATGTATCAATATCTGGCCGCTGACGATAGGACAGACTTCATTTACACTATATATTCTATAATAAACGTTCACCTATATACTGACTGTGGTGAAATACACACAGGAAGACAGAGCCAGCTGACAACCCCCCTGCTGACAGGCGGCAACAACAGCCTCCTCCACACGGGACGGTGAGCTGTAATGCCCCGGACACATGACTGTCACCCCGCACATAGCAAATACCGCAGGGGTCGTACACAACAATAACCGCACTCATGACTCACCGCACTCCGCTGCTTACCGCCATTAAATTCAAACAAAATATGAGCCCTGTGGCGTCACTTCCTGGGCGGCCCTGACCGCTCCTGCCTCCTCCATCAGGGAGCACCGCACCTTGTTGTATGCACAGCGCTTCATGTTTCGTGCACTTCTCATATCACACACTTATTTTCAGTCTCTTTCTTCTAGGCCATATACACTGTCACGTTTTACAACTGCAGCTTATGCCTTCTAAAAGGAGCGCTGCCATGGTTTCCCATAAGCAGCATGTCTTTTCCAGCCTCACAGTCACTCCCCTCACTTCCAGTTTCTAGCGCCCTCTAGTGGCAGTTCAACATAGTAACCAACTGTCACTATTTTCAGAACAGTGAAAAGTAATAATTGTTATGTCTATGGACGTAGTGATGATATGCTGATGTCCTCCACGTGTCCACATGGTATTTGGGCTTTGTATTTCCTTCCATATTTATATATTTTTTTATACAAAGAACCAACATATTGTCATATTTGTTCACACCAAAGTCTGTTTTCAAAGCATTCTTGGTACAGCAATCTATTCATTCCCTAAAGCAGGGGTGGGGAACGTCCAGCCCGCGGGCACTATAAGGCCCGTGAGATCATTTGGTCGGGTCCGACCTCACGTAGGGTATGTTCACACGGCCTATTTACGGACGTAAATAGGGCGTTTTTGCCCCGAATTACGATCGAAAATAGCGCCTCAATAGCGCTGACAAACATCTGCCCATTGAAAGCAATGGGCAGACGTTTGTCTGTTCACACGAGGTGTAATTTACGCGCCGCTGTCAAATGACGGCGCTTAAATAGACGCCCGCGTCAAAGAAGTGACCTGTCACTTCTTTGGGCGTAATTGGAGCCGTTATTCATTGACTCCAATGAATAGCAGCGCCAATTACGTCCGTAATTGACGCGGCGTTCAAGCGCCTGCACATGCCGTTACGGCTGAAATTACGGGGATGTTTTCAGGCTGAAACATCCCCGTAATTTCAGCCATAACGGACGCCCTCGTGTGAACATACCCTTAGACTGCGCTGCCGCCGCGTCATTCCCTGCTTGGCTCTGTCCGCCCTACTCGCTCGCATTTAGGAGCAGGAGAAGGGCGGACGGAGCCAAGTATGGCGGCTGGATCGTTCTGAGTGAGTTTGGTGCGTGCCGACCTAAGAGTGGACCAGTCCGGTCACCTGACCTGAGTCAGTGAGGTCAGGTGACTCAGGTCAGGTAACCGGACTGGTCCACTCCCGGGCCGCACAGTCTAGTCACCTGATCTCATGTCAGTGACGTGAGATCAGGTGACTGGACTGGTCCACTCCCATCACAGCACGCCCCGACCTCACGCTGCCGCAGTGTCATCCTCCTTGGCTCCGTCCGCCAGCCCTACTCGAAGTGAGGTCAAGTGACTTAAAGGTTTTTTTTTTTACCAAAGGCATTTATGATATATCCACAGGATATGTCATAAATGTCAGATAGATGCGGTCCCACCTCAGGGTCTCAGATCTATCTCTAGAACGGAGCCCCCTAAACCTCATTCTACCTCTTTGTGTTGTGGCTGAAGCGCGTGATTTCCGACCATGAAGAAGAAAACAGCGTAGCTCGCTGAGCTACACTGTTTCCGTAAGTCCCAAAGAACTGAATAGTAGTTACGGAAACAGCGTAACTCACATGCTACACTGCTTACGTAACTGTCATTCCCTACTATGGGAGTTACGGAAACCGCGCAGCTCAGTGACCTACGCTGTTTTCTTCTTCATGGTAGGAAATCATCCGGAACACATAGAGGTAGAACAGGGTTTAGGGGGCCCCGCTCTAGAGATAGGTGCTGGTCCCAGAAATGGGACCCGAATCTATCTGACATTTATGATATATCCTGTGGATATGTCATAAATGTCCCTGATGGGAAAATCTCTTTAAAGAGGCTCTGTCACCACATTATAAGTGCCCTATCTCCTACATAATGTGATCGGCGCTGTAATGTAGGTGACAGTAGTGTTTTTTATTTTGAAAAACGATAATTTTTTAGCAAGTTATGAACAATTTTAGATTTATGCTAATTAGTTTCTTAATAGACAACTGGACGTTTTTTAACTTTTGACCAAGTGGGCGTTGTACAGAGAAGTGTATGACGCCGACCAATCAGTGACTAATCAGCGTCGTACACTTCTCTCCATTCATGTCCATTTGTACTCAGCACTTTACCGAAGTGTCGGGATTGTGAATAGACATTGTGTCCTGGCTGGAGGTGATGTCTATTCACTCTGAAGACACTTCAGTAAAGTTAATGTGGGTGTATGTGACAGCACAGCGTGATCTCGCGAGATCACGCTGTGCCTGGTACAAATGGACATGAATGGAGAGAAGTGTATGACGTTGATTGGTCACTGATTGGTCAGCGTCATACACTTCTCTTTACAACACCCACTTGGTCAAAAGTTAAAAAACGCCCAGTTGGGCATTAAGAAACTAATTAGCATAAATCTAAAATTGTTCATAACTTGCTCAAATATTATAGTTTTTCAAAATAAAAACCACTGTTGTTATCTACATTACAGCGCCGATCAGATTATGTAGGAGATAGGGCACTTATAATCTGGTGACAGAGCCTCTTTAAGTAAGTCGGAACAAATTTACCAAAGAGTCGACCGCTCCAGCAACATCATCAATAGCGGCTAACATCACACGCCTCACCAAAGAGAAGCCGTTCCAGCCATCACATTAGGGGTGAGGTAATTAAATGTTTGACCATGTATAGCAGGCTCATGTTTAAAAAGATAATTTTTTATGGCCCGCGAATGATGTATAAATATCCAAATGGCCCTTGGCAGAAAAAGCCTTATTCACACGAGCGTGTCCAAATTGTGCCCGTGCGTATGAATGTCATGCATATGAATATCGTGTTGTGTCCATGTGGTTTCCGTGTGTCATCCGTTTTCCTCGTCCGTGTTTCTCCTCTGCAATCATTACCTGGTTTCACTTATATAATTTTTTTCTGCATTTTTTAGCAACCAGTCCGTGAAAAATGGATAGCACACAGATGACGTCTGTGTGCTGTCTGTTTATTTCACGCACCCATAGACTCGCCCATACCGGGCAAGTCTGGTCCGCAAAAATGGATCAGAATAGGACACACTGGGTTTCTCACAACAGACACACACAGATGAAAAAAACTGGATTCACTTCTGGCTTTGGCTTGAAAAACTGCACCAGATTCCAGGGGTATGTTCACAAAGAGTTTTTTGTCAAGGCGGTTTTTAAAATGCAGGTGGTTTTTGGGGCGGTTTGTGAGGCTTTGTTTTTTGTTAGAAACCTTATTCATCAGTAAAAACCACTAAAGTGTCAAAAACCATGTCAAGCCACATGGCGCTTGTTTGTTTTTTTGCCTCCAGTTGATTTCATTAGGGAGGTTAAAGAGTGGAATCTGCCCCAAGATAGAGCAGTAAGCTTTTTTTTCGGCGATTTTTACTTTTTGATGTGAAAACAGGCGCAGATTTTGGTGCATTTTTTAGAAACTTGTCAGATACAACTCAGACAGAAAAGCCAGATAAATTGACATGCTGCGATTTTAAAATCCAGTTCGCAGGTCAATTTATGTGCAGAAAAATTCCTCACCATGAAGATGAGATTACTTTAGATCTCATTCACTTTGCTGGTACTGTATTAGGCACGCTGCACATGGCCGGTCCCTGATTCCGGCTACGGCTGGCCGCGGACAGTCACCCGCATTTATGGGCCATGCACCCATTATAAAGTATGGGTCCGTAAAATAAAAAAATAGGATATGTCCTATTTTTTGCGGACCCTTTCTACGTCCCTGACACTTTCCCGTAAATATATGGGAAGGTGTCCGTGGGCAATCGAAATGAATGGGTCCGTACTTTGATCCGCAATTACTATCCGTAATTGCGGACCAAAATTATTGCCAAGTGCATGGGGCCTTACACTGTGGTTTGGCCGTAGGAAACTCTGTGTGGCAAATCCACACGTAATATGCATTGTATGCATGTTGCCTCTTTCAAACGGCAATATTTTGTTCAGTATTTTGTTACAGTATTTGTGGCATATCCTGTGGATAAGCCATAAATGTCTGAGATGGGAAAACCCATATCAGACATTTTAACGTCAATAGCCAACTACATAGTTGTAAAAAACTGAGCAAAGCTGACAGCAGACAGAGTGGCATTGTGCCTTTCCAGTACCCCTGCCGATCAGAAAGTGGTAGTGTCTGGGGTGAGCTTACCCTTTACTTGAACAGAGATTCACCAGTTTCTGAAAGATCTTGAAGCAATTTAAAGGGAACCTTTCACCTGCCCAAAAAACTGCAGCTGACATCACAGTTAGATTGCAGGCGTTTCACAGTTTCTGACGCTTTTTATTTTTTTCTTATAGCCCCCACCGTTGCTGAGATATCGATGCCGTTAGTTTTGGTGCCCGATATGCAAATAAGGGCCTTCACTGTCAAGTGGGCGGGTAACACCTGTCACTTGATAAGGGGTAACCGCCCACTTGACAGTCAAAGGCCTCATTTGCATATCGATTACCAGAATTAACGGCCCCGATATCTCAGGAACGGCAGGGGCTAGAAAAAAATAATAAAAAGCATCAGAATCTGTGAGGCGCCTGCAATCTAAGGGTATGTTCACACGGCCAAATTACAGACGTAATTCGGGCGTTTTACGCCTGGAATTACGTCCGAAATTACGGCTTGAAAGCGTTGACAAACATCTGCCCATTGAAAGCAATGGGCTGACGTTTGTCTGTTCACACGAGGCGTATATTTACGCGTCGCTGTCAAAAGACGGCGCGTTAATAGACACCCGCGCCAAAGAAGTGTCATGTCACTTCTTCAGACGTAAATAGAGCCGTTTTCCATTGATTCACGCCTGAACATGCCGTTTTACGGCTGAAATGACAGGGCTGTTTTCTCCTGAAAACAGCCCCGTAATTTTGGCCGTTACGGACGCTGCCGTGTGAACATACCCTTACTGAGATGTCAACTGCAGTATTTTGGACAGGTGACGGGTCCTCTTTAACATCTGCATGACTTTTGAGTTGTTACATGGGTCTCCTCTTAGCATTCCAGCTTTCTGCTACTTTCCAAAATATATTGATAGGTAAACTAGCTTACTACGGATTTATCCTGGTGGTGGGTGCATGTGTGCCTAACATGGCAGATATATATATATATATATATTCTGCATGCTGCTGTATGTTAGCTCTATCATTATTTCTCTCATTCTCTTTCTCTCTATCCATTTATATATTACATGGCTAAAAGTTTTGTCCTCCGTCGGGTAGTATATGTCAGGTACACTATTCTTTTTTTGCTGTTTTTGTCATTCCCATAGACTTTGAATGGAGCGGCAGCGCTAATGCTCCACCAGCACTCTGTTTACCTCCTCACTGTGATCGAGCAGTGAGAAGGATCTGGGGGTTCAGAACCCCCGTTCTCACTGGATAGGTGATAATTTATGATTTTAGGAATACCCCTTTAACACCTTAACGACCGGCGTATAGTGTTTTTACGTCGGTCGTTTAGGGTAGTTCTTCTGAAGTGCCGGCTTTTCACGTCGGCACTTCAGGAGAACTTTTCTGTCATTGTGCGTGGTGCTGCTGAAACCCGGGCTGTTAGTAACAGCCTCGGGCTTCAGGGCAACGATCGGAGACCACTAGCAGTGGTCTCCAATCATATTTAACCCCTCAGATGCGGTGCTGAATAGCAAGTACCGCATCTGAGTGGTTTGAGAGGGAAGTGGCCGCATCGGAGCGGTTTTCGGGTAATCTGCCTCTGAAGCCAAGGCTGTTAGCTGTTAGCACTAATTACGGACGTAAATCGGGCGTATTAACCCCCGAATTACGTCCGAAATTACGGCTTGAATGCGTTGACAAACATCTGCCCATTGAAAGCAATGGGCTGACGTTTGTCTGTTCACACGAGGCGTATATTTACGCGCCGCTGTCAAAAGACGGCGCGTAAATAGACGCCCGCGTCAAAGAAGTGACCTGTCACTTCTTTGGCCGTAATTGGAGCCGCTATTCATTGACTCCAATGAATAGCAGCGCTAATTACGGCCGTAATTGACGCGGCGTTCAAGCGCCTGCACATGCCGTTACGGCTGAAATTACGGGGATGTTTTCTCCTGAAAACATCCCCGTAATTTCGGCCGTTACGGACGCTGCCGTGTGAACATACCCTAAGGGTTCACACGACCTATTTTCAGGCGTAAACCAGGTGTATTATGCCTCGATTTACGCCTGAAAATAGGGCTACAATACGTCGGCAAACATCTGCCCATTCATTTGAATGGGTTTGCCGACGTACTGTGCAGACGACCTGTAATTTACGCGTCGTCGTTTGACAGCTGTCAAACAACGACACGTAAGGGTATGTGCACACGGTAGCAGGCTTTTACGTCTGAAAAGACAGACTGTTTTCAGGAGAAAACAGCTGCCTCGTTTCAGACGTAAATGCTCCTCCTCGCATTTTGCGAGGCTTCTCTGACAGCCGTAAATTTTGAGCTGCTCTTCATTGAGTTCAATGAAGAACGGCTCAAATTACGTCTGAAAGAAGTGCCCTGCACTTCTTTTGACGAGGCTGTATTTTTACGCGTCGTCGTTTGACAGCTGTCAAACGATGACACGTAAATGACAGGTCGTCTGCACAGTACGTCGGCAAACCCGTTCAGATAAATGGGCAGATGTTTGCCGACGTATTGTAGCCTTATTTTCAGACGTAAAATGAGGCATAATATGACTGGGCACTTCTTTGCAACGTAATTTGAGCCGTTCTTCATTGAAGTCAATGAAGATCAGCTCAAGATTACGGGCGTCAAAGACGCCTCGCATAATGCGAGGAGGAGCTTTTACGTCTGAAACGAGGCAGCTGTTTTCTCCTGAAAACAGTCTGTCTTTTCAGACGTAAAAGAAAGTTCTCGTGTGGACATACCCGTAGAGTCAAAAACGTCTCAAAATACGGAGCTGTTTTCAAGGGAAAACAGCCCCTGATTTTCAGACGTTTTTTGAGCAACTCGCGTTTTTCACTGCGTTTTTTACGTCCGTTTTTTGAGCTGTTTTCATTGGAGTCTATGGCTATGTTCATACGGAGTACCGCATCACAAAACTCGTCAAAAACGGCCCGAAAATGCCTCCCATTGGAGGCGTCTTTTTCCCGCGAGCAGTAAAACTGCCTTGCGGGAAAAAGAAGTGACATGCCCTATCTTCGGGCGTTTCTGCCTCTGACCTCCCATTGACTTCAATGGGAGGCAGAGAAAGCGTATTTCACTGTGTTTTATGCCCGCGGCGCTCAATGGCCGTGAAAATCGGCGTGCAGGGAGAGGAAAATCTGCCTCAAACTTCCAAACGGAATTTTGAGGCAGATATTCCTCCTGCAAAATACTCTGTGTGAACAAAAAGCGCCTCAACATGCCATTATGGCTGAAATTACGGAGCTGTTTTCTCCTGAAAACAGCCCCGTAATTTCAGCCGTTACGGAAGCTGCCGTGTGAACATACCCTAAGGGTTTTCGCGGGGTTTCTTCGGCCGTTTTTGTAGCTGTTTTCAATAGAGTCTATGAGAAAACGGCTCCAAAAACGTCCAAGAAGTGTCCTGCACTTCTTTTGACGAGGCTGTAATTTTACGCGCCGTATTTTGACAGCGACGCGTAAAATGACAGGTCATCGGCACAGTACATCGGCAAACCCATTGAAAGTAATGGGCAGATGTTTGCCGACGTATTGGAGGCGTTTTTTCAAACGTAATTCGAGGCGTAAAACGCCTCCATTACGTCTAAAAATAGGTCGTGTGAACCCAGCCTTACTGTGACACCAAAGACACAAAATTACAAAAAATCTAATATATAAACTAGGCTAGGGTTATCCTTAGGGCACGTTCACACTTGGCGGAGTTTTTCCGTTGCAAATGTTGGTGCAAATTTGGGGCAATTACGCAACGAATCTGCCCAACATTTGCATATTTGACAGGTAGTTCAGACGTTGCAGTAAACACAGCGGACTTGCCACATGTTTCAGTTTTTGCATTGCAAAGGCTGAAATCCTCAGTGAAATTCCGCTTCTTCTCCACAACAGACAGTGCATGCTGCGGACAGAAAATTCAGCACCGCAGCCTATGGTCCGCAGCTGAGTTTTGCCGCAACGTCTGAACTAACTTGCCTAAAAATGTATAGAAACAAATGTAAAAAACGGCCGCTGGAGAATTCCACTGCGGACTGTCCGCAGCGGAATTCCAAAGCAATTCCGCCATGTGTGAACATGCCGTTAGGGTTAGTCTAGGGTTATTCTAGGTTCTATTCTAGAGTTAGTCTAGGGTTAGCCTTGGTTTAGCCTAGGGTTTTTGTGTAGCGTACGTGTGTGACGTCTGTGTATTTTTTGGGTGCAAAAAAAAAAGTAAAAAAAAATAGATGTAAAAAAATAAAGTTTTATAGTCTACGTGTTTGTTCGTCATCAGTTTTTTGTGAAGCGTGCTTTTGTGACGTGTGTGTATTTTTGCTTGTGAAAAAAAAAAGTAAAGAAAAAATAATACAATTTGTCTGCGTGTGTGTCTGGTTACAGTCTTCGTTGTACGTGTGTGTAATTACAATGGCCCATAGAAGGTTCACGGTGGAAGAGGCATACGCCATGTTAATTTCTGACTCTGATGAAAGCGATACAGAAACCGCGTCCGAGGTAGAAATGTATTCTATAAGTGATAGCGACGACAGTGATACGCTTTCTGCAATTCAAGTGTCGCTGCAGACTCCACAAGCGCAGGGCACGCCGCAGAAGTAACACAAAACACGGCCCACTCTATTCCCCCAGAATATATTGAGTGGGTACCCACAGAGTCATTTTCCCCTAATATCCCAGAATTTATTGCCACACCAGAGATAAATATTAATGTGGAAAATTTTACAGCCCCCGATTTTTTTAACATATTCATTACAGATGAACTATTGGAGCTGGTTGTCAACCAAACCAATCTGTATGCTCGCTAATTCTTTGCTGAAAAGCCAACGTCCTACTATGCAAAGCAGTGGCACCCCACAAATACTGGCGAACTTAAAAAAAATCTGGGGGTCATCCTCAACATGCGGTTAGTGAAAAAGCCCTCAATCCGGTAATATTGGGCAACAAGCCCTACACATGCCACACCTGTTTTTCCAGCCGTCATGACCAGAAGCAGATATGAGGTGCTAATGCGCTTCCTTCATTTTAACGACAATCACCAGGCCCCCCCCCCCCCCCGTAGTGATCTAGGCCGTGACCGCCTGTATAAAATAAGGCCCCTGATAAAAATTTTGGAGGAGTCATTTATGCCGGTGTACAACCCCGAAAAAACCTAGCGGCGGATGAATCGCTGATGAGTTACAAAGGCAGGCTCTCATTCCGCCAGTACATCCGCTCAAAGAAAGCAAAATATGGGGTTAAAATCGACAAGCTCTGTGAGAGCGGTACAGGCTACACATCTGCCTTTAGAACCTATGACGGCAAAGACCTTGATATTACCCACATTATTAACTCATTTACTTTCACACTGTTTTTGTAGGGAGAACCAAAAGGGAGGGTTACTTATTGAGTAATGTTTCACTGTAAAAATGCAGCAATACTGTATTCTCTGGAAAAAACTATTTTTTATTTCTTTCCACCTATTAAAAATACTCACTATACCCCTAGATGAATATTAGCAGGATATTTATACTTGTCAAAATGACCTGCAGTACCACGGCAAATATAGCGTGGTGCCCTAAAATCAGCTCTGGCGTAAAAATGCCTCCAAAAGCCAAAATGGACTCCTTCTATGATATGCCCCATAACGGGTCCATATAATAGATTAGACACACATATTTGGTATCACCGTACACATGAGAAATAGCAGAATGTGGAAAGGTCTCACTTTTACCAGTATGTTATATGGTGTTTCGAAATGGCTTAAGAAAAGTGCCACTTTTGTAAAAAAAAATGCAATTTCAATTTTTTTGGCCCAAGTTTGGACAAATTCTGTAAAAAGTGTGGGAAGGGTTAAAACAGAAATTGATCTGCTTGAAATAGACTTTAGAGTGTCTAGTTTGTAGAACACATGTTTTTTTACCATTATTTATTGGACTTCAAGTCCATTACCCATACATTACTACCATGATGTAAAAAACGAAATTAAGACATTTTAGTGCGCAATTGAAAAAAAGGGGCACTTGTGTTTTATACTATATTTATGGTCAAAAAAATAAAAATAAACTACACCTCCAAGTCAGGTGTCCTTATGATCAGGATAAATGAAAAAAATATATTTCAATACATTTGTATGATACAATTACTTTTATTTTCAAACTGTTACATTTTAAATGATGAAAATCAAAAATTTTTTTTTTTTCTGTCTTTCCACTGCTATAAAAAAAAGTAACAAAAATGTTACCTATACATATATACCACAAAAGGGAAGCACTACATGTCCCAAGAAAACAGTGCAAAATTCACATCGATACATAAAACAAATACAGAGTTAGGGTATGTTCACACGGCGGGGGTCCTTAACGGCTGAAATTACGGGGATGTTTCAGCCTGAAAACATCCCCGTAATTTCAGCCGTACCGGCATGTGCAGGCGCTTGAACGCCGCGTCAATTACGGCCGTAATTAGCGCTGCTATTCATTGGAGTCAATGAATAGCGGCTCCAATTACGGCCAAAGAAGTGACAGGTCACTTCTTCTACGCGGGCGTCTATTTACGCGCCGTCATTTGACAGCGGCGCGTAAATATACGCCTCGTGTGAACAGACAAACGTCTGCCCATTGCTTTCAATGGGCAGATGTTTGTCAGCGCTATTGAGGCGCTATTTTCGGGCGTAATTCGGGGCAAAAACGCCCGATTTACGTCCGTAAATAGGCCGTGTGAACATACCCTTATACTGCGTTACATCTGTGAATAGCAAAACTGCGAAAATTGCTCTAGTCACTAAGGTTTAAAACACCTTCGGTATTAAGGGGTTAACATAATAATATATCTTTATAGAGGTAGGAGCTTTTTTTTTTTTTTTTTTTTAAACATTTGTTTATAAAAATACAATATTGCCACATATTTTATATATCCATACCTAATTGGGATATAGAATATGAAATGATGGGCTATATAATGAATAGCATCAATTACACTGATAGTAGATTAAGCAGCTCTCATGAGACAAATATATGTACAAGTGCTCCATTGGATGTCAAATTTATTCTTTTTGTTGCGAGTGTAGGCAGACAGCTTCTTACCAACAGTTCTCAGTAAAAGAAGAGACTGAACTCTTTTTCTTTCCTGAATTGTGTAATTTTTTGTTTAGTAACAATATAAGGCCGGAAGACGCGCGCAAAAATGTACATAAAAGCTCCGAGAGTCAGCAGCATATGATGCGTGACTGTTTGCATGCTTTTCTGATTTCATTCATAGTTTTGAATACTGTAGCGCGCATCAGGCGCGGCACACGAAAGTGCTTCCGTGTGCTGCGCGTGATTTTCACGCACCCATTCACTTCAATGGGTGCGTGATGCGCGAAAAACGCACAAATATAGGACATGTCGTGAGTTTTACGCAGAGGACACACGCTGCGTAAAAATCACTGACTGTCTGAACGGCCCCATTGACTAACATAGGTCCGTGCGAGGCGCGTGAAAATCATGCGCGTTGCACGGACGTATTATACATTCGTCTGAATAAGCCCTAAGTATGAGAAATTGAGAATGAAAAGTGACAGTAAATCAAATAGTTAACACAGAAGAGCAGTACTAGCAAGATGGACTAAGAAACCCTAAGTGCTCAGCAAAGAGCAATGGGGGAGGGTACCTTAACCCCTTCCCGCTCCTGGACGTACTATTAGGTCATGGCAGCTGTATCGTTCGCGCTCCATGACCTAATAGTACGTCTCGGGAGTAACGGCTGTTTCGGCCGTCCTCCCGACACATACAGGAGCTGTGCCAGCTGCTGTCTCGTTTCTGAGGGTGTTTTCGCGTGACATGTTGTACTTTATGATACTGAAAAAATTTGGTCGTTAAATTCAATATTTATTTGTAAAAAACACCAAAATTTTGAGAAAATGTGCAAAAATCAGCATTTTTCTAAATTCTAATGTATCTGCTTGTAAAACAGATCGTAATACCACACAAAATAATTTACTAGTTAACATTTCCTATATGTCTACTTTATATTTGCATCGTTTTTTGAACGTCCTTTTATTTTTCTAGGACGTTACGAGGCTTAGAACTTTAGCTGCAATTTCTCGCATTTTCAAGAAAATTTAAAAAGGCTATTTTTTCAGGGACCAGTTCAGTTCTAAAGTGGCTTTGAGGGCCTTATGTATTAGAAAGTCCCCATAAATCACCCCATTTTAAAAACTGCACCCCTCAAAGTATTCAAAACAGCATTCAGAAAGTATTTTAACCGTTTAGGCATTTCACAGGAAATAAAGCAAAGTAGAGGTGAAATGTACAAATTTTTTTTAACGAAATTCATTTGTAATACAGTTTTTTCTGTAAGGCTGGGTTCACACGACCATGTTACGTCCGTAAAGTACGGAACATATTTCGGCCGGAAGACCCGGACCGAACACAGTGCAGGGAGCCGGCTCATATCATCATAGTGATGTACTTTGCTAGGAGTCCCTGCCTTGCTGCAGGACAACTGTCCCGTACTGTAATAATGATTACAGTACAGAACAGTAGTTCCACGCATAGGCAGGGACTCCTAGCGTCGTACATCACTATGATGCTAGGAGCCCGGCCCCCTGCAGTGTGTTCGGTCCTGGTCTTCCGGCCGAAATACGTTCCCTACTTTACGGACGTAACATGGTCGTGTGAACCCAGCCTCACACAGAAGGTTTTATGAGAGAAACGCAACTCAATATTTATTGCCCAGATTCTGCAGTTTTTAGAAATATCCCACATGTGGCCCTAGTGCTGTAATGGACTGAAACACCAGCCTCAGAAGCAAAAATTCTTACTGGCCCCCCCCCCCCCGCAAACTTCTCATGGCCAACGGTCCGCAGCTTTCAGCTGCATCGCTGGGTCTCCTAAGTGACCCAACAATGCAGCACTAGCAGCCGGGGCGTCACTAAGGCTGGGTTCACACACCCTATTTACGGACGTAATTCGGGCGTTTTAGCATTGAATCACGTCCGAAAATGCGGCTCAAAAGCGTTGGCAAACATCTGCCCATTCATTTGAATGGGTCTTACGATGTTCTGTGCCGACGGTCATTTTTTTTTACGAGCCGCTGTCAAAAGGCGGCGCGTAAAAAAGACGCCCGCGTGAAAGAAGTGGCTGTCACTTCTTCAGACGTGAATGGAGCCGTTTTCCATGGACTCCATAGAAAAACAGCTCCAATTACGTCCGTAATGGACGCAGCGAAAGATGCCTGCACATGCCATTACGGCTGAAATTACGGTGCTGTTTTCTCCTGAAAACAGCACCGTAATTTCAGCCGTAACAGACGCTGCCGTGTGAACATACCCTCAGGGCTTAAAATTTCAGGGAAATAGCCCCAATACATATGTGTCCGCCCAAAAAAAAAGTGTGTATATGAGACAGCATAGCATATCTATAGCACTACGACCCTATAAACTATGGATAGGATTAGATACAGTGGCTCAGCAGACAGTATCACACATGATAGGATTAGATACAGTGGCTCAGAAGGCAGTATCACACATGATAGGATTAGATACAGTGGCCCAGCAGACAGTATAACACATGATAGGATTAGATACAGCAGCTCGGCAGACAGTATCAAACATGATAGGATTAGATACAGCAGCTCGGCAGACAGTATCACACATGATAGGATTAGATACAGTGGCTCAGCAGACAGTATCACACATGATTGGATTAGATACACGGCTCAGCAGACAGTATCACACATGATTGGATTAGATACAGGGCCCAGCTCGCTGACATTGCGTCTCCAGCGCTGGACCCAGGATAGGTAAGAATAATAATTTTGCTTCTTTATGTGATACTGATTATTTTTGTGTGTTTGTGTCTTTTTTACAGGTTCGGTTGTTGGACTTCGGATTCGAGGACTTCAATGACAGCGTTTTTTTTATTCTCAATAAAATGGTTAATGAGGGTTGTGTTTTTTTATTTCAATAAAATATTTTTTCTATGTGCTTGTATCTTTTTAAACTTTATTATCACCGCCTTAGTAATGGCCGCTGGCTGATTGACAACCTCCATTACTAAGGCGGGGCTTAATGTTAGCCGGTGCAGAGGCTACACTAACCCCCATTATTACCCCGGTACCCACCGCCACCAGGAGTACTGGGAAGAGCCGGGTACGAACCAGTACCCGACCATCTGTAGTGACGGGCAGGCACCGGGTTGGCCGCAGGCTGGTAGTATTAGGCTGGGGAAGGCCAAAAACAGTGGCCCTTCCCACCCTTGTAATGCTGCCTGCTGCTGCTGTGTTGTATCTGGCTGGTTATGAAAATTGGGGGGGACCCCACATCGTTCTTTCCAATTATTTTTTTATTTTATTTTTTTTAAATGACGTGGGGTCACCCCCATTTTTCATAACCAGCCAGATACAATAAAGCAGCAGCAGCCTAGCATCACCAGGGTAGGAAGGGCCACTGATTTTGGCCTTTCCCCTCCTGATAATACCAGCCTGCGGCCACCCCAGTGGCCGACCATCACTACAGATGGTCAGGTACTGGATCGTACCCGACTCTTCCCAGCACCCCTGGTGGCGGTGGGTACCGGGGTAATAAAGGGGGTTAGTGTTAGCCTCTGCATCGGCTAACACTAAGCCCCGCCTTAGCAATGGATGCTGTCAATCAGCCGGCGGCCATTACTAAGGCGGTAGTAATATAGTGTAAAAAAAAACACAAAGACATAGAAAAAATATTTTATTGAAATAAAAAAAAAAACCACAGAGCCCTCATTAACCATTTTATTGATAATAAAAAAAAAGCTGTCATCGAAGTAGTCCTGGAATCCGACGTAGTCCAACGACCGAACCTGTAAGAAAACACACAAAAAACGATTAGTAACACGTGTGTTAGGCTTAGATACAGGGCCCATGTGTGATACTGTCTGTGGGACCCTGTATCTAAGCCTACCACAACGTAGGCTTAGATACAGGGTCCAGCAGACAGTAATCTTATACAGTATAAGATTACTGTGTGCTGGGGCCCTGTATCTAAAGCTACAGTGTGGTAGGCTTATATACAGGGCCCATCAGACAGGATCACACATGGGCCATGTATCTAAGCCTACCATGTGATTGGCTTAGATACAGGGCCCAGCAGACAGGATCACGCATGGGCCATGTATCTAAGCCTACCATGTGATTGGCTTAGATACAGGGCCCAGCAGACAGGATCACGCATGGGCCATGTAGCTAAGCCTACCATGTGATTGGCTTAGATACAGGGCCCTGCAGACAGGATTAGACAATCTGTGATCCTGCCTCATGGGCCCCCTAAGCCTGCTACATCGTAGGCTTAGGGGTTGTACAGTCCCTAAACATTGATGGCCTATCCTCAGGATAGGCCATCAATAGCTGATGTGTCGCCCGGGACCCGCAAATCAGCTGTTTTGAAGGGGCCGCAGCACTCGTACGAGAGCTGCTTCCCCTTCATTTCACTACTCGCTCACACTGTGAATCGCCGACACTGATTCACAGTGTGACCGGAATGAAGTGACAGGAATGAAGGGGAGCAGCTCTCGTACGAGTGCTGCGGCCCCTTCAAAACAGCTGATTGGCGGGTCCCGGGAGTCGGACCCCGCCAGTCAGGGCTAACCTTACCTTCCTCTTCGGCCGCGGCGGGAGTTCTGTCGTCTTGATGCTTGGTGCATAGCGCTGTGACGTCATGCGCTGCGCACAGCGCTTGACGTCAGGACCTCCGCTGCGATCCGGAACCAGGAAGGTAAGTAAAGTATATTACTATAGTAACAGGGGCCCGCGGCCCGAGTTACTATAGTAACTTTTTATTGATGAGGTGCGGGGGGCCGTGGGCCCCCCTGGCTTCGGGGCCCGGTCGCAATTGCGACCGCTGCGACCCCTATAGCTACGCCAGTGCTCAGAAGCAATGGAGCACCTGGTGGATTTTGGGGCCTCTATTTTATTAGAATATATTTTAGGCACCATGTCAGGTTTGAAGAGGTCTTGTGGTGGCAAAACAGTGGAAACCCCCCAAAAGTGACCCCATTTTGAAAACTACACACTTCAAGGAATTTTTCAAGAGGTATAGTTAGCATTTTAAACCCACAGGTTTTTTGCTAAATTTTTTGGAACTGGTCTGTGAAAATGAAAATATACAATGTTTTAGTTTTTACAAGGAATAAAGGAGAAAAAGCATGCCAACATTTGTAAAGCAATGTCTCCCGATTACGGCAATACCCCATATGTGGTAATAAAGTGCTGTTTGGACCCACGGCAGGACTCAGAAGGGAACGAGGGCCATTTGGATTTTGGAGCGCAGATTTTGCTGGAATGGTTTTCGGTGCCATGTCGTGTTTGCAAAGCCCTGGAGGGACCATAACAGTGGAAACTCCCCAAAAGTGACCCCATTTTGGAAACTACACCCCTCAAGGAATTTTTCTAGGGGTATAGTTAGCATTTTGACCCTACACGTTTTTTGCTGAATTTATGGGAATTATGCCGTGAAATTGAAAATCTAAATTTTTTCTAATAAAATGTAGTTTTAGCTCAGATTTTTTCATTTTTACAATAGATAAAAAAGAAAAAACACCCCAATATTTGTAAAGCAAACTCTTCTGAGCACAGCTATACCCCATATGTGGTAATAAATTGCTGTTTGGACACATGACGGAAGTTAGAAAGGACGGAGCGCCATTTGACTTTTGGAGCTCAAGTTTTGCTGGAAAGGTTTGCGGCCCCATGTCACATTTGCAAAGCCACTGAGGGGCCAAAATAGTGCAAACCCGGCAAAAGTGACCCCATTTGGAAAACTATACCCCTCGTGGAATTTATCTAGCGGTATAGTGAGCATTTTGACCCCACAGTTTTTTTGCTGAATTATTGGGATTATGCAGTGAAAATGAAAATCGACATTCTTTCCACTAAAATGTTGAATTTTTTTCATTTTCACAAGGAATAAAGGAGAAAAAGCGCCCCAACAATTGTAAAGCAATTTCTCCCGAGTACGGCAATACCCCATATGTGGTCATAAACTGCTGCTTGTATATACCGCAGGGCTCAGAATGGCAGGAGTGCTACTTGACATGTAGATTTTGGTTGATTGTTTTTTGGGCGCCATGTCGCATTTGCAGAACCCCTGAGGTACTCGTACAATAGAAACCCCTGAGAAGTGACTCCATTTTGGAAACTTTACCCCTCAGGGTAATCATCTAGGGGTATACTGAGCATTTTGATCCCACAAGTGTTTCATAGATTGTATTAGAATGAGGCAGTGAAAATGAAAAATTATTTTTTTCCCAAAAATATGTCGTTTTGTACCCAATTTTTTTTTTCCACAAGGGGTAATAGGAGAAACACATAATTTGTTACCCAATTTCTCCCGAGTATGGCAATATCCCATGTGTGGCCCAAAACTGCTGTTTGGGCACATGGCAGAGCTCAAAATGGAAGGAGTGCCATGTGGCTTTTAGAGCACAGATTTTGCTGGACTGGTGTATGGGTGCAATGTCGCATTTGCAGAGCTCCCTTAGGTACCAGAGTAGAGTGTAAAACTATGAGAAATGACCCCATTTTGTAAACTACACCCCTCAAGGAATTTATCATTTGCCTGAACATATGACAGGGCTTAGGAGTGAAAGGCGCATGTGAGACCTATTTTGGTGATTTTCGCAGCATTAGCCCACAATGGCAGGGCTCTGGGGTCAAATAGTGAAACAAACCCCCAAGTAGTGACCCCCATTTTGGAAACTGCACCCCTGAAGGCATTTTATTAAGGGGTGTAGTGAGCATTTTGACAACACAGGGTTTTTTTTCTATTAGAAATGAACGCTCAGTGGATGGTGCAAAGTGAAAATTGCAAATTTCCACAGGTATGTGCCATTTTAGTGCACAATATTTTGTGCCCAGTTTGTGCCACTAAAGACAAATACCTCAAACTGTTAAGCGGGTTCTCCCGGGTATGGCGATGCCATATATGTGGACGTATACTGCTGCTTGGGCACGCTGCAGGGCTCAGAAGGGAGGTAGCGCCATTTGGCTTTGGAGCGCAGATTTTGCTTAGTGGTAGTTTTTTTGGGGGTTTTGCTGGTATTTCAGTTTATGATGTGGGGCATATGCACTGGCGTAGCTATAGGGGTCGCAGCGGTCGCAATTGCGACCGGGCCCCGATGCCAGGGGGGTCCACGGCCCCCCGCACCACATCAATAAAAAGTTACTATAGTAACTCGGGCCGCGGGCCCCTGTTACTATAGTAATATACTTTACTTACCTTCCTGGTTCCGGATGGCAGCGGAGGTCCTGACGTCAGGCGCTGTGCGCAGCACATGACGTCACAGCGCTATGCGCCGCGCACAGCATCGAGACGACAGAACTCCCGCCGCGGCCGATGAAGAAGGTAAGGTTAGCCCTGACTGGCGGGGTCCGACTCCCGGGACCCGCCAATCAGCTGTTTTGAAGGGGCCGCAGCACTCGTACGAGAGCTGCTCCCCTTCATTCCTGTCACTTCATTCCGGTCACACTGTGAATCCGTGTCGGCGATTCACAGTGTGAGCGAGTAGTGAAATGAAGGGGAAGCAGCTCTCGTACGAGTGCTGCGGCCCCTTCAAAACAGCTGATTTGCGGGGCCCGAGAGACACATCAGCTATTGATGGCCTATCCTGTGGATAGGCCATCAATGTTTAGGGACTGCACAACCCCTAAGCCTACGATGTAGCAGGCTTAGGGGGCCCATGAGACAGGATCACAGATTGTGTGATCCTGTCTGCTGGGCCCTGTATCTAAGCCAATCACATGGTAGCCTTAGATACATGGCCCGTGTGTGATCCTGTCTGGTGGGCCCTGTATATAAGCCTACCACACTGTAGGCTTAGATACATGGCCCATGCGTGATCCTGTCGTCTGGGCCCTGTATCTAAGCCAATCACATGGTAGGCTTAGATACATGGCCCGTGTGTGATCCTGTCTGGTGGGCCCTGTATATAAGCCTACCACACTGTAGGCTTAGATACATGGCCCATGCGTGATCCTGTCTGCTGGGCTCTGTATCTAAGCCAATCACATGGTAGACTTAGATACATGGCCCATGTGTGATCCTGTCTGCTGGGCCCTGTATCTAAGCCTACCACACTGTGGGTTTAGATACAGGGCCCCAGCACACAGTAATCTTATACTGTATAAGATTACTGTCTGCTGGACCATGTATCTAAGCCTACGTTGTGGTAGGCTAAGATACAGGGTCCCACAGATAGTATCACACATGGGCCCTGTATCTAAGCCTAACACATGTGTTACTAATCATTTTTTGTGTGTTTTCTTACAGGTTCGGTCTTTGGACTACGTCGGATTCCAGGACTACTTCGATGACAGCTTTTTTTTAATTATCAATAAAATGGTTAATGAGGGCTATGTGGGTTTTTTTTTTTATTTCAATAAAATATTTTTTCTATGTCTTTGTGTTTTTTTTAAAACTATATTACTACCGCCTTAGTAATGGCCGCCGGCTGATTGACAGCATCCATTGCTAAGGCGGGGCTTAGTGTTAGCTGATGCAGAGGCTAACACTAACCCCCTTTATTACCTCGGTACCCACCGCCACCAGGGGTGCTGGGAAGAGCCGGGTACCATCCAGTACCTGACCATCTGTAGTGATGGTCGGCCACTGGGGTGGCCGCAGGCTGGTATTATCAGGAGGGGAAAGGCCAAAAACAGTGGCGCTTCCTACCCTGGTGATGCTAGGCTGCTGCTTTATTGTATCTGGCTGGTTATGAAAAATGGGGGGGACCCCACGTCATTTAAAAAATAAAAAATAAAAAATAATTGGAAAGAACGATGTGGGGTCCCCCCCAATTTTCATAACCAGCCAGATGCAACACAGCAGCAGCAGGCAGCATTACCAGGGTGGGAAGGGCCACTGTTTTTGGCCTTCCCCAGCCTAATACTACCAGCCTGTGGCCACCCCGGTGCCTGCCCGTCACTACAGATGGTCGGGTACTGGTTCGTACCCGGCTCTTCCCAGCACCCCTGGTGGCGGTGGGTACCGGGGTAATAATGGGGGTTAGTGTTGGCCTCTGCACCGGCTAACATTAAGCCTCGCCTTAGTAATGGAGGTTGTCAATCAGCCGGCGGCCATTACTAAGGCGGTGATAATAAAGTTTAAAAAGATACAAGCACATAGAAAAAATATTTTATTGAAATAAAAAAACACAACCCTCATTAACCATTTTATTGAGAATAAAAAAATGTCGTCATTGAAGTCCTCAAATCCGAAGTCCAACAACCGAACCTGTAAAAAAACACAAACACACAAAAATAATCAGTAACACAAAGAAGCAAAATTATTATTCTTACCTATCCTGGGTCCAGCGCTGGAGACGCAATGTCAGCGAGCTGGGCCCTGTATCTAATCCAATCATGTGTGATACTGTCTGCTGAGCTGTGTATCTAATGCAATCATGTGTGATACTGTCTGCTGGGCCCTGTATCTAATCGTATCTTGTGTGATACTGTCTGCTGAGCTGTGTATCTAATCCTATCATGTGTGATACTGTCTGCTGAGCCACTGTATCTAATCCTATCATGTGTGATACTGCCTTCTGAGCCACTGTATCTAATCCTATCATGTGTGGTACTGTCTGCTGAGCCACTGTATCTAATCCTATCATGTGTGATACTGTCTGCTGAGCTATGTATCTAATCCTATCATGTGTGATACTGTCTGCTCAGCCACTGTATCTAATCCTATCATGTGTGATACTGTCTGCTGAGCCACTGTATCTAATCCTATCCATAGTTTATAGGGTCGTAGTGCTATAGATATGCTATGCTGTCTCCTATACACACTTTTTTTTGGGTGGACACATATGTATTGGGGCTATTTCCCTGACATTTTAAGCCCTGAGGGTATGTTCACACATACACGTCCGTTACGGCTGAAATTACGGTGCTGTTTTTAGGAGAAAACAGCACCGTAAATTCAGCCGTAATGGCATGTGCAGGCGTCTTTCGCTGCGTCCATTACGGACGTAATTGGAGCTGTTTTTCTATGGAGTCCATGGAAAACGGCTCCATTTACGTCTGAAGAAGTGACAGGCACTTCTTTGACGTGGGCGTCTTTTTTACGCGCCGCCTTTTGACAGCGGCGCGTAAAAAAAAATGACCGTCGGCACAGAACATCGTAAAGCCCATTCAAATGAATGGGCAGATGTTTGCCAACGCTTTTGAGCCGCATTTTCGGACGTAATACAATGCTAAAACGCCCGAATTACGTCCGTAAATAGGGTGTGTGAACCCAGCCTTAGTGACGCCCCGGCTGCTAGTGCTGCATTGTTGGGTCACTTAGGAGACCCAGCGATGCAGCTGAAAGCTGCGGACCGTCGGCCATGAGAAGTTTGCGGGGGGGGGGCCCAGTAAGAATTCTTGCATCGGGGCCCATGAGCCTTTAGCTACGCCCCTGGGCATATGTAAGCTGTGCGGAGTATATCAGGGCATAATAAGAGGGTATAATAATTGGGTAAATAAATAATTATCCACAGATGTGTGGCCAGTGTCGCACTGATAAATGGCGCCCAATCTTATCCGCTTTTGGACACTCTGCACATTTTGCATCACCACATTCTGAGAGCCGGAACTTCTTTATTTTTTCTCCACCGGAGCTGTGTGAGGGCTTATTTGTTGCGGGACAATCTGTAGATTTCATTGGTGCCATTTTGGGGTACATGCGATTTTTTAATCACTTTGTATTTCATTTTTTTGGCAAGCAAGGTGACCAACAACCTGCAATTCTGGTGTGTTTTATTATTTATTTTTTTTACGGCGTTCGCCATTCGCTATGAATTACAATTTTACTTTATTCTGTGGGTCGGCGCGATTACGGCGATACCAGATCTATATCGTTTCTCTTATGCTTTGCAGTGTCTACACGATAAAATCACTTTTGTTTCAAATTAATTTTTTGTGTCACCATATTCTGAGAGCCATAACTTTTTTATATTTCCGTCAAAAAAGCTGTGGGCGGGCTTGTTTTTTGCGGGACGGCTGCAGTTTTTAATGGTATAAGTTTGGGGTACATGCAACTTTTAGATCCCTTTTTTTATTCTGTTTTGCGAGGGGTTGTGACTAACAAACAGCGATTCTGGAATAGTTTTTTATTTAATTTTTTTACAGTGTTCACCATACAGGTAAAATAGCATGATATTTTTATAGTTTGGGTCGTTACGGACGCAGGGATACCACATTTATTATAGGAAAAAAGTCTGTTATAGGGTTTTTTAACATGAATCTTATTTTTTTTTACTTTTTTACAACATTTTTATTAACTTGTTTTAACTTTTTTTTTTGTCCCACAAGACATGAAGCCCTGATCGCTATTCTAATACACTGCACTACCTACATATTGCAGTGTATTAGAGCTGTCAGCTATTCACTGACAGCAAGCCTATTAGGCTTCGCCTCCCGGTGGGGCCTAATAGGCTTCAGTACTAGGAAGCGATTGATAGGCTACGGTTGCCATAGCAACCATCGGAACACCCGCGGGTGCCGATGGTTGTCATTAGCAACCATAGGGTGCGATCTAATCACTTAGATGCAGCGATAGCTGCATCTAAGGGGTTAATCGGCCGGATCGGAACCTAGCTCCGGTCCTGGCCATTAGAGCACGATGTCAGCTGTGACAAACATCTGACACCCGCGCCCGTGACAACCATTGTGGTTGCCGACAGGCTACATGACACTTCGATGCATCGATCGCGTTGATCGATGCATCGAAGGATTAAATCGGCCGGATCGGAGCCTAGCTCCGGTCCTGGCCGTTGCAGAGGGGTGTCGGACAGTTGATTGCCGGAGGTGATAGCGCTGGCTCAGCTTCTAAGCCAGCGCCATCACATACACACGTCATGGAGCTGTGATTGGTCAGTCTGCTCTGACTGACCAATCACAGCGATCACCGGCAGGAGACCGCTGTGAATGGTCCCCTGCCGTCTTACTGTGCCGATCAACTGTCATAAACAGTTGACGGCACAGTTCTGTCACCTTGTCCTTTGACAGGGTGACAGCTTTTAGCCAGGACGCACTGGTACGCCCTGGTGCCTTAAAGCACTTCAATGCAGGACATACCGGTGCGTCCTGGTGCGGTAAGGGGTTAAACCCTCTCCGTGCACTTCTGTAAGACATCACTGAGCCACACTCATGCACGTGTAGGGGAGGGGGCAGGCCGTGGGAACCTCCTGTGACATGGGATACAATACAGGATGTATCCACTGTCTATGGCTTCCCCCCTGGTGGGTAGAAAACAAGACAATCAAAGGAAATCTTCAGATCGTAAACAAGACAATGCAGCCGGCTAGAGCCAACTGTCTTATCTCATTACCTGGGTCATTTTCCATACACTACCGTCCAAAAGTTTGGGGTCACCCAGACAATTTTGTGTTTTCCATGAAAACTCACACTTATATTTATCAAATGAGTTGCAAAATGACTAGAAAATATAGTCAAGACATTGACAAGGTTAGAAATAATGATTTTTATTTCAAATAATAATTTTCTCCTTCAAACTTTGCTTTCGTCAAAGAATGCTCCATTTGCAGCAATTACAGCATTGCAGACCTTTGGTATTCTAGCTGTTAATTTGCTGAGGTAATCGGGAGAAATTTCACCCCATGCTTCCAGAAGGCCCTCTCACAAGTTGGATTGGCTTGATGGGCACTTCTTGCGTACCATACGGTCAAGCTGCTCCCACAACAGCTCTATGGGGTTGAGATCTGGTGACTGCGCTGGCCACTCCATTACAGATAGAATACCAGCTGTCTGCTTCTTCCCTAAATAGTTCTTGCATAATTTGGAGGTGTGCTTTGGGTCATTGTCCTGTTGTAGGATGAAATTGGCTCCAATCAAGCGCTGTCCACAGGGTATGGCATGGCGTTGCAAAATGGAGTGATTGCCCTCCTTATTCAAAATCCCTTTTACCTTGTACAAATCTCCCACTTTACCAGCACCAAAGCAACCCCAGACCATCACATTACCTCCACCATGCTTGACAGATGGCGTCAGGCACTCTTCCAGCATCTTTTCAGTTGTTCTGCGTCTCACAAATGTTCTTCTGTGTGATCCAAACACCTCAAACTTCGATTCGTCTGTCCATAACACTTTTTTCCAATCTTCCTCTGTCCAATGTCTGTGTGCTTTTGCCCATATTAATCTTTTCCTTTTATTAGCCAGTCTCAGATATGGCTTTTTCTTTGCCACTCTGCCCTGAAGGCCAGCATCCCGGAGTCGCCTCTTCACTGTAGACGTTGACACTGGCGTTTTGCGGGTACTATTTAATGAAGCTGCCAGTTGAGGACCTGTGAGGCGTCTATTTCTCAAACTAGAGACTCTAATGTACTTGTCTTGTTGCTCAGTTGTGCAGCGGGGCCTCCCACTTCTTTCTACTCTGGTTAGAGCCTGTTTGTGCTGTCCTCTGAAGGGAGTAGTACACACCGTTGTAGGAAATCTTCAGTTTCTTGGCAATTTCTCGCATGGAATAGCCTTCATTGCTAAGAACAAGAATAGACTGTCGAGTTTCACATGAAAGCTCTCTTTTTCTAGCCATTTTGAGAGTTTAATCGAACCCACAAATGTAATGCTCCAGATCCTCAACTAGCTCAAAGGAAGGTCAGTTTTATAGCTCCTCTAAACAGCAAAACTGTTTACAGCGGTGCTAACATAATTGCACAAGGGTTTTCAAGTGTTTTCTAATCATCCATTAGCCTTCTAACACAGTTAGCAAACACAATGTACCATTAGAACACTGGAGTGATGGTTGCTGGAAATAGGCCTCTATACACCTATGTAGATATTGCATTAAAAACCAGACGTTTGCAGCTAGAATAGTCATTTAGCACATTAACAATGTATAGAGTGTATTTCTGATTAATTTAATGTTATCTTCATTGAAAAAAACTGTGCTTTTCTTTCAAAAATAAGGAAATTTCTAAGTGACCCTAAACTTTTGAACGGTAGTGTACATACATACATATATAAATATATAAAATACTTCTCTTTACACTTGCCATTTGTCAATTGTGTTGTGGGGTTTTTTTTTTTTTGTGATGTTATATTTTATCATGTATGATAAGATGGTGAATTCACAATTTTATAACATCTGGGAATACTTTTACTAGATAAAGGAGACAAATCCAACCAAGATTCTAGAGGTGAGTTCTAGTGGGTTATAAGGGGATGAGAGATGCTGATACATGCCTAACTTAAAAGTATTTGACTAACTCGTTTATTAGAATATTAAAATGATTTATAAACTGTGGAAATTAGATAAAATTTTGCCTAATCCATAGATAATCTCTTTTCATAATAGCTTGAGCTTTCCATAAGCATAAAGAGAGGTAATAGCTGATTCTAAAATTTCAATAAGGGAGTCATATAGGTTAGATGTTAGGAGTTGTTTTTGGCAGTTATAACCTTCCATGTTTTTACTATAGCTTGTAAAGTCATTACGTTTGTACTAAAGCAAGATTTTAATAAGGAACAAGTTAGAAGTTAGTCTTTTGTGCATGAAGATACAAATCCCATGTTTTCTTTTACACAGCCATAGAGTTAAAGGAGTTCTACCACTACTTAGATTTTTAACATATCCATAGGATAGCGCTGAGTCTGTGTGTCCCAAAGCGTCAGCACACGCTCAGCCAGTGATCTATTCAAACTTCTCCTTACCAGGGTCGAGTAGTTGCGGAGTATCAGGGAACATTGGACCCCTGTTCTAGTGATCGGTGTTCCCCTATCCTGTGACTAGGGGATAAATGTATCTATGTCTTTGGAGCAATCATTATAGAATAATATGATAAATACACCAATCATGAAATACACTACTGACAGGTAAAGTGAATAACATTGATTATCCCATCACAATGGCACCTGTCTATGTGGACATGCCCACAGATCCAAGATTACTGAAAGAGCATAATTACTTATATAAATACAATGTGCAGACTCCCCATACGGATGACGTCTCTGATGATACTGTTTCACTATATAACGCCTAGAATGCCTCAATCTAAAAAGGAACATAAATTGCCCGCCTTGATACATGTCATTCTCTTGGTGGCGAAACGATGTATATTGAATAAATGGATTACCAGTCACATACCCTTGATAACCGATGTGTCAGATCAGCTGAAATTATACTTATATTCTGATAGACTTGATGCTGAGAGGCATAGCAATACAAAAGTAACTAAATTTTTCTCAAAATGGAAACCATTTATTATTACTCACCTTACTTCAGATGAGATCAGAGAAACTATGTCAAGAATTCGATTCTCCAGGTGGTATCACACAGAGGATTTGAAGGGCTCATTGGGAGTCTTAAAGCAATCTGATTGATGTTGTTTGCTGTTATTGGGAGGGATAGCTCAAATCGGACTTCCCAAGCATGCTTTACTGAAGTGTCGTGATTATATATGTGATCTTGTTCATGATCTTTGTAAGGAACTGTCAAAATATATTAGGCAGACTGTATGTGCTTCTATGTTTCTGACCATGTTTTTCCTCTTTCTTTATGTATAACTGGAATTTATACTAATTCTTTGTATGAGCCTTTGTTTTTGTCAATAAAAATGTTTAAAAAAGAAAACAAAAAAAAAACCCAATGGCACCTGTCAAGGGGTGAACCATCAGTTCTTGTGCTGTCGAAGTTGATGTGTTGGAAGCAGGAAAAATGGGCAAGTGTATGGATCTGAGCGACTTTTACATGGGCCAAGTTCTGATGACTAGACGACTGGGTCAGATCATCTCCTAAATGGCAGATCCTGTAAGGTATTCCTGGTATGCAGTGGTTAGTACCCACCAAAAGTGGTCCAAGGAAGGACAACCAGTAAACTGGCAACAGGATAATAGACATCCAAGGCTCATTAATGCGCGTAGGGAGCGAAGGCTAGGGCCAAATTGAAAGTTGATGCTGCACTATGCAATTTTAGTGCTGACGCCGATCATAACTCCCGAAGTCAAGGAAACAGTATAGCTCGTTGACATTGTGGCTCCAGCGCTGGACCCAGGAAAGGTAAGTATAATAATTGTTTTGCTTTTATATGTGTTACTGTTTTTATTTGTGTTGGTTTGTGTTTTTTTACAGGTTCGATTGTTGGACTAATTCGGATTCAAGGACTACTTTGATGACGAAGTTTTTTTATCTTCAATAAAATGGTTAACAAGGGTTGTATGTTTTTTATTTCAATAAAATATTTTTTCTGTGTGTCTGTGTTTCTTTTTAACTTTATTACTACTGCCTTAGTAATGGCCACTCTCTGATAGACAGCGTCCATTACTAGGGCGAGGAATAGTGGTAGCTGGTAAAAAGGCAAGCACCCCCATTATAAAAAAAACAATGTGGGGGCCACCATTTTTCATAACTAGCCAGATACAACATAGCAGCAGGCCATGGTGCCTAATAATACCAGGCTGCAGCAACCCCATTGCCCGAGCATCACTTATAATGGTCGGGTACTGGATTATACCTGGCTCTTTCTGGTACCCCTGGTGGCTGTGGGTACCGGGGCAATAATATGGGGGTTACTGCTAGCCTTTTCACCGGCTAACACTAAGCCCCACCTAGTAAAGGCAAATTACTAAGGGAGTAGTAATAATGTTAAAAAAAACACAGACACATTAAAAATATTTTATTGAAATAAAACCCCCCCACGCAACTCTCGTTAACCATTTATTAAAAATAAAAACGGCATCATCGAAGTAGTGCTAAAAACCGAAGTAGTCCAACAACCAAACCAGTAAAAAAAAAAGACACAAAAACATTAGTAACACTAATAAGTAAAAAAGCAAAACCATTATTATAGTTACCTTCCTGGGTCTGTGACAGTAAACTAAGCAGTGACCGCTCTAAGCTGTCATCGGTTAGTTTACATCACTTGGTCCCAGGTTAATCCTGGATCATTCGTCCACTTTTAAAAGTAGGCCAATAAACTTAGGTAACCGGCCACCACATGACGTAAACTAACCAATGACAGCTCAGAGCTGCCACTGCTTAGGTTACTAAGCCTTGTAATTTTTATGCATCTTGGGTGCGCGCGGCACTATGAACCTAGTGCGGGGACCCCTTTAGATGCAAAAAAGAAGTCCTGGCGCTGGGAAGTTACTAGCATCGGCCCGGAATCACCATTTACATTTGCCGTTGATGCCGGCCTAGTCTTTTCTAATCAGGCCTTTTCCAGTGGAACGATGCCGGATGGCCCCATGATTTTATTCCGTCACCTCTGCCACAACAAAAGCACTGAATGGCGAGGAAGGGAATTGATGGTTCCCTTGCCTTGCCTGCGCTTTCAATTGTATTCGCATCCTAAGGACACGGATACATTTGAAGCGACCGTCCAGTCTCTGGAACTGGGACATACAACATGGTGAAATAATACATACATACATACATACAGTGGCGTAGCTATAGGGGTCGCAGCGGTCGCAATTGCGACCGGGCCCCGAAGCCAGGGGGGCCCGCTGCCCCCCGCACCACATCAATAAAAAGCTACTATAGTAACTCGGGCCGCGGGCCCTTGTTACTATAGTAACTGACAGTACTTACCTTCCTGGTTCTGGATCGCAGCGGAGGTCCTGACGTCCCAGCGCTGTGCGCATCACATGACGTCTCAGCGCTATGCGCCGCGCACAACATCGTGATCCCGGATAGAGTCAGGACAGAACTTCCGCCGCGGCTGAAGAGGAGAGTAAGATTAATATCCCTGTCTGCTGAAGCTGATTGGCGGGGTCCGACTCCCGGGAGCCAGCCAATCAGCTGTTTTGAAGGGGCCACAGCACTCGTATGAGAGCTGCTTCCCCTTCATTCCGGTCACTTGCTCACACTGAATACGTGTCGGCGATTCACAGTGTGAGCGAGTAAGGGAAATGAAGGGGAAGCAGCTGTCGTACGAGTGCTGCGGCCCCTTCAAAACAGCTGATTGGCCGGCTCCCAGGAGATGGACCCCGACACATCAGCTATTGATGGCCTATCCTGAGGATAGGCCATCAATGTTTAGGGACTGGACAACCCCTTTAAGCCTACGATGTAGCAGGCTTAGAGGGCCCATGAGACAGGATCTCAGATTGTGTGATGCTGTCTGCTGGGCCCTGTATCTAAGCCAATCACATGGTAGGCTTGTCCTGTCTGATGGGCCCTGTATATAAGCCTACCACACTTTTAGATACAGGTTTAGATACAGGGACCCAGCACACCGTAATCTTATACTGTATAAGATTACTGTCTGCTGGACCCTGTATCTAAGCCTACCTTGTGGTAGGCTTAGATACAGGGTCCCACAGACAGTATCACACATTGGCCCTGTATCTAAGCCTAACTTATGTGTTACTAATTGTTTTTTGTGTGTTTTCTTAAAGGTTCGGTCGTTGGACTACGTCGGATTCGAGGACTACTTCGATGACGGCTTTTTTTAATATCAATAAAATGGTTAACGAGGGTTGTGTGTTTTTATTTTTATTTCAATAAAATATTTTTTCTATGTCTTTGTGTTTTTCTTTTAACTAGATTAGTACCGCCTTAGTAATGGCCGCCGGCTGATTGACAGCATCCATTGCTAAGACGGGGCTTAGTGTTAGCCAGTGTAGAGGCTAACACTAACCCCCATTATTACCCTGGTACCCACCACCACCAGCTGGGAAGCTGGTGCTGGGAAGAGCCGGATACGATCCAGTACCTGACTATCTGTAGAGATGGTCGGCCACCGGGGCGGCCGCAGGCTGGTATTATCAGGCAGAGACAGGTCAGAAACCGTGGCACTTCCTACCCTGGCGATGCTATGCGGCGGCTGCTGCTGCTTTATTGTATCTGACTGGTTATGAAAAATGGGAGGGACCCCACGTCATTTAAAAAAATAATAATAATAATAATTGGAAACAACGATGTGGGATGGGAAGGGCCACTGTTTTTGGCCTTCCCCAGCCTAATACTACCAGCCTGCAGTCGCCCCGGTGCCTGACCATCACTACAGATGGTCGGGTACTGGTTTGTACCCGGCTCTTTCCAGTACCCCTGGTGGCGGTGGGTACCAGGGCAATAATGGGGGTTAGTGTTAGCCTCTGCACCTGCTAACATTAAGCCCCGCCTTAGCAATGGAGGTTGTCAATCAGCCAGCGCCCATTACTAAGGCGGTAATAATAAAGTTTAAAAAAATACAAGCACATAGAAAAAATATTTTATTGAAATAAAAAAACACAACCCCCATTAACCATTTTATTGAGAATAAAAAACGCTGTCATTGAAGTAGTCCTCGAATCCGAAGTAGTCCAACAACCGAACTTGTAAAAAAAAACACAAACATATAACAATAATTAGTAACACATAAAGAAGCAAAATGATTATTCTTACCTTTCTTGGGTCCAGCACTGGAGCCGCAATACCAGCGAGCTGGGCCCTATATTTAATCCGATCATGTGTGATACTGTCTGCTAAGCTACTGTATCTAGGCCCATCATGTGTGATACTGTCTGCTGGGCCCTATCTCTAATTCTATCATATGTGATACTGTCTGCTGAGCTGTGTATCTAATCCCATCATGTGTGAAACTGTCTTCGGGGCCTTATATCTAATCCTATCATGTGTGTTACTGTCTGCTGAGCCGCTGTATCTTATCCTATCATGTGTGATACTGTCTGCTGAGCCGCTGTATCTAATCCTATCATGTGTGCTACTGTCTGCTGGGCCAATGTATCTAATCCGATCATGTGTGATACTGTCTGCTGGGCCCTATATCTAATCCAAACATGTGTGATACTGTCTGCTAAGCTACTGTATCTAAGCCCATCATGTGTGATACTGTCTGCTGGGCCCTATCTCTAATTCTATCATGTGTGATACTGTCTGCTGAGCTGTGTATCTAATCCCATCATGTGTGAAACTGTCTTCGGTGCCTTATATCTAATCCTATCATGTGTGTTACTGTCTGCTGAGCCGCCATATCTTATCCTATCATGTGTGATACTGTCTGCTGGGCCTTATATCTAATCCTATCATGTGTGATACTGTCTGCTGAGCCACTGTATCTAATCCTATCCATAGTTGATAGTTTCGTATGCTCATGGCCGGCATTGGATACGTTCGACCAGTGCGGTCGCACGGGGCGCCAGCCACCACACTGCAAGAGGGGCGCCAGTGGGTGTGTGTATCCCCGCGCCGTTGCAACTACCAGCGGGGATACACACACTAACTGCAGTCGCCTTTCCACCCGGTCGCTTCTTAACTTAGTGGCTGTCGCTACCGCTGAGGGCAGTGGCGCCGCTAGCAGCCACTGCGACTGCTATAGCGGTAGCGACAGCACTATAGCAGAGCAGGGAGGTATCTACTAGCTGTCTACTAGCCACTGTAGCTCCCTGAAGGAGCGGAATCCCCATGTGGCCGGGGATTCCGCTCCTGGAGCGCTGCTTGATGTCTCTGTCCATATATGGACAGTGACGTCAGGGGAAACTCCTGAAGCGGAATCCCCGGTCACAGCGTTGCAGACACTATGACCAGGGATTCCACTCCACGAGAAGCCAATGGAGCAGAATCCCCGGCCACATGGGGATTCCGCTCCCTCAGGGAGCTACAGTGGCACTACCTACAAAAAAGGACAACTGTGCAGGAGCACACAAAATACCCAACTTTCCCAGCTATCAAATAAATGTGTTGAAATAAAGTTTATTAATCCTTTAGCTAGACTAAATAAAAGTTAGATTTTAGTTTATTTCCACACATTTATTTGATAGTTGGTAAAGCTGGGTATTTTGTGTGCTCCTGCACAGTTGTCCTTTTTTGAATGTCTATTGCCCGCCAGCTATCAGGGTCATTTCGTAGTCCTTGCACTACAAGGGGGCTGTGGGCAGTGTGGCACTACCAAGCAGGGGGCTGTGGGCTGTGTGGCACTACCAACCAGGGGGCTGTGGGCTCTGGGGCACTACCAACCAGGGGGCTGTGGGGCACTACCAACCAGGGGGCTGTGGGGCACTACCAACCAGGGGGCTGTGGGCTGTGTGGCGCTCCCGATCAGGGGGCTGTGCGGCGCTACCCACCAGGGGGCTGTGTGGCGCTACCCACCAGGGGGCTGTGCAGCGCTACCCACCAGGGGACTGTGCGGCGCTACCCACCAGGGGACTGTGCGGCGCTACCCACCAGGGGGCTGTGCGGCGCTACCCACCAGGGGGCTGTGTGGCGCTACCCACAAGGGGGCTGTCTGGCGCTACCCACAAGGGGGCTGTCTGGCGCTACCTACAGGGGGAATCTGTGAGTGGTGGGCTGATGGTCATTTTACTGTGAGTGGGGGGCTGATGGTCATTTTACTGTGAGTGGGGGGCTGATGGTCATTTTACTGTGAGTGGGGGGCTGATGGTCATTTTACTGTGAGTGGCGGGCTGATGGTCATTTTACTGTGAGTGGCGGGCTGATGGTCTTCAAGTGGTTTCCGCCTCTGATCTCCAATTGAAATTAATAGGAGGCAGAAAATACCTGCGGCGCTCATTTGGAGCTTTTTTGCCTTTTGCATTCGCTTCAACAGCTTAAGAAAAAACACAAAAAAAAAGGTCACACAACGTTGACAGTTGCTGAAGGAATTTTGAGGCAGATTTTTTTTGCCTTACAAGAAACGTGTGTGAACATACCCTACGAGTGTAGTGCTTGTTCTTAGCCGTTTTCTGTCTTTCTCAAAACAATTTTTGGTAGGGGGGCCCTGAGCAAATGTTATTTTTTCAGTGCTGCCTCGAGTCTGAAAAGGTTGGGAAACTCTGTACTAGGCTACAGGATCCCGTAATGGAGCAGCTCAGTTCGTCATGGGAACGGGGCCTAGGTGAGTACAATTTTTGTTTTTGTTTGGGGGCACTGTCTACAAGGGGGAGGTGGGAGACTGTATGGCACTATCTACAAGGGGGAGGCGGGGGACTGTATGGCACTGTCTACAAGGGGGAGGCGGGGGATTGTATGGCACTGTCTAAAAGGGGGAGGTGGGGGGGGGCTGTGTGGCACGATCTACCAAAAGGAGGTGGGGGATTATGGCACTGTCTACAGGGAGGCTATATGGCAAAATCTACAAGGGGGCACTATACTGTGTGGGGGCCACTAAGCGGACATTATACTGTGTAGGGGTACTACAGATGGCATAATACTGTGGGCACAATTAGAGGACAAAATACTGTGTCTTTGAAGGGGTAGTAATATATTATTAAATATTATTATACTGTATGGGGGCACTAAAGGGGCATTATCATTTTTTTGTGGGGCATTTTTTTTAATGATGGGGTGGGGCGCCGAAAGATCATTTCGCACAGGGCGTCATCTATCCTAGGGCCGGCCCTGGATATGCTGTCTCCTATACACACACACACATTTTTTTTGGGCGGACACATATGTATTGGGGCTATTTCCCCTGACATTTTAAGTCCTTAGTGACGACCCTGGCTGCTAGTGCTGCATTGTTGGGTCACTTAGGAGACCCAGCGATGCAGCTGAAAGCTGCGGACCGTCGGCCATGAGAAGTTTGCGGGGGGCCCAATAAGAACTTTTGCATCGGGGCCCATGAGCCTTTAGCTATGCCCCTGCATACATACCTTATCTGGTGCCCTCCAGTTGTGCCATGGATTCGCTCTTCCCCTCAGCACTGATCAGAAATGGCTGCAGCGCGTCTTAAATGTGTTTTCCGAGTTATTTAAAAAAATTGGCCAAGTTAGAAGGGATGCAAAAAAAAAAAAAGAGCCATTACTTGCCTCACAGCTCCCCCTTGTTCCAGCACTGCCGCTTCCTTCCTCCTCTCCGCTGTTTATTGACCTGTTTATTGACATAGCCGCAGCGATGACGTGCCCACGTGATCACTGCAGCCAAATACTGGCCTCAGCGATCCTGTGCAGTATACCCACTAAGATCAGTGATTGGCTTCAGTGATCATGAGGGTTTACAAGCACTTCATCACTGCAGATATGTCAATACACAGTGGCGGAGAGGAACGGAAGCAGGGCCGCTGGAACGAGGGGGATCAGTGAGGGGAGCAATGGCTCTTCTTTTTTGCATCCCCCCTACTGTGGCCAATTTTTTTAAATAACTCAGAAAACCCCTTTAAACTATGAGTCTGAGCAGGGCTGGCCTTAGGTTGGATGGCACCCAGTGCAGGACTCTATCGCTGCCCTCCACAAACCAAAAATTTACCACATATATAGACACTCACATACTGGAATATATATACTGTACATAAATAAGAGACACATATTTAGACATACAGGCAAATATATTGACACATATTTTAACATATACAAATACATAAGGGCACGTATATAAACATACAGGCACACACATATATATATATATATATATATATATATACAGTACATATAATGTAGTAGATGTTACCTGCAGTCCTAGGTTATACAACAGATAACACAGAGCTAAGGGCCCTTTTACACCAGCCAATTCTCAGGCAAACAAAAGTTCACAGAACGCTCCTTCCCAATAGATGCCCTATGAACACTCGTTCATCGGCTGATTGTATTGTTTTAAATGGCCAAAATATTATCGTTGTTGGCAGCACATCTCCCTGTATAAACATGGAGACGTGCTACCGACATGATAGAAATGTATGGGGATGAGCGATCGGAGTAACGAGCGCTCGTCCCCATACTAGCTCATTCTGAAAGGAGCAAACGAGCGCCGATCAACGAACTGTCTCGTTGATCGGCGCTCGTTTACAGGGCCCACGTCCGGCCCTGTAAAAGTACCCTAACTCTGAGTATAGTTAACCCTTTCAGGAATTCAATATTTATTTGTGAAAAACATCAAAATTTAGGGAAAATGTGCAAAAATTAACATTTTTCGAACCCCTTCAGGACTGAGCCTGTTTTGGCTTTGATGACAAGGCCGATTTTTTTCAAATCTGACATGTGTTACTTTATGTGGTAATAAATTGGGAATGCTTTTACCGATCCAAGCGATTCTGAGATTGTTTTCTCGTGACATATTGTACTTTCTGTTAGTGAAAAAATTTGGTTGATAAATTTAATATTTATTTGTGAAAAACATCAAAATTAAGAGAAAATGTGCAAAAATTTCCATTTTTCTAAATTTAAATGTATCTGCTTGGAAGACAGATAATACCACACAAAATAGTTACAATTTCACATATCCCATATGTCTACTTTATGTTTGCATTGTTTTTTGAACATCCTTTTATTTTTATACGACGTTACAAGGCTTAGGACTTTAGCAGCAATTTCTCAGATTTTAAAGAAAATTTCAAAAGGCTATTTTTTCAGGGACCAGTTCAGTGCTGAAGTTGCTTTGAGGGCCTTATATATTAGAAAGTCCCTATCAACCACACCATTTCGAAAACTGCACCCCTCAGAGTATTCAAAACAGCATTCAGAAAGTGTTTTAACCCTTTAGGCGTTTCAGAGGAATTAAAGCAAACAAGAGGTGAAATGTACAAATTTAATATTTTTTTGCCAAAATTCATATGTAATAAAAAAAATTCTGTAATACAGAAAGTTTTTCCCAAAAAATGCAACTCAATATTTATTGCCCAGATTCTTCACTTTGTAGAAACATCCCACATGTGGACCTAGTGCGCTAACGGACTGAAGCACAGGCCTCAGAAGCAAAGGAGCACCTAGGGGATTTTAGGGCCTCCTTTTTTTAGAATATATTTTAGGCACCTTGTCAGGTGTCACGGCGCGGGGTGTTGACCCACTGGGCCGTACCGCGTATGCAGGGTAGCAGCTGGCCAACAAGGTACAAAACAATGTCTATAGTTCAGAACGGGTACCTGAGGCAATGTAGACAGTAGCGGAAGCAGGACTTGACTTTCACCGCAGGTGACACCGCGTATGCAGCGGGAAGGCACGACTTGACTTTCACTTGTAGGTACGATAGCACAGGATACAGGGTACAGGCAGCAGGAACGGGTAACGCTGGGAACTGGAAAACACTGGGAGACCATTTGCAAGACAAACTAGGGTATGCAAAAACGCTCAGGCAAGGAGCCAGTGGGCAGAGCCCCTTAAATAGTCCAGCAGCCATTTGGGCTGATAATTGACAGCTGGACGCATACTGGCCCCTTAAGGCCGTGCACGCGCGGCCGCGCGCGCGCCCTGCAGGAAACAGTCCGAGGACCCGGAAGAGAGTGCCCGCGTCTCCCTGGAGGGAGCGGACGCCGAGAAGAGAGGTGTCCATGGCCGGGATCGTCAAGGGCTAAGTCTGAACGACGACCCCCGGCCATAGACGTAACATCAGGTTTGAAGAGTTCTTGTACTGCCGAAACAGTAAAAACCCAGCAAAAGTGACCCCATTGTGGAAACTGCACCCCTCAAGGAATCTTTCTAGGGGTATAGTTAGCATTTTGACCCCACTGTTGTTTTGCTCAATTTATTTGAGTTGGTGTGTGAAGATGAAAATCTGCTTTTTTTTCTGAAAAACATAGACATTTTTCATTTTTACAAGGAATAAAGGAGAAAATGCAACCCTACTGTCACAGTCACATGGTGTGACGACCTACTAGGCCACTCCGCCGTAGCGGAGAGGCAGCTGACCAGGTCACAGTCTATATAAAAGTCTATAGCAGTTCGTAACACTTGGTACCTGAACTAGTCCAGACAGTGGCTGCGGCTTCAGCACGAATGGAGGTCGGTGCAGCAGGTAGCGCCAGATGTGGCGGGCAGTATCCGATGTGGCAGAAGACAATGGACGTGGCGGAAGACACTGGACGTGGCGGAAGACAGCAGGTGCAGTAGACACGACTCCAACACTAGTAGGCACAGGAACAAGAGCACCACAGGATACAGGAACAGGTAACAGGACACGGGTAACAACTGGAACGGGAAACACTAAGGGACCATTTGCAAGACAGACTTGGGATAAACTAACAACGCTCAGGCAAGGATCAGAAGGGCTGGGGCCTTCTTATAGACCAGGAAATAATGTGGTTGATAATGATGATTGTTTTACAGGTGCGTGCGCTGGCCCTTTAAGAGCGGGCACGACCGTGCTCGCGCACCCTACGGGACACAGAAGACCAGAGCGGAAGTGAGTGCTGGCGTCTCCTAGGAAGGAGATGGGGACCAGCGCTCACGGATCCATGGCTGCGGGCGTCGGGAGGTGAGTAAACCCGACGGACCGTGGCCATGGACGCTACACCTACATTTTAAAGCAATTTCTCCCGATTATGGCAATACCCCATAAGTGGTAATACACTGCTGTTTTGACCCACAGCAGGGCTCAGAACAGAAGGAGCGTCATTTGGATTTTGGAGCGCGGATTTTTCTGGAATAGTTTTCAGTGCCATGTCGCGTTTGCAATGCACTGGAAGGACCAAAACAATGGAAACTCCCCAAAAGTGACACCATTTTGGAAACTAAACGCCTCAAGGAATCTTTCTATGGGTATAGTTAGCATTTTGACCCCACAGTTTTTTGCTAAATTTATTTGAGTTGGTGTGTGAAGATGAAAATCTGTTTTTTTTTCTGAAAAAACGCAGAAATTTGTAATTTTAACAAGGAATAAAGGAGAAAATGCACCCCTACATTTGTAAAGCAATTTCTCCCGATTACGGTAATACCCCATATGTGGTAATACATTGCTGTTTGGACCCACAGCAGGGCTCAGAAGAGAAGGAGCATCATTTGAATTGTAGCGTCCATGACCACGGTCCGTCGGGTTTACTCACCTCCCGACGCCCGCAGCCATGGATCTGTGAGCGTTGGTCCCCATCTCCTTCCTAGGAGACGCCAGCACTCACTTCCGCTCCGGTCCGCTGTGTCCCGTAGTGTGCGCGCGCACGCTCGTGCCCGCTCTCAGGGCCAGCGCGTGCACATTAAAACAATCATCGCTCTCAGGGCCAGCGCGTGCACATGAAAACAATCATCATCATCAATCCACATGATTTCCTGGCCTATAAGAAGGCCCCAGTCCTTCTGATCCTTACCTGAGCGTTTAGTTTATCCCAGTCTGTCTTGCAAATGGTCCCTTAGTGTTTCCCATTCCAGTTGTTACCCGTGCCCTGTTACCTGTTCCTGTATCCCGTGCTGTGTTCTTGTTCCTGTACCTACTAGTGCTGGAGTTGTGTCCTACTGCACCTGCTGTCGTTTGCCACATCCAGTGCCTTCTGCCACGTCCAGTGTCTTCTGCCACGTCCAGTGTCTTCTGACACATCGGATACTGCTCGCCACGTCTGGCGCTACCTGCTGCACCAACCTCCATCCGGACTAGTTCAGGTACCCAAGTGTTACGAACTGTCAATTGACTTTTGTATAGATTGAGACCTGGTCAGCTGCCTCTCCGCTACGGCGGAGCGGCCTAGTGGGTCCACATACCCTGTGATCGTGACAGTACGCTCAGGCCTTCCAACCCGCTGGCCAGTCCAAGACTGCAGTCCAGAAGATACAGTCGGAGATGCATGACCTCCGCACACGTCAGGATCAACTCCTTGAGGCCGTAAATTCTATCTTGGTCCGTCTGGATCTACTCACTGTTCCACCTCCGGTTCTTTGTTACAGCCTGAAAGAACGATTACAATACTGATATTTTATTAATAGTTAAATTCTACAAACTGGCTCTAAGGCCCAATGTATCCTAAGTACAGTCAAAGGCAAGCGGTCAGAGGTAAGAGAGATATCAGTAAGTACAAGGACATATGTCCACTCACTGATAATACCCTCCTCTTATAGTATAAGCTTACTCTGAAACCCTAGCCACAAATAGTCTAATCCTACGCGTTTCAGTACCCCCAGTTAATGGTGTGCGTCATCAGGGATTTATTTGAATTGATAGTATAGCCGGTATGCACAGTTGCGTGCTTTTAAAGAGTCTCCCAGCGTGTACACGGCACTAATACACTGGCCGTACATGCGCCGGGGGAACTCCGGATGTTTAAAGGCTACTGCCCCACCCACTGAAGGCGGTGGGCGGAACTACAAGCCAATCCGCATCAAGCACATCACATACTGACATAGCGGGTGGTGGCACGCCTACAGAGTCTAAGCCAGCCAGCGCGCCCGGACTACGAAGCGTCCGTGGTAACCATGGGGAGCTCCAGGCGGTTTTGCTTTCGCGTCATGTTCAAAACAGAGAGAAAGGTAAATAAAGCAGGGCATTAACCCCTTCAGGACCAAGCTCATTTTGGCCTTCAGGACCAGACCCATTTTTTCAAATCTGACATATTTCACTTTATGTGGTAATAACTCCGGAACGCTTTTACCTATCAAAGTGATTCTGAGATTGTTTTCTCGTGACACATTGGACTTTATGATAGTGGAAAAATGTGGTCGATAAATTCAATATTTACCAGTGAAAAACACCAAAATTTGGTGAAAAATTGCAAAAATTTGCATTTTTCTAAATGTAAATGTATCTGCTTGTAAGACAGGCAGTTATACCACACAAAATTGTTGCTAATTAACATCCCCCATATGTCTACTTTAGATTGGCATCGTTTTTTGAACATCCTTTTATTTTTCTAGGACGTTACAAGGCTTAGAACTTTAGCAGCAATTTCTCACATTTTCAAGAAAATTTCAAAAGGCTATTTTTACAGGGGCCAGTTCAGTTGTGAAGTGGCTTTTAGGGCCTTATATATTAGAAACCGCCAAAAAGTCACCCCATTTTAAAATCTTCACCCCTCAAAGTATTCAAAACAGCATTTAGAAAGTTTCTTAACCCTTTAAACGTTTCACAGGAATTAAAGCAACGTAGAGGTGAAATTTTCAAATTTCATTTTTTTTTTGCAGAAATTCATTTTTATTCTATTTTTTTTGTAACACAGAAGTTTTTACCAGAGAAATGCAACTCAATATTTATTGCCCAGATTCTGCAGTTTTTAGAAATATCCCACATGTGGCCCTAGTGTGGTAAAGGACTGAAGCACCGGCCTCGGAAGCAAAGGAGCACCTAGAGGATTTTGGGCCTCCTTTTTATTAGAAAATATTTTAGGCTCCATGTCAGGTTTCAAGGGCTCTTTCGGTGCCAAAACAGTGGAAATCCACCAAAAGTGACCCCATTTTGGAAACTACACCCCTTGAGGAAATTATCTAGGGGTATAGTGAGCATTTTGACCCCACAGGTTTTTTGCAGAAATTATTGGAAGTAGGCCGTGAAAATAAAAATCGTCATTCTTTCAAAGATTATGTAGGTTTAGCTAATTTTTTCTAATTTCCACGAGGACTAAAGGAGAAAAAGCACCACAACATTTGTAAAGCAATTTCTCCCGAGTAAAACAATACCCCACATGTGGTTATAAACGGATGTTTGGACACACGGCGGAGCTTAGAAGGGAAAGAGCGCCATTTGGCTTTTGGAGCTCAAATTTAGCAGGAATGGTTTGCGGAGGCCAGGTCACATTTGCAAAGCCCCTGAGGTACCAAAACAGTGAAAACGCCAAAAAAGTGACTCCATTGAGAAAACTACACCCCTTGAGGAATCCATCTAGGGGTGTAGTGAGCATTTTGCCCCCACAGGTGTTTCATAGATTTTATTAGAATTGGGCAGTGAAAATAAAAAAAATCCTTTTTCTTCAATAAGACGTAGCTTTAGCTCCAAATTTTTAATTTTCTCAACAAATAAAGGAAAAAAAGAACCCCAACGCTTGTAAAGCAACTTCTCTGGAGTACGGCAATACCCCACACGTGGTCGTAAAATGCTGTTTGGGCACACGGCAGGGCTCAGAAGGGAAGGAGCGCCATTTGCTTTTGGTGTACAGATTTTGCTGCATTTGGTTTCTGGTCGCTATGTTGCATTTGCAAAGTCCCTGTGGGACCAAAACAGTGGATCCCCCCCAGAAGTGACGCCATTTTGGAAACAACACCCTCAAGGTATTCACCTAGGGGTGTAGTGAGCATGTTAACCCCACAGGTGTTTTGCAGAAATTCGTGTGCACACGATGTGGGAGAATGAAAATGGGAATTTTTCCTTAGATACGCCAATATGTGGTGCCCGGCTTGTGCCACCATAACAAGACAGCTCTCAATTATTATGCGGTGTTTCCCTGTTTTAGAATCACCCTACATGTGGCCCTAATCTTTTGCCTGGACGTTCGACAGGGCTCAGGAGTGAAAGAGTACCGTGTAAAATTGAGGCCTAATTTGGCGACATATAAAGTATTGGTTCACAATTGCAGAGGCTTTGATGTGAAATAATAAAAGAAACCCCTGAGAAGTGACCCCATTTTGGAAACTGCACCCCTCAAGGCATTTATTAAGGGGTGTAGTGAGCATTTTCACCCCACGTGTCTTTTCCATAAATGATTGCGCTGCGGAAGGTACAAATTAAATAGTTTCCCTAGATATGCCAATTCAGTGTCAAATGTCATGCCCAGCTTGTGCCACTTTTTTTTTTATATACACCGTTCACCGTACGTTATAAACTACATGTTACCTTTATTCTGCGGGTCAGTACGATTCCGGCGATACCAAATTTATAGAACTTTTTTATAACTTTTTGCACAATAAAATTACTTTTGGAAAGAGAATGTATTTTTTCTGTCGCCAAGTTGTGAGAGCCATAACTTTTACATTTTTTCGTCGATGAAGCTGTGTGAGGGCTTGTTTTTTTTGCGAGACGAGGTATAGATTTTATCGGTACCATTTTTGGATACATGCGACTTTTTGATCACTTTTTATTTCAATTTTTGGAAGACAGTGACCAAAAAACCAGTAATTATGGCAGTGTTTTTGAGGTTTTTTTTTACGGCGTTCACTGTGCGGAATAAATAACATAATATTTTTATAGTTCAGGTCGTTACGGTCGCTGCGATACCAAATATGTATGGCTTTATTATTTTTTTCAATAATAAATGACTTATAAGGGAAAAAGGGCGATTGTGTTTTGTGTTATTATTTGAAACTTTTATTGTATGTTTTCCAACTTTTATTTTTACTTTTTTGACACTTTTTTTTACACTTTTCTTTAGTCCCACTAGGGGACTTGAATGTCCAACTATTTGTTTGATGTTCTAATACATTGCACTACCTATGTAGTGCAATGTGTTGGAACTGTCAGTTGTTCACTGACAGCAAGCCGATTAGGCTCCGCCTCTGGGCGGGGCCTAATCAGCTTACGTAATGGCAGACAGGAGTCCATTGTTAGGGCTCCTGTTGCCATGGTAGCAGTCGCCAGCCTTGCCATCGCATGGCAAGGCTGCCGATTTTCTACAAACCTCTAGGATGCAGCGATCACAATGGATCGCTGCATCGAAGGGGTTAATGCCAGGAATCGGAGCTAGCTCCGGTTCCTGGCGATAGATCGGGGTGTCCGCTGTTACATACAGCGGACACCCACTGCTGATGACGCCGGCTCAGCTTCTGAGCCGGAAGCTGAGCCGGCGCCATCTTGCCGATGTTACCGGAAGCCTCCTGGGCCCCGCCGACGACGGGGCATAGGAGGATTCCGTTACAGGCTGATCGGGAGGTAAGCATTAGCCCTCCGATCGCCTTTGCAGCCACCGGCAACCCAGCGATCACGTTGCTGGGGTGCCGGTGGCTATAAACTCCTCACATGCTGCGATCTCTATTGAACGCAGCATGTGAGGGGTTAATCGGTCGGATCGGATGCTAGCTCCGGTCCTGGCCGATACCTTAGGGTGCCAGCTGTAACATACAGCTGTCACCCGGTGGTGATGTCGCTGGCTCAGCTCCTGAGCCAGCTTCATCTCCATGACGTATATTTACGTGAAAAGGCGGTAAGCCACCGATTTTAATGACGTATATATACGTGATCCGGCGGGAAGGGGTTAAAAGTAGATTCTCAGGTTACTGAAAGTGCCCCTTGTTATTGATGTAGCAATAGTGTGTCAGAGCTGTGGTCAATTAATGTAAAAATATGTACCCACTAAGGATAACAGCAGTTGTGTGCAGTAACATTAAACCCTAGAGTATAACAAGAAATACTGGTTAGATACCATATGCTGCTTGCATAAATATCCCAGGATATTATAAATGGGGTAAAAGAAACATCCCGCAACTGGGATGTATATACGATCGGGAGTATATATATTGTGACATCTTGGGAACCACTTAGCTCACAGGATCGCCATCTCCAGGGTGAGATGGTTGGCACACATATAAAGTTCACTCCAACTCGTTGGATAAAAGTTTAAACCAGCCGCAGCTAGCTTTATTGTCTTCACCACAGCAAGCAGTGTTACAAAATTAAACATACAAAATAAACCCTAGGCCGTCCAGCCTCTAACTAACACATTCAGTGTCCCTCACTACAAGACACTGAGCCTTGTGCCCAGCACCTCACAACATGGGCAGTTTTACCTCACACGGTGGTGACTCTCACAGGCTAGCATGCCTGTCTTCCCCAGACTGAGAGCCCTGTGTGAACTGTACACACCTCAATTAAAGAGCCGTCTCAGGTGAAGCCTAACTAAGCTCATCGGACAGCCCAAGACATGGACTGTCTGTATGGAGTGGAAGCCGCCCTTCTCCTTCACACTCCAGCAAACCAGGCCCTATTCTGGGCTTTACACCCAAGCAACAGCAGAGAAAACCCCTCTCTGCTGTACATGCTCCCTGGTTGCTTAAAACCTGAGTTTCTGCACCGTCCAGTAGCTGCACTGCTACAATATGTATATTAGTTATATAATGGGTGAGGAATGCATAAGGTCAGATCATAAAGGATGCCTGCCTACTTATGTATGTATATATACAAATGACCATAGGAAGGATTTATAATCATGATATTGGGAGATACATCCATATAGAAGGGGGCAGATATTGAATAATGTATACACAAGGTTATGACCACATATATAGATTGTATATATGTGTCAGAGTGGAGGATTTAGACCTGATGATAAAGGGGGGTCCCTAAATCCTTGCACTGAGGTGAGTAAAATTGAGACCAAAATAGATTATATGAAGCATGTGTATGAGATCTGTTCATTCAGACCAGACATATTAATCTGTAATCGAAAAATCCATTGCGCTTCTTTCTGTAAGGTTTTCTTTTCAATATTGCTACCTCTCGCTGATGGTTTTATGTTTTCAATTCCTTGAAATACAAGGGTCTTCGCATCCCCCTTATGGCATTCCCACACATGGCGAGATACCGATGTGTCCTCTTTTCTTCTCACATCGCCTATGCGTTCCCGAATCCTCTTCCTAAACTCCCTGTTTGTCTTGCCAACATATTGTAGCTGACAACCACATGTGATGAGGTACACAATGTCTGTGGTTTTACAATTTATATATGACCTATTGTCAAAGGTCTCACCAGTCCTAGAGCTGCTGAAGCTTTTACTGCACAAAATAGACTCACAGGAGCCACATTTATAGGTACCCAACAAGCCCCTATTTAGCCAAGTGGTCGATCTGGCCTGTGGATTAAGGTGACTATGTATTAGACGATCGCTCAGATTTCGTCCACTCCTGTACGTGACCAAAGGTTATTCCCCCACCATGTCCCCAATGTCCGGGTCGGCTCTCAGAATCCCCCAATACCGTTGTAGAATTTCCCTAACCTCAAAGTTGGCCGAGTCGTAGGTCCCAATGACCCTAATATGATCATCCCGAGGTTCTTTTGGTTTTGGGTTCAACAACTCATTTCTGTTGCATCCGAGGGCATTCTGATATGCTTGTTTTAAAACCCCCTGGGGATATCCCCTACGCTTAAACCTGTCTCTCAATTCCCGTGCAGAGGTTTTAAAATCAGAGATGGTGGAGCAATTGCGGTGTGCCCTTAGATATTGACCCTTAGGGATACCTCGCCTAAGGGTCATCGGATGCCAACTTTCCCACCTTAAAAGACTGTTGGTAGCTGTCTTTTTGCAGTGGATGTTCGTATGGAGAACCCCTGAGGCCGTCTTTGAGATCATCACATCCAGAAAGGTGATTTTATTTTCATGGATTTTGGACGTGAAAAATAGGCCCAAATTATTAACATTTGGTGTGCTTACGAACTCGTCAAAGTCAGGCTTAGTTCCTGTCCATAGGATCAGGGCATCATCAATGAATCTGGCCCATAGGAGGACATGGGATGTCCATTTCTCCATTGTCTCGCTGAAGATGACTTCTTATTCCTACCAGCCCAGATATAAATTGGCATAGGTGGGAGCAACTGGGCTACCCATCGTCACACCCCTGAGCTGGTGGTATATCCTCTGATCATACTGAAAGAAGTTATGCTTCAAAACGAACTCGAGTAAGTTGATGACAAATTCGTTATGATATTGTAGCCCTTTTTCCCTAAGAAAATATTCCACAGCTCTACATCCCTGTACATAAGAGATGGAACTATAGAGCACCTCCACATTCAGTGAGGCCAAGAAAACATTAGTGTCACACCGTATATCCTCAAGCTTCCTCAAAGCGTCCATGGTGTCTCTCACATAAGATGGGAGTGAGACTACAAACGGTCTGAGGATACGGTCAAGATATAGACTCGCGTTTTGTGTCAGATTGTCTATTCCTGATACAATTGGACGGCCTTTGAGTGGGGTCGTCCCTTTATGTATCTTTGGAAGACTATAAAACGTGGTGCAAACTGGATGATCAATGAGCATGAAATTTGTTTCTTTGTCACTTATCAGTGGGATCATCGGCAATCAACCTGTAACAGTCTTGGTTGTCAAGTATTTGATAGCACATTGTTTTATATTGAGTGCATTCTAGTACTACAATGTTTCCACCTTTATCAGGAGGGTTGATTACAATTGTATCATCCTTCTCTAAAGCTTGGAGACCCACCATCTCTTCCTTGGTGATATTCCATCTGTCACCCATCGAGTTGTTGACTAGTCTTAGTTGATCCTCGACCACTTTAAGGAAGACATCGATGGGGGTATTGTCGCTTATGGGTGCATTTTTTATAGAAGGTGGTCTAAGATCCATAAAGGGACCCTTCCCAGCATCCCTATGGCTTTCCTCCCATAAATCCTCCAACATTTTTAGGTGTGACAAATCCTCTTCTGTGATTCAAGACATTGTCGTTTGTCGTGTGTTTTGAATCTTTTTTTTTCCATTTTAACTTCCTTGCGAATAAATGTAAGTCCTTAACCCATGTGAACAGATCAAATTTGTTGGTGGGAACAAAGGATAGTCCTTTTTTAACCCCTTAAGGACGCAGCCTTGTTTTGGCCTTAAGGCTCAGAGCCCATTTTTCAAATCTGACATATTTCACTTTATGTGGTAATAACGTCGGAATGCTTAAACCTATCCAAGCGATTCTGAGATTTTTTTCTCGTGACACATTGGGCTTTATGTTAGTGGTAAAATTTGGACGATATATTCAGTGTTTATTGTTGAAAAATTGCAAAATTTAGGGAAAATTTATAAAAAATAGCATTTTTCAGAATCTAAATGCATCTGCTTGTAAAACAGACGGTTATACCACCCAAAATAGTTAATAGTTCACATTTCCCATATGTCTACTTTAGATTGGCATCGTTTTTTGAACATTATTTTAATTTTCTTGGACGTTACAAGGCTTAGAACATAAACAGTCATTTCTCTTTTTTTAAGAAAATTTCAAAAGCCTTTTTTTTAAGGTACCAGTTCAGTTCTGAAGTGGCTTTGAGGGGCCTATGTATTAGAAACCCTGATAAAACACCCCATTTTAAAAACTAGACCCCTCAAAGTATTCAAAACAGCATTTAGAAAGTTTTTAAACCCTTCAGTCATTTCAAAGGAATTAAAGCAAAGTGGAGGTGAAATTTGCAATTTTCATTTTTCTTGCTGAATTTCAATTTTATTAAATTTTTTTTGTGTAACACGGAAGGTTTTACCAGAGAAACACTACTAAATATGTATCGTCCAGATTCTGCAGTTTTTAGAAATGTCCCACATGTGGCCCTACTGCGCTCGTGGACTAAAACACAAGCCCTAGAAGCAAAGAAGCACCTAGTGCATTTTGAGGCCCCTTTTTTATCAGAATATATTTTAGGCAGCATGCCAGGTTTGAAGAGGTGTTGAGGTGCCAAAACAGTAGGAATCCCCCAATAGTGACCCAATTTTGGAAACTACACCCCTCAAGGAATGAATTTATGGCTGTTGTTATCATTTTGACCACACAGTTTTTTCACAGCACCTATTTTAATTGGGCTGTGAATTTTAAAAAATTAAATTTTTTCCAATAAGATGTAATTTATGATCAAAATTTTTTATTTTCACAGGGAACAAAATACCCCATTTTGTTGCCCAATTTGTCCTGAGTGCGGCAATACCCCATTTGTGGCGATAAACTGCCGTTTGGGCCCATGGGAGGGCTCAGAAGGAAAGGAGCGCTATGTGTTTGTTGGAGTCCAGATTTTGTTAGATTGGTTTTCGGGTGCCATGTCGCATTTGCAGAGTCCCAGAGGTATCAAAGCAATGGAAACCCACCAGAAGTAACCCCATTTTGGAAACTACACCCTTCAAACAATTAATTTATGGGTAATGTGACTATTTAGACCCCATAGTTTCTTCACAGAACTTATTTGAATAAGGCTGGGAATTTAGAAAAAAATAATTTTTCCCAATAATATGTAGTTTTAGCTCAAAATTTCTTATTTTCACAAGAAATAAAATACTCAATTTTGTTGCGTAATTTGTCCTGAGTGCAGCAATAACCCATTTGTGGTGATAAACTGCCGTTTGTGCCCATGGGAGGGCTCAGAAAGAAAGGAGTGCTATTTGTTCTTTGGAGTCCAGATTTTGCTGGATTGGCTTTCGGGTGCCATGTCGCATTTGCAGAGCCCCAGAGGTATCAAAGCAATGGAAACCCACCAGAAGTGACCCCATTTTGGAAACTACACCCCTCAAGGAATTCATTTATGGGTGTTGTGACCATTTTGACCCCACAGTTTTTTCACAGAACTTATTTGAATTGGGCTGGGAATAAAAACAAAATTATTTTTTCCAATAATATGTAGTTTTGGCTGAAAATTTCTAATTTTCACAAGAAATAAAATACCCCATTCTGTTGCCCAATTTGTCCTGAGTGCATCAGTACCCCTTTTGTGGTGATAAACTTCCGTTTGGGCCCATGGGAGGGCTCAGAAGGAAAGGACCACCATTTGGCCTACTGGGGATTTTTTTGGTGCAAAGTCATGTATGCAGTAGCCCCTGAGGTACCAGTACAGTTGAAACCCCCAAGAAGTGACACCGTTTTAAAAACTACACCCTTGAGGCATTCATCTAGAGGTGTAGTGAGAGTTTTGACCGGAGACATACACCCCATAAACTGTAATGTGGGTTCTCACGGGTATGTCAATACCCTACATGTGGCTGTAATCCGCTGCCTAGGCACGCAGCAGGGCTCAGAGGGGAAAGACGAGGGGGGATAAGCTGTGCCGAGTGCATCAGGGTAAGTAAAACTGGGGTAGATTAAAAATCATGGGATGTATGATAAATTTTGAAACACTCTTTCATACGGAGCCTTAGTTTTTCGGGACATGTGTCACATTGATATATTGTGTCCTTCCTAATCCCCCTCTTATAGCAGACTTTGTACCTCTTTTGACTTTTTTCTTTCTTGCCAGTTTGGGGAACTTCTCCAGGAAAGTGTTGCCCTGGTACGATGCGTGTGGCCTCGCCTCCAGAAGTACTGGGTGCCCCCCCCCCTTCTTGGTCCATAAAAATTAGTTTCTAGATAATCACCTCTTGAAATTCCAGGAAAGTTCCCGTCTGGTCTGTACATCGATGTAGCACGTACGCGTTGTACAATGCCATCTGTATGATGTGCCCGGCCAGCTTCTTATACCCCACCGAATAGCGCTGTAGGGCTTCAGGGCTTGATCTGACAAGTACACCCCTCTCATGTACCTATTGTAGCCCAGGATGCAGTCTGGTTTGGGGGTCTCTGTACTGGTACCTCGTACAGGTACATGGGTACTGGTGTGGCATCTCACCTGTCCTTGTACTTGAAACACAATATGTTGCTGCTGGATTGTGCCCTGCTCTCACCCCTTCTGAGTGTTTGCCCTGCAGAGTCTTAGGGAGGCTTCTCAGATTTCTTCTAGCAGTGCCGCATGCTGCAGGACTTCTGGAAGCGAGGCAGTTGAAGAGTGGGACGCTGATATAAAAATTATCCAGGTAGAGGTGGTAACCCTGGTCCAGCAGTGGGTGCACCAAATCCCAAACAATTTTTGCATTAACTCCCAGTAAGGGGGGGGGGGCACTCTGGGGGCTGAATACTGGTGTCCTTCCCTTCATATATCCTAAATTTGTAGGTATACCCTGATGCTCTCGCAGCTTATACATCTTTACGCCATACCTTGCCCTCTTACCCGGCAGGTACTGGCGGAATTGAACCCTCCCTTTAAAATGTACCAGGGACTCATCAATAGAAATACACTTCTCGGGTTGTATGCTTGGGAAAACCGGGCACTGAAACGGTCTAATAGGGGTCTCTGTTTATACAAACGGTCAAAACTGGGGTCATCTCGGGGTGGGCACGGCTCATTATCAGTATAATGTAAGAAGCGAAGTATTGCCTAATTTATTTATTTTTTTAGGTTCCAGTTCAGTTCTGAAGTTGCTTTGAGGGGCCCATATATTAGAAACCCCAATCAAACACCCCATTTTAGAAACTAGACCCCTCAAAGTATTCACAACAGCATATAGAAAGTTTATGAACCCTTTAGGTGTTTCACAGGAATTTTGAGCAAAGTAGAGGTGAAATCTACTTTTTTTTTTGTCAGAAAATCATTTTTATACCATTTTTTTTTATAACACAAAAGGTTTTATCAGAGAAACGCAACTCAATATTTATTGCCCAGATTCTGCAGTTTTGAGAAATATCCGACATGTGGCCCTAGTGCGGTAATGGACTGAAGCCCCGGCCACCGAAGCAAAGGAGCACCTAGTGGATTTTGAGCCCTCCTTTTTATTAGGCACCATGTCAGGTTTGAAGAGGTCTTGTGGTGCCAAAACAGTGGAAACCCCCCAAAAGGGACAGCATTTTGGAAACTAGAGACCTTGAGGAATTCATTGTACTTTTCATGGGGTGCATGCAGCTTTTTGATCAGTTTTTATTCTATTTTTAAGTGGCGCGGTGACTAAAAAACAGCAATTCTACTATTGTTTTTTTATTCTATTTTTTTTACAGCGTTCGCCGTGCGCTATAAATGACATATTCACTTTATTCTGCGGGGCGATACGATTACGGCGATACCAGATGTTTATAGTTTTTTTTTATGTCTTATGGCGTTTGCACAATAAAATACGTTTTGTAAACAATCATTCACTTTTTGTGTTACCTTATTCTAAGAGCCATAACGTTTTTATTTTTCAATCAATAAAGCCGTGCGAGGACTTATTTTTTGCGTAACGAACTGTAGTTTCCATCAATACAATTTTTAGGTACATGCGACTTTTTGATCTCTTTTTATTCCATTTTTTGCGAAGTGAAGTGACCAAAGAATTGTGATTCTGGGACGGTTTATTATTATTTTCTTTTACGTCGTTCACCGCGCGGGATAAATAATAAAATAATTTTGTAGTTCAGGCCGTTACGGACGCGGCGATACCAATTATGTATAGTTTATTTGTTTGTTTATATATTTTTATTAATAATAAAGGACTGATAAGGGAAAAGGGGGATTTTTACTTTTATTACTTTTAAATCTTTTATTTTCTTATTTTTACACATCTTTTTTTAACTTTTTTTTAACTTTTTTACTTTGTCCCACTAGGGGACATGAGGGCAGGAGGCCCTGATCGCTATTCTAATACACTGCACTACATGCATAGTGCAGTGTATTAGAACTGTCAGCTACTCACTGACAGCAAGCATAGTGGGTCCTGACTTCGTCAGGACCCACTAGGCTTCCGTCTATGGCATAGCCGGACGCCATTGTTTGGTGTCCGGTTGCCATAGTCACCATCGCCGGCCGCTATCGTGTAGCAGGCCGGTGATGGCAGCTTAACCCCTAAATAGCCGTGATCGCTATTGAACATGGCTTTTCAGGGGTTAATCAGCGGGGACACAGCGATCGGTCCCCGCTGTAGGAGCTGTGACAGCCGCTGTACGAGACAGCAGCTGTCACAGCTCCTGTATGTGTCGGGAGGACGGCCGAAACGGCCGTTACTCCCGAGACGTACTATTCCGTCATGGAGCGCGAACAGGGCGCTTACCATGACGTAATAGTACGTCAAGGAGCATTAAGGGGTTAAGCACATTATTTTCTTCCATGCTCATAGTGCGTGTTGATAGATTGATAATTTGTAAGTCGTCTTCCTGATGTGCAGGTCTCCAGCCTATGTGTCCCGCCTGTCTCGTAGAAGGTAATCCGATATAGGGTGATTCCTGGCTAAAAAAAACACCCCGATTGGATCCCTTGCCCCTACCTCTCCCTCTGATTTGAGAGAGTGGGGTATCTACTCTGATTACTGGGCCCCCGACCTCTTCTCATGAGGTTTCTGTTGTATTCAGAATCAGATTGTTCCTGTTCAGATGAGGATAAATCCGTGTCTGGTTCCAGGGAAGTCCCTGTTCTAGCACTATAATCAAAAATCCTACCCTCCTTGAAATCATGGGGCATTTATCATCTCCCTTCTTGCTGGCAAGGCCCTCGCATGGGCGAACCCAATCTTGGAGCAACAAGGACCTGTATCCTCGGACCTAGCCTTGTTCCTGCAGTCCTTTCATGCCGTGTTCTAGGAGCCGGGTCGAACTTCCTCTGCCGCAGCCACTCTGTTGACCCTCAAGGGTTCCACAGTAGGGGAGTATACTATCTCCTTCCGTACCCTGGCAAACGAGCTGGCATGGAACACTGGTGGCGACCTTCTGGCAGGGACTGTCCTCTCACCTCAAGGACGAACTGGCGGCCTGCGACCTTCCTTCTACCTTGGATGCCCTCATCCTGTTAGCAACAAGGGGTTTATATGAGAATCCGGGAGCGCACTCAAGAGGTTCGACAGAAGAACCGGGTCCACAGACCAGTACCCTCGGTCCAGCGACCACTGGAGTCCAGAGTCCGGTTGTCTGAACAGGAGAAGCAGTGCAGACGCTCCTCTGGACTATGTATGTATTGTGGCCTTAAGGGTCATTTTGTGCGCCAATGCCCACATAAACCGGGAAACTCTAGTACCTAGGGATGGTTGGAGAGGCAACTCTAGGTGGGACGTCTCCAAACGTTAAAACCTCTTCCAAATTATCGATTCCTGTGGCCATCATCTCTGGAGAGACGTCACATCCCTCCTCCGCCTATCTTGACTTCGGAGCAGCTGCTAATTTCATCCAGCATGATCTAGTGCAGGGGTCTCAAACTTGGCCGGGTAAGTGGGCTCTGTAGATGCTGCCACAGTGCCCTCCGCAGATGCTGCCATAGTGCCCTCCGCAGATGCTGCCACAGTGCACTCCGCAGATGCTACCACAGTGATGTCAGGGGCTTGCTCAGAGCTGGAGTCCCGGAGCAGAGCCGCTTCTAGCACTCTGCCTGGGATTCCAGCTCTGCTCCTGACATCACTGTCCATATATGGACAGAGATGTCAGGGGCAACCCCAGAGCTGGAGTCCCGGGCAGAGCACTAGTAGGCTCTTCCTGAAACTCAAGCTGTGCTCCTGACATCACTGGGACTCCTGCTCTGGGGAAGCCCCTGACATCATTGTCGATGTATGGACAGCGATGTTAGAGGCTTCCCCAGAGTCCCGGAGCAGAGCCGATAATAGCACTCTGCCAGGGACTCCGCTCTGGGGAAGACCCTGACACACTGTCCATATATGGGCAGCGATGTCAGGGAATTCCACAGAGTCCCGGAGCAGAGCCGATACTAGCGCTCTGCCCGGGACTCCGCTCTGGGGAAGACCCTGACACACTGTCCATATATGGGCAGCGATGTCAGGGAATTCCACAGCGTCCCGCAGCAGAGCCGATACTAGCGCTCTGCCCGGGACTCCGCTCTGGGAAAGACCCTGATACACTGTCCATATGCGGACAGCGATGTCAGGGAATTCCAGAGTCTCGGAGCAGAGCCGATACTAGCGCTCTGCCCGGGACTCCGGCTCTGGGGAAGCCCCAGACATCGTGTGTCCTAACATGGACAGCGATGTCAGGGAATTCCACAGAGTCCCACAGCAGAGCCTGTACTAGCGCTCTGTCCGGGACTCCGCTATGGGGAAGACCCTGACACACTGTCCATATATGGGCAGCGATGTCAGGTAATTCCGCAGCGTCCCGGAGCAGAGCCGAAACTAGCGCTCTGCCCGGGACTCCGCTCTGGGGAAGACCCTGACACACTGTCCATATATGGGCAGCGATGTCAGGGAATTCCACAGAGTTCCGGAGATGAGCCGATACTAGCGCTCTGCCCGGGACTCCGCTCTGGGGAAGACCCTGACACACTGTCCATATATGGACAGCGATGTCACGGAATTCCACAGAGTCCCGGAGCAGAGCCTGTACTAGCGCTCTGCCCGGGACTCCGGCTCTGGGGAAGACCCTGACACACTGTCCATATATGGACAGCGATGTCAGGGAATTCCAGAGTCTCGGAGCAGAGCTGATACTAGCGGCTCTGTGTCCCACGGGCCGCAGATGACAGCCCCAGGGGCTGCATGCGGCCCGCGGGCCGCGCGCTTAAGACCCCTGATCTAGTGGAATGTTTACATCTACCCACAATTCTTCTGGAGAGACCCCTGTCTGTTGCCTCTGTAAATGGTCTACCATTGGCCGATCTGATTGTGTTCATCACAGAGCCAATGACACTACGGGTCGGAGCTCTTCACTCGGAGCAGATCGCCTTCCTTGTACTACCTAAGGCTATCAATCCTATCCTGCTGGGTCTGCCTTGGCTTCGTCTACACGCCCCGGTTCTTGACTGGAGTTCCGGAGAAATTCTTCAATGGGGATCCACATGCCACAGCCATTGCCTGTCACAAGTCCATCCTGTTATGCCCCCTCTGCCTCAGTCACTCTCCGAACTACCATCTCAGTATGCCAGTTTTGCGGATGTCTTCGCAAGTGAGAGGCTGAGACGTTGCCTCCACATCGCAATTATGACTGTCCCAATGAACTGGTTCCAAATGCTTCTCTTCCCCATGGACGGGTATATCCTCTCTCCTTGCCAGAGACTTTATCTATATCAGTCTATATAAAGGAGAATTTGGAGAGGGGTTTTAAACAAAAATCTTCCTCCCTGGCTGGGGCCGGCTTCTTCTTAATTGAGAAGAGAGATGGATCTCTTCGACCCTGCATTGACTACCGTGGTCTCAACCAGATCACGGTCAAGAACAAATACCCGTTGCCACTTATATCCGAGATGTTTGATCGCATACGAGAAGCCAAAAATTTTTCTAAGCTAGACCTGCGGGGGGCTTATAACCTAATCCGGATTAGCCGGTTTAACGAATGGAAGACAGCATTTAACACCCGTGATGGGCACTTCGAATATATAGTGATGCCCTTCGGACTGTGTAACGCTCCCGCAGTGTTTTAGGAATTTGTCAATGATATTTTCCGAGATCTCCTCTATATGTGTGTTGTAGTTTATCTCGATGATATTTTGATTTTCTCCCCAGATCTGATGACCCATCGGAGGCATGGCCGTCAGGTTCCTCTTCGACTAAGAAAGAATAGCTTATATGGCAAGTTGTAGAAGTGCGTCTTTGAAAAGAGGTCTTTGCCCTTCCTGGGCTACATAATCTCGGATCAAATTAAGATGTATCCTGAGAAACTAAAGTCTGTCCTGGAATGGCCACATCCTCAAGGCCTAACGGCCATACAGTGGTTCCTGGGATTCGCCAATTTCTACCGGCAGTTTATTCCGAACTTGGCTCTGGAGGATTGCAGACATCTTCCAGAGGTCGCAGCTCATTCCATCTTGGTCTACACCAACCACAAGAACCATACCTACCTCCAGTCCGCTCAATGACTAAATCCCCGTCAAGCCAGGTGGTCACTGTTCTTCACCCGTTTCCAGTTTGTGCTCCACTACCGTCCCGCTGACAAGAATGTGAGGGCCGATGTCCTGTCCAGATCGTTTGAGACGGAAGACACGGTGGAGTCACTTCAGACTATCATAGACCCGTCCTGCATTGTCACTGCTAATCCTCTGCAAGTTAGAGACATCCCTCCGGGGAGGACTTTTGTTCGGTTGGCGGATAGGAGAATTCTCTGCTGGGTACACAGTTCTAACTTGGCTGGGCAAGCTGGTGTCCGTAAAACCAGAGACCTGATTGCTCATCACTTCTGGTGGCCCACGCTACCTAAAGATGTTCTGGACTTTGTCTCTTCTTGCACGGTGTGTGCTTCTAACAAAGTTACTCACCCCAAGCCTGCCGGCCTGCTTCAACCTCTGCCTGTACCCAATGCCCCCTGGCAGAACATTGCGTTGGACTTTGTCACAGACTTTCTCCCCTCAGCAGGATGCAACACTGTCTGGGTGGTGGTGGACCGATTCCCGAAGATGGCACATTTTATCCCGCTGACCGGCCTACCTTCTTCTCCCCGACTGGCGAGTCTTTTCATTCAACACATCTTTCGCTTGCATGGCTTGCCTCTTCACATTGTGTCCGACCGGGGGGTTCAGTTTACCTCAAAGTTCTGGAGAGCCCTCTGTAAACTCCTGGATGTGAGATTGGACTTTTCCTCAGCCTATCACCCCCAGTCCAATGGGCAAGTTGAGAGGATCAACCAGATCATGGAGAATTATCTCCGCCACTTCATCTCTTTACAGCACGATAACTGGGTACAACTTCTTCCATGGGCCGAGTTCTCATACAAAAACCACACAAGTGAATCCACTACTTCCACTCCATTTCACATTGTGTACAATCAACATCCCAGAGTCCCTCTTCCAGTGTCGACTACATCTCAGGTAGCCCCTGCTCTGTATATGGGGACTTTCTGCAAATCTGGCAACAGACCCGGTCCTCTATTTTGCTGGCAGTCGATCGCATGAAGCGAAAGGCAGATACAAAGAGAAAAGAGCCGCCTAAGTATCTTCCGGGGACCAAAGTCTGGCTATCCTCTCGGAACATTCGTTTGAAAGTGCCTTCATACAAGTTTGCTCCCAGGTTCCTTGGTCCTTTCGAAATTCTGCAACAAATAAACCCCATCTCCTATAAGCTGCGGCTGCCTCCTGCCCTCAGAATCCCCAACTCCTTTCATGTGTCCCTCCTGAAACCAGTGGTCCTGAACCGCTACAGCAAGACTTCTAGTTCCACAGTTGCCCCCAGCGGTTCTTCTGATGTGTTCGAGGTGAGGGAGATCCTGGACTGCAAAAGGGTAGGAGGAAGGACTTTCTATTTGGTGGACTCGTGAGGGTTTGGTCCTGAGGAGAGGTCCTGGGAGCCTCAGAACTCCTCAGAACTCCTGCTCTCATTAAAAAATTCCTCTCTCGCTCTGGCCCCAAGAAGAGCGGGCGTAAGAGGGGGGATACTGCAGAGTCCATGGCCACGGGCTGTCGGTTTTACTCACCTCCTGACGCCCGCAGCCATGCATCCGTGAGCGCTGGTCCCCATCTCCTTCCTTGGAGACGCCAGTGCTCACTTCCGCTCCGGTCTGCTGTGTCCCGTAGGGTACCGTAGGGTGCCTTTGCTGGGCGTTGTTAGTTATCCCAAGTCTGTCTTGCAAATGGTCCCTTAGTGTTTCCCGTTCCAGTCGTTAGCCGTGCCCTGTTACCTGTTCCTGTATCCTGTACTGTTCTTGTTCCTGTGCCCACTAGTGTCGGAGTCGTGTCTACTGCACCTGCTGTCGTTGCCACGTCGTGTCTTCTGCCATGTCCAGTGTCTTCTGCCACGTCCAGTGTCTTCTGCCATATCGGATACTGCCCGCCACGTCTGGCGCTACCTGCTGCACCGACATCCATCCGTGCTGAAGCCACAGCCACTGTCTGGACTAGTTCAGGTACCCAAGTTTTACTAACTACTATAGACTTTCGTATAGACTGTGACCTGGTCAGCTGCCTCTCAGCTAAGGCAGAGCGGCCTAGTGGGTCCACATACCCTGTGACCGTGACAGATTGGCTACAGCTACTCATGTGAGCAGTTCTGTACAATCCATGAACAGAGGGCATGTCTTACACTCTGTCTGAAGAGCACTGGTATAGCCCCCCTGTCCTGTAAGTGACCTCACCGCCTGCTGGTCAGGTAAAAAGTTAGTGGCATATACGGGCCTGGCTATTTAAAGTCAAACCTGTATGCACACACACTAAATACATAAATACTTGCATTAATATGCACAAACATATATACAATCACTTTCAAACACAAATAATGGACCCTTACCTCGGTCCCAAAAGATGAGTGCAGGGCAGAGGTGATAGTAGCATGGAAACGAGGCACCGGCAGCTTAAGTGCAGAGATAATAAGTTATTTTTAGTGCTCAAAACACGCCACTTTATTGGGACCCCAGATATATATGCAGCAGCATTACACGTCACAACTGCACAGCCACCAATTGGGGGATTGGTTGTAATATGTGATGCCATCCACTAGACTCAGCTCACACGTGCTGTGTATATGGCAAGGAGAGCTGCATCTGAATATCTCTGCACTATATTTAAAGAGGCTCTGTCACCCCATTATAAGTGGCCTATCTCCTACATAAGGAGATTGGCGCTATAATGTAGGTGACAGTAATGCTTTTTATTTAAAAAAACGATCTATTTTCACGTTAGGAGCGATTTTGGTTTATGCTAATGAGCTTTCTTAATACCCAAGTGGGCGTATTTTTACTTTCGACCAAGTGGGCGTTGTACAGAGGAGTGCATGATGCTGACCAATCGGCATCATGCACTCCTCTCCATTCATTTACACTGCACTAGCGATATAGTTATATCACTATGTGCAGCTACATACACAAGCCCTAACATTACTACAGTGTCCTGATAATGAATACACATGACCATCCAGCCTGGACGTCATGTGTACTCAGAATCCTGACACTTCTGACTCTTTTTGTGAGATTCCGGCAAGTGAGACCAAATCTCGTTTAGCTCCGTAAATATACAGGTAGGTGTCCGTGGCTGATAGAAATTAATGGGTCAGTATTTTATCCGCAATTACGGATACGTAATTGCGGATAAAAAAATTAATATTATGGTCGTGTGCATGAGGTTGTGTATTATGGTCGTGTGCAAGTATTCCTATAATAAATTTAGGAAGGGGGATTCAAACTCCCAGGTACCATTTTACCAAAGGCTATGTCTGCTCCCAGTGGCGTAACTACCGCGGTAGCAGCAGTGGCGGCTGCTACGGGGCCCGGGGCTTGAGGGGGCCCGGTGGCGCCGCTAGCAGCCGTTATGGCTACTACAGCGGTAGCGCCGCTACTGTGGGGCCCGCGACGCCGAGCCTTACACAGGCCCTCTCATGCCTGTAGGTGTCGCTAGCACCGGAGGGGGCCCCAGTGCTAGCGGCAGCCAAATACATGTATTAGCACTGAATGGCCGGGCATGTTCCGTGCCTGACCATCCAGTGCCTTACAATGACACTGATTGGCTAGCGGCGCGATGACATCATCGCGCCGCTTCCATGCTTGGAAGGTGCTGATTGGCGGGGCAAGTCATTCTGCCCCGCCAATCGGCGTCATTGGAGGACGCTCGTTCAGCTCCTGCAGACATGCTCAGAAGAGAGCATGTCTGCATCGCCAGTGAACAGCGTGGGAACCGGCGAATGTGAGTATGTCAAGTTTTTTTTTTTCCCCTCATAAAAATGTGAATGGCATTATCTATAGTGGGGGGGGGGGGTCATCTTTATGTGGGCTATTATATATAGGGGGTCTATATGTGGGGCAGTAGCTACAGGGGGGTCTATATGTGGGGCAGTAGCTACAGGGGGGTCTATATGTGGGGCAGTAGCTACAGGGGGGTCTATATGTGGGGTAGTAGCTACAGGGGGGTCTATATGTGGTTGTGTGGGCCATTATATACAGGGGGCTCTATATGTGGGCCATTATATACAGGGGGGTCTATATGTGGGGGTGGGGGCCACTATATACAGGGGGCTCTATATGTGGGCCATTATATACAGGGGGCTCTATATGTGGGCCACTATATACAGGTGGGGGTCTATATGTGGGCCACTATATACAGGGGGGTCTATATGTGGGCCACTATATACAGGGGGGTCTATATGTGGGACACTATATACAGGGGTGGGTTACCTGTGGGGCACTATATACAGGGGGGTCTATATGTGGAACACTATATACAGGGGTGGGTTACCTGTGGGGCACTAGCAACAGGGTGGCTATATGTAGTGCACAGTCTACAGGGGTGGGCTATATGTGGGACACTATATACAGGGGGAGCTATATGTGAGACACTATATACAGAGGTGGGCTATACGTGGAGCACTAACTATAGGGGAAGCTATATGTAGGGCAGCACGGTGGCTCAGTGGTTAGCACTATTGCCTTGCAGCTCTGGAGTCCATATGTGGGCACTATCTATAGGGGCTTCTATGTAGGTCACTATCTACAGGGGGCATGTTGTGTGTTTGTGACAGTTATATTTAGATGTGTTGAGAATTTTAACTTTGTTTATAGGAGCAGAAATGTTTTAAAAGTGAGAAGCTGAAGACATCTGAACGGAAAACTGCAGAAATGGGTCATGGCCGGGAGAAATCCATCATAGATGTCTGAACCGGAGGGAGAAGAAAAGAACTACAATCTGAGACGTCACCGGTGAGTCACTTAATGTAAATGTTTATTCTGCCTCTAATCAGTATTGTAGTCACTGTATGATCTGCAGCGAGATGATGGTGATAGGATTTTTTTTGTGAAATCGCATCTCCCAGCATATCCTTACCATTGTTCAGGCCATGCTGGGAGCTGTAGTTTTCCGCCGTACAAACCTATACGCAGTGGCGTAACTACCGCTATAGCAGCCGTAGCGACTTCTACAGAGCCTGCAGCATGAGGGGGCCCGTGCCACCCGCCGGCACGGCCCCCTCCCATGGCCGCAGGCTCCGCTAGCAGCCGCTATAGCTGCTACAGCGCGACGCCACTGAAGGGGTTGTTCCTACATAAGACATGTATCCCCTATCCACAGGATAGGGGATACATGTGTGATCGCTGGCAGGGATGAGGAGAACAGGGGACCAAAAGTCCCCCCTAAGTTCTCCATGACAAACCTCAGACTTCCGGGGTCTGTGTCGGCAGCTCCGTAGAAATGAATGGAGCGCCGGTCGCGCTTGTGCGCATGCGTGACTAGCGCTCCTTTCATTTTTATTGAACTGCGCAGACGCCGGAAGTCCGAGGTTAGTCATGGAGAACTTCGGGGGACTTTCGGTCCCCCGTTCTCCTTATCGCTGCCAGCGATCACACATGTATCCCCTATCCTGTGGATAGGGGATGCATGTCTTTTGTAGGACAAACTATAGGCCGTTTTTTTTGGGGGGGGGGGGGCTATATGGCGTTATCTACAGAGGGGTTCTGTATGGCGTTATCTACAGGGGGGGCTGTATGGCGTTATCTACAGGGGGGGCTGTATGGCGTTATCTACAGAGGGGGTCTGTATGGCGTTATCTACAGGGGGGCTGTATGGCGTTATCTGCAGGGGGCTGTGTATGGTGCTATCTATAGGGGGGCGCTGTGTGGTGGAATCTATAGGGAGGCACTATCTACAAGGGGGGGGGGGTTGTGTGATTCCCAGCAGAGGGGGGGCCCCAGTCAAAAGTTTGCTATGGGGCCCAGTCTTTCCTAGTTACGCCCCTGTCTGCTCCCTTATAGTCAGAATACAGGCTGCCCCAACAGACACCTGCATTCTGCTGAAGTATTCACAGGTAACATGGACTAAATGAATAAATACATAGCGGGAATTGCTACATAGGCGTATGAGAAGTTTAGCAGTGGGTGCCAGGAATGCATCTGCAATGTGTGAGACCTAGAGTCCAGTGACTGCTGGCGCTCAGCGGCCGCTAGAGGCGCGCACACTACACGCCAGGATCTCCACACAGCTGATCGCGCAATCCTCCACAGCCAATGAGCATTGGGCTGAGAACAGGTGCTGGGGACGTCACGGGCTGCGCACGCATTACCAGGCTCTTGCAGAGATGGGTGCGGGGGAGCGCAACGCTGTTGGGAAAGTAGAGCGCAGCGCAGCCCGAGGCCTGCGGGGCCGGACACCCTCTTACTGATATTACAGCGGGCTGAATCCGGGGTGCGGGGGGAGGGGGCTGGGGTGATTACACTCCACTGCGCCGAGTAGTGTTGGCATAGACTGGCACTAAACAGAGGGTGCGGTATTAGTAAAGTCAGTTACCTAGGGAGAAATCTGTATTGATCGCAGGCTGCGGGGTTCCTGTACCTAGATAGTGTCTGGGCCCCGTTTGGGGTATATAGTGAGGGGATGTGAGCCCTGCCAGGCCGTGCACCGGCATTGCATTACCTGTTCTTTTCTATAGCACCCACATAGGCTACAGCGCTGTACAGTGACAATCCAGCGTGACGTTCCTGCTTGGAGCACTGGGGGTGTAACTGGGCAGTGTATAATCCTGCTCCAGTGACCTGCTGCCCGGTCAATAGCATACAGGGAAGATCTAGGGATAGGCTGCACCCAACGTTCTGACCGCGGCTCCCAGCTTCAGCACCAGCCGCCCGGACAGCGCCCTATGGAGCTCCCTGTCAGCCGCCGTTCTACGTCCTCCCCAGAGCGGCCTGATCAGCCGGAGCCGGGGCTGCTGGAGCTGGACGAAGAGTTAGTACTAATGGCTGCAGAAGGAGAGGGGGACCCAGAGGACGAGGGCTCCGGGGAGGACCCAGCTCTGCTCTCGGTCATTCGGCAGAAGGAGAGGGATCTGATGCTGGCGGCCCGGCTGGGGAAAGCTCTGCTGGAGAGGAACCAAGACATGAGCCGGCGCTATGAGGAGATGCAGAGGGAGCTGACGGAGCGGCTGGAGGTCAGGGCTGGTACACCTATGTGTACATGTATGTGCTATGTACTGCATGTGTGATGTACATGTCTTATAAACTGCATATGTAATGCCTACCTGTACGGCATATATTAAAAGTACTCATACTGTATGCTTGTGTGGTATGAACTACATATGTAATGTCTATACATTCTGTATGTGCCCTGTGAACTGTATATGTAATCTATTGGTATGTACATGTTCTACATGTGTGGTGAATACATGTACTGCATGTGTGGCATGAATCTCCTATGTATGTGTGGTATGTACATGTACTATATGCATGATATACACTGAATATGTATGTGTACTATATGCATGATATGTATCTGTACTGCATATATATGGTGTCATTACATGTGTGATTTGAACTGTATGTGTGGTGAGTACATATTTTGCATGTGTGATACATGTATGTACTTGTATGTCTGGTATGATATGCATATGTGATGTGTACATGAACTGCATGTGTGGTTTGTATATGTATTGCATGTGCATTGTGTACTCGTGTGCTGGTACATGCGTATTATACCGATATTATGTACATGCCAGTATAAAAATCATACAATATGCCTCAGACTGTCAGGTCATGGATGTATTTCAGATAAATGAAATGTCCATTTCTGTTTTATTCAGTTGATATGTCTACCCCAGTATATTCACCTTAGTAACGTTGAATTAAACCCGGTATACACACTATCCTCCCCATTCTTTAGGCCTCATTCACACAGCAGTATTTGTCAATATTTTGAGCAGTATTTCTAAGCCAAAACCTGGAATGTGTCCAAAACAGAGGTACAAATCTTCCCATTATACTTTTTCTGTGTAGGTTCCCCTCATATGAATTAGGCCTTACTGTGCTGCCTTGAAGTGTACTGTATATATAGGGCCTTCATCTTTTGTTGAACCCGCACGTACATATGAGGTCATTGTATAACAGCAGTTCTTCAAGGGGGTTTTCTGGTTTAATCATTGTATAACGATTGTCCCTCGCCATTTTCAAAATCTAACCTTGCAGTCTATGAATGAAAAAATTCTTTAAAGGCTATCTAAACCTTTGAAAGGCTTTATATATATATATATATATATATATATATATATATATATATATATATATATATATATATATATATATATATATATATATATATATATATATATATATATATATATATATGGTCAGTCAGTGTGATCAGTGCAACTTAATTATTAGGTTTTACTAAAAATTATTTTAACTTTTTGAGGTACAGCTGCTTTGTATTCTGTATACAGAGCAGCTGTATTGTGCGCTAAATCCTTTATCCGTCAGGTCCGCAGTACTGATAGGTTTAGTGAAAGCGGATCCCCCTGTAATTTATCACATCTAAATTATGAACTTAGATGTGATCGATTACAGGTGGATCCTGCGTGTCAGAGACATGCAGGACCCGCTGACACTGAACCTGTCAGTTTCGTGGGAATGACGGATTCAGGTCTTAGCAAACGATACAGCTGCTCTTTATAGAGAATACAATGCAGCTGTATCTCAAAAAGTAATCATAATTTTTTATAAAAACTAATTATAAAGTTGCACCAATCACACTGACTGACCTTTTTATTTAAAAAAAAATGCCTTTCAAAGGTTTACACAGCCTTTAACTTTCACAGAGTGTAAAGAAAACAAATACTTCTCACAGATAAGCGTTTCCTACATTGGTATCCAGTATAGGCAATGCTAAACAGCCTGGATTAGAATGCTGTTGTATTTGGTTCACAAGGGACTACTTTCTAGCAAATTTTCAGTTGTAAGAAGTATGAGCTCTGTATGAACGTTTAGGCCTCATGCACACGACCGTAGCCGTGTGCACGGCCGTGATTTTCGGGTCGGGCGGCTGCGGACTGTCAGCGGACTGTCAGCCGCGGGCCGCCCGCAAATCGTACGACATGCACATGGCCGCCGTCATTGTTTTCAATGAGCCCGGACCACAGAAGATGTCCGTAATAGGACATGCCCGTTCTTTCTGCGGTGCGGGTTCCTGGGCCATGCACGGACTGTAAAAACTACGGTCGTGTGCATGGCCCCATAGAAAAGAATGGGGCCGCAATTCTCCCGTGGATTTTCGGGGGAATTGCGGCCGCAAAAACACGTTCGTGTGCATGGGGCCTTAGTCTCTGAATGTAAACAAGAATGTTCTCATTCACTATCCTCAAACAGAGATACTGAAGATGGTGATTCATTTAATAGGTGCCTACTTTTGAAATGGCTCCATTCGCAACCAGAAGCTGGCTTGAGAATTGATCTGCAGAATGCAGACTGCCATAAATGAGACAGTACAATTAATAGAGGTATGGAATAGCTGTTCCGTGTTTATTATACTCTGATTGACCGGAGCACAGCTATTTATTTTTAATGAGGGTATAAGGAGATTAATAAGAGAAAATCAAGTGTGTTCATCTTGCAGACAGAAGTGAGCGCCATCTCTATACAATCTTCCAAGACATATTTGTGTAGCATATACTGTAGCTGTTATGCCCTCCTCATTAAGCCCGGCTTAGGGTTGCCAGTCATACAGCAGGCAGTTTGGCGGTGTCGGTTTGAAACACTAAACATTAAATGGGTCACCTTTTGTAGATTCAGTCAAGTTCAGAGCTAGTTAACAAAAATTTGTACTCCATCCAGAATTAACTGGTGTGGAAATAATTGGCTGAAGGAATGTGTGTGATTCGAAAGCTACTATTTCCTTGCCTAGATTTAGTGGCTACACAAAAAAAAAAGCATTATAACTGCAGACAATAAACCAAACCGGATAAAATGTGTAGATACAGTATATAGTAAAAATTCACATAGTATAAAATCACCTTAAAGTGGTTGTCTCATCTTAATAACCCCTTTACGTATGCCCTTTTAGGGTATATGGACGTCTTGGAGGGGTTCTCTGATTGGAGCCTCTCACGCTGGCAGCCCCTCAAGTATTAGGCTCTGTTCACACTTGCGTCATGGTTTTCGTTTATATCGCATAGCCGGATTTACTGGATTACGCATACCAGAGGCACCCGACAGACCCCCATTGAATACAAAGGGGGCCTAAGGTGACGGAATCTGTGATGCATATTTGAACACAGCCTTACTTGGACGGCCTTTCATTTGAATAGCTACATGTAATACTACATTTTCCCTATAGTGGCCACTGCAGGAGAAATGAGCAGCTGACAGCGACTTCCCCTGACAAAAACAGATGAGTGCAGAAGATCTCAGGAGTCAGAGCCAAGGCAATCAGTGGATCGCTACGGCAGATCTCATATGAAAGGGGTTGTCTATGATGTGACAACCCCTTAAAGATGACTCAATAAACTCTGCAGACCTCAGGTGTAACTCTTGCCCTGATAAAGTTGAAAGTTTTTGTCCATATTTTTGCCAGTAAAGTTAATTTCAATGTATTTGTATTCTCAGCATCTGGAGCAGGAGAAGCATGAATTGAAAAGGAGGTTTGAGAATCGTGAAGGAGAATGGGAAGGGAGAGTTTCTGAGCTGGAGAGTGATGTGAAGCAGTTACAGGAAGAGCTGGAGAAGCAGCAAGTGCACATCAAAGAGGCCGATCGTGAGAAATCCTCCGCTGTCCAAGAACTGTCAGAACAGAACCAAAGACTTTTGGAACAACTTAATAGGGTGAGTGTCACCTTTATTACTATAACACACGGTGGAAGTTGCTATTGTGAATGTAACTAAATAAATATATTAATATCTAAAACTCCTACAGGTGAATTTATACTAAAAAAAAACTTTTATGTTTTGCAAAACTAAAGCTTCTCTTGGTTTTATAAGGTTCTCATGTGAAAGGGATCCTATGATACAACATGTGACTCCAGAGATCCAGTAAGAGCTTTCTTTTCAGCCCCCTTGTTTGGCACTTGGGGTGTTAAATGGATGCAATTCCCTAGTAAAGCTCTGTTAGGCTGAGTTCACACGTCGCGGATTTCACGCAGATTTTCAGCGCAGATTTTACACTTTGCAATGCAAAAGGGTGAGATCTGCGTCAAAACCGCAACAAAATCTGTGACAAATCCGCAACGTGTGAACTCAGCCTTAGGGCATCACACCTATACTGTACTGTAGGTCTGCCATAGTGACCGGCTCTCTTATATGACATTATGTTTTATTAGGAGGTCAGACAGAAAAGCACATTTCCACATTCTGCTGGATTCCTGTTACCGAAGAGCAGTGAATTGTGGGAGCTCTGAAAATCGTTACTAAATTACAGTATGAAATCATTTAAAATCAATGCTAATTCAGCATAGCAAAGGATCTGCAAATATACTAAACTATTTTTTTTACTGAAGAGGAATTAAATGTTAAAGGGGTATTTCCCATCTCGGACATTTATGGCATATCTTTAGAATGTGCCGTAAATGTCCAAACGATGCGGGTACCACCTCTGGGATCGGCACCTTTCCCTAGAAAGAACGGGACCCCTTGACCCCATACCTTCTCTTGCTTTCGCTGCTCTCTGGCTACTGAGTTACGAGGTATACCGAATTTCCTGGAACAGCTTAGCGCGTTTTGCTACGCTGTTTCCGGAACTTTCATAGCACAGTGAGCTATGCAGTTTTCATAGCTCCCGAGTTCCAGAAACAGCGTAGCTCACTGTGCTATACTGTTTTTGGAACTCCCATTCACTTTTATGGAAGTTTCAGAAGCAGAGTATCAAAACGTGTTTGGTTGTTTTTGGAAAATCCTGCCACCTCGTAGGTCAGTAGATGGAGCCCAGCGACAGCAGAAGAAGGTAGGACAGGGCTCTAGGGGCCCTGATCAAGAGATAGGTGCAGGTCCCAGAGCTGGGATCCCCATCCCTGTCTCTGTCACAAATGTCCAAGATGGGAATACCTCTTTAAGTATCATGTAGAATAATTTTTTTGAGGTCAATATTAATGTATATTTTCTAAGATATGCTGCATGAACTTGTTGTTCATGAAGTCAGCCATGTTCCCATAAATGAGACCTGGGTGAATTTATGACATCTGCATCAGTTCACAAAATAATGCAATTGTAGAAGAGAATTGTTGTTCCTAGTATTCGTGTAAGACAGTTTCATCTATTGCATCTGCAAATATAGAAAATGAGATTAAGTGTATCTACACACATATATATATATGAACCCAGTAGTCTTCCTACATTCTCTGTCTAAAGACTGTCTATATATAGAAAAAAAGCTGCTCTGAACCTGACCTAAGGCTGCAGTTTAATAGGATTGAAGCCTTAGTTGGCCAGGCGATCTTCTCCTGCCATCAGAGCAGGGCACTTTGCTTTTTGTTTTAGGATTAAACTACATAGTGATATTTGTAGAGGGATGACTGTAACCCACAGTGCTTTTGTATTTCAATCACTCCTTTTTAAAGAAAGTCATTATAATTTAATATATAAATATATATATATATATATATATATATATATATATATACGTATATATATTTTTAAATTTAACTATTCTAAGCTGCAGTGATTCAAGTCAGTACATTTGTTTTACAGACCGTAAAGGTGGGTGGGAGTAGTAGGTAAAGGCATACCTCCCAACCATCCAGTTTTTTACAGGATTGTCCTGAAATACAGACCATTGGGGGCTGGGCAAATGCAAATATGCCCAAAAGTGAGTGATTCTTGGCGGGTTTGTGGATTTTCCTTGGTGGAGCGAGGGTTTATTAAAGTCCAGTGAAGAAGGTTTCAAATGTTGAGAGGTATTGGTAAAGTTTTCCACTATAGAAATCCCTTTTTGTTGGAAGGGTCCCCATTGAGAAGCTGAACACAGAATGTGCTGCTGTAGCAATGAGCTGTGATCTGCGGAGAAATTCAGCTGCAAATGTTCAATTAAGTTGCAATGACACCATGAGAAACACTCTTTGTCGCTCCTTTCTGCTCTAACTTGTATTAACGTAAAAAGCCCTAATAGGGTATTTAAAAATCGTTTTTTAAACCAGACAACCCCTTCAAGATACCACTAGTTACTTTAAAACGTATACATTTTATTGTGTACAAATACATAAAAACTATTACATAAAAAAGTTACAGAGATGATAGCGACCACAGTGTGTGAAGATGGAAACCAGACAGCATAAATTTGAAATGATAATATGCATGTAATACATATATGGCAAGAAACGAGGATATGGATGTATATATATAAAATGTATATAAGTGCTTTACTTGAAATAGTGATAGGGGAGTCACTTATGTGATAGCCCAGGTAAAGCTCACAAACATATGATGACATGTGTTGGTAGCACATGTCAGGCTATCACCCACCAAACACAAGGTATGGTAGGTGAAGTGGCTGGACAATGCCCCCCCTGTAGACTGTGATATACTTTCAATTATCACAAAGAGGGACAATCGATGTGGCGCGCATCTTTCTTTTAAGCCACGCCTCTAATCCCAACCAATCTCCGCTCATACACACCCGGATCAGCCCACACAGTATAATGCCCCCATACCTCCCACCATACATTATAATGCCCACACAGATGCCCCATACAGTATAATGCCCACACAGATGCCCCATGCAGTATAATGCCCACACAGATGCCCCCATGCAGTAAAATGTCCAAACAAATTCCCCCATACAGCATAATTCCCATAGCTGCCCCTATGCAGCATAATACCCCCATATCTGCCCCATAGTATAATTCCCCCATAGCTGCCCCCACACAGTATAATGCCCCCTATACTGCCCCCACACAGTATAATTCTCTCCATAGCTGCCCCCACACAGTATAATGCCTCCCATAGCTGCCCCCACACAGTATAATGCCTCCCATAGCTGCCCCCACAGTATAATGCCCCCCATACAGTATAATGCCTCCCATAGCTGCCCTCACACAGAATAATGCCTCCCATGGCTGCCCCCACACAGTATAAAGCCCCCATAGTTGCCCCCACAATATAATGCCCCCCATGGCTACCCCCACAGTATAATGCCCCCATAGCTGTCCCCACAGTATAATGCCATCCATAGCTGTCCCCACAGTATAATGCTCCATACAGTATAATGCCCCCATAGCTGTCCCCACAGTATAATGCCATCCATAGCTGTCCCCACAGTATAATGCCCCCATACAGTATAATGACCCCATACTGCCCCCACACAGTATAATGCTCTCCATAGCTGCCCCCACACTGTATAATGCCTCCCATAGCTGCCCCCACATAGTATAATGCCTCCCATAGCTGCCCCCACAATATAATTCCCCATATCTGTCCCCACAGTATAATGCCCCCATACAGTATAATGCCTCCCATAGCTGCCCCCACACAGTATAATGCCTCCCATAGCTGCCCCCACACAGTATAATCCCCCATAGCTGTCCACACAGTATAATGCCCCCATACAGTATAATGCCCCCATAGCTGTCCCCACAGTATAATGTCCCCATAGCTGTCCCCACAGTATAATGCCATCCATAGCTGTCCCCACAGTATAATGCCCCATACAGTATAATGCCCCCATAACTGTCCCCACAGTATAATGCCATCCATAGCTGTCGCCACAGTATAATGCCCCCATACAGTATAATGACCCCATAGCTGTCCCCACATTATAATGCTTCATACAGTATAATGCCCCATAGCTGTCCCCACAGTATAATGCCCCCATACAGTATAATGCCCCCATACAGTATAATTCCCCCATAGCTGTCCCCACAGTATAATGCCATCCATAGCTGTCCCCACAGTATAATGCCCCATACAGTATAATGCCCCCATAGCTGTCCCCACAGTATAATGCCATCCATAGCTGTCCCCACAGTATAATGCCCCCATACAGTATAATGCCCCCATACCTGTCTCCACAGTACAATGCCCCCATAGCTACCTCTACAGTATAATGCCCCCATAGCTGTCCCCACAGTATAATGCCCCACATAGTTGTCCCACAGTATAATGCCCCCATAGCTGTCCCCACAGTATAATGCCCTCCATACAATATAATGCCCCCCATAGCTTTCCCCACAGTATAATGCCCCCATACAGTATAATGCCGCCCGATATAGTAAAATGTTCATATAGCAGCCACCATATTAGCCCCCTTCCCTACCCAGTATAATGCCCCCATATGTGCCTAATAGAAAAATAATAACATAATTACTTACCTACTTACCGGGTCAGAATAAGCGCGATCTCCAGCGCGAAACAGGCTGTAACCTACAACTAGCTGTCCTCCCTGTAATGCTTTTACCCTCGACAAGGTGACACAATAAAGTTGAGAAGATTTGCAAACGGGTGACGCATTTTCATTTCTTTCATCTATAATTACTTACCTATCCCCGTTCCCACGACGGGTGGAGGATCCTTCTCCTCCAGTGACTCGACGCAGACAGGCGATGACGTCACTACATCGCGCCTGCCTGCCCTGAGCCGCTCACGGCAGAGTAAATGCTGGAGCACGGAGCAGTTAGGATGCAGATGATATTCAACGCTATGGCAGAGCAGGGAGGTATCTCCCTACTCTGCCATTTACTAGACTACAGACTCCCAGGCAGAGTGCTAGTAGCGCTCTGCCCGGGACTTTGGCTCTGTGGTTGCCCCTGACATCACTGGACAGTGATGTCAGGAGCAGAGCTGGAGTCCCAGGCAGAGCGCTAATAGCGCTCTGCCCGGGACTCCGGCTCTGGGGTTGCCCCTCACATCACTGCCCATATATGGACAGTGATGACTGTCCATATATGGACAGTGATGCCAGGAGGAGAGAAGGAGTCCCAGGCAGAGCGCTAGAAGCGGCTCTGGTCCAGGACTCTGTCTCTGGGGAAGCCCCTGACATCACTGTCCATATATGGACAGTGATGTCAGGAGCAGAGCAGTGTCCCAGGCGGAATGCTAGTAGCCCTCTGCCTGAGACTTTGGCTCTGGTATTGCCCCTGACATCACTATCTATATATGGACAGTGATGTCAGGGGCTTCCCCAGAGCCAGAGTACTGGGGCAGAGCCTTTGCTAGCGCTCTGCCCGGGACTCCGGCTCTGGGGTTGCCCCTCACATCATTGCCCATATATGGACAGTGATGACTGTCCATATATGGACAGTATGCCAGGAGGAGAGAAGGAGTCCCAGGCAGAGCGCTAGAAGCGGCTCTGGTCCAGGACTCTGTCTCTGGGGAAGCCCCTGACATCACTGTCCATATATGGACAGTGATGTCAGGAGCAGAGCAGTGTCCCAGGCGGAATGCTAGTAGCCCTCTGCCTGAGACTTTGGCTCTGGTATTGCCCCTGACATCACTATCTATATATGGACAGTGATGTCAGGGGCTTCCCCAGAGCCAGAGTACTGGGGCAGAGCCTTTGCTAGCGCTCTGCCCGGGACTCCGGCTCTGGGGTTGCCCCTCACATCATTGCCCATATATGGACAGTGATGACTGTCCATATATGGACAGTATGCCAGGAGGAGAGAAGGAGTCCCAGGCAGAGCGCTAGAAGCGGCTCTGGTCCGGGACTCTGTCTCTGAGGAAGCCCCTGACATCACTGTCCATATATGGACAGTGATGTCAGGAGCAGAGCAGTGTCCCAGGCGGAGTGCTAGTAGCGCAGTAGAGCTAGCTTTGGCTCTGGTATTGCCCCTGACATCACTATCCATATATGGACAGTGATGTCAGGGTCTTCCCCAAAGCCTTTGCTAGCGCTCTGCCCGGGACTTCAGCTCTTCTCTGGACATTACTATCCATATATGGACAGTGATGTCAGGAGCAAAGCAGGAGTCCCAGGCCGAGTGCTAGTAGCGCTCTGCCTGGGACTATGGCTCTGAGGTTGCACCTGACAACACTGTCCATATATGGACAGTGATGTCAGGGGCTCCTCCTGGAGCGGAATCCCCCGCTAGAGCGTTGACAATTCTGTGTGGCACTACCTGGGAGGAGGGGCTTTGTGGCACTACCTGGGAGGGGAGCTGCGTGTCACTACCTGGGAAGGGGGCTGCATGGCACTATCTGCAGTGGGCGCTAAATTTATGGGGGTACAAACTGGGGGCCTAACTTCTTTATGGGGGCATAAACAGGGCCTAACTTCCATATGGGGGCACAAAGTGACGTTTTCTGCCATTTTACTGTCGCCGTGAGTTCCCCCGTAAAGTGGCCCACTAAGCCTGAGTCACCCAATGGCCTACAAAAACTTGGGGCCGGCCCTGCATGCTACTTCTTTTTACGTGGCTTCTTTTTACAAGTTTTTTTTTTAATTCAGCAGCGTAAAAATAAGCCTCATGTGAACAGCACAGTGCATTTCCTATTGAAATCAATGGGAAACCGTTTGCAGACTTATTTCAGGTGTATTCTGGAGCATAAAACGAGGCTTTCTGCTTCAAAAATCAGACTAAGGCCCGATTCACACGAGCGCTGCGCATCTCGGACGTGAAAAACTAGTTTTTCACGTCCGAGGTGCATCCGTGCTCAGCGCTGCGGGACGCGATGTCACGCATTCCCCATAGATGAGAGTCTATGGAGGGATGCGTGAAAAGAACGTACATGTCCTATTTTCTCACGGCTCCTTCACACGGTCCGTTGAAACAACGGCTGTGTGAACGGCCACATTGAATTACATAGGTCCGTGGGACGGCCGCTGTTTCAACGGCCGTCCCACGGACGTTTAACACGTTCGTGTGAATCAGGCCTAAGATTGAGTTTGATCATTGAGAGTCTGATCGCTACTCGGAGCCAAACCAATCCCCCTGTCTCTGTTCCCATTAGAGAAGTGGTCATGCATGTTCATTCACTCTCCATTCAGAGATACAAATACTGCTACTTCTCTGCTGGGGTACACCCCTTATTCTTGACATCAGTAAGGACTGACCCCAACCTATCTATAATATTTGGATAACATACCATAGCGGTACTTAGTAGGAAACTTTTTATAATACATTTTGCAAGTAGCTTATTTGTTTTTATATAGTAGTTGACTAGGCCAATTAAGTACAATGACAAGTACAAGTACAACAAGCTAATGAGAACATGGTTCCAACGTGTTCCTCCCCTGTATTTAAGGTAACAAAGTATCTTGATTATCCCTTTCTTTTTCAATCCTTCATGCTGGCTAGATGAATATATTATGAGTAGAACTGCAACATATTGTGTATATCCATACTGTGGTCTATCCAATCTCTAAAATCTGCAGTTAAAACAGTTTAGGTAACGTAAGTATGATGGGTAATGTTAGCTCTTATTTTAAAAATCCTAAAATATTTATTTAAAGCTAATTTCAATACATACAGTCATCAGCTTGTCCCTATCATTTAATAATAGCTACACAATGACAAAGTCCTGTAACTCTTACAAAGTAAGGTCTAACCGTTTATAAGTCTAAAGCAGGGGTGCACAACCTGCAGCCCGGGACCCACCACTACGCCGTTTTATGCAGCTTCCAACCATCAAGACAGAGACATGCTTGTGTGTGTCCCGATAATTCAGAAAGGCACAACTGTCAAAAGACAGCCGCATCCAACTGATGCACAGAACAGCATGGACAGTACATGTGTAAGCGTCCTCCGGTGGCTGCTCACATGTTTCATCCATGTCAGAGTCATGCGGAGCACAGTGCGGTAAGTACTGATGTTGCACTGCGTGACTGGCAGAAATGCGGGGCACAGGGTGCCTGGCATAAATGGGGGTAATGAGTGGCTAGCACTAATGAGTGACATTGTGTAGCTGGTACTATTGGGAGCACTGTGTGTCTGGCACTGTTGTGGGGAGCACTGGGTGCCTGACACTGTTATTGGGTGGCACTGGATGACTGGCATTATTATTGGGGCATTAAGGGGCTTTATGAATCTTAAGCAATAGGCGATGCAATCCAGCAAAACGTTATCTACAACAGGCCTGAGGGGGTGTGACTGGTATTTTTTAATTTAAACCCTGTGTCATGCACCTCCCTCTCAGGCTCTGCAGTAGACATAGCACAGTGCATCAGTTTTAGTATGTGTAGTAGGATGTAGTAAAGTCATTTTCTTTAGATTTCAGTGGTTGTGCAGGTCTAGAAGAACATGGCTCTTTCTTCCAAATACAGCACCACACATGTCCATGTGTTGTGTCTGGTATTGCAGCTCAGCTTCATTGATGTGAATGGGGCTGAGCTGTAATACCACACACAACCTGTGGATATGTGTGGTGCAGTTTTTGGAACGTAGCCATCCTTTTCTAATACTGGACAACCCATTTAAGGAGGAACATGATCTACTGATGCTGTACCTAGATATATTTCATATTAAAATGTCTACAAAACATTCAGCATAACTCCCCACTTGGAACAAAAGTATTAAAGTATAACACGTATTACATATCATGTAACATACAGACTGTTTTTCAATTTAATCCATTAAAAAAAATTCAATAAAAGTTTACGTACTTAATACTATGCTGGGGTCTGGTGGCCATCTTTCGCTACAAAATGCATTGGCATGAAGTGCTGGTAGTGCACAAGTAATACGTTCATAATGAAAGCCACAACAATGTGCTGCCAGATCCATGTTATGATGGATAACACTGGTGCCCAATGGACCGTGTTGACTTGCAATGGGGTCTATCAAATTCCATCAGGTTGTTGTCATTTTGACGAGAAAAATAGTGATGCGTGCAGATTAAGAAGTACCTTACCTTTCAGGTGACTTTTCAGAATATCACTGCAATTGTAACGACCCGCTGAATAACGTTGTTATGTTATTTATGCCACATGGTAAACGGTGTAAATTTAGGACACAAAAAAGAATGGTGACTTTTTAGGTTTTTTTCTATTACCCCACCAAAAAGGTTAATAAACCTTAATCAATAAATTATATGTACCCTAATAGGGTGCTATTAAAAAATACAACTTGTCCCACAAAAAACAAGTCCTTATACAGCTATGTCGACGCAAAAATAAAAAAGTTATACCTCTTTGAATGAGACGATGGAAAAACTTAAAAAATGAGCTTGGTCATTAAGGTTTAAAATATCTTCGGTATTAAGGGGTTAATACCTAAAAATACAACTTTGTTGTTCAATTAAAAATTCCAGTGGTAGCAGAATTGTTAAAGCCACAAGATATGGTGAATAATAAAAGCAAAGGTTAACTAAAAGCATTACACTGTTTTGTTTTTTTACATTGTACTTTGTGTATTTATTACGTTTCTCTTTTATGCTACAATTTTAATTGTGCAATAGGGTATTTACTTTTACATACATATCACATATGAGATTGTATGCTGTTTCTGGGGCTTGTGGCTCCATTCTGTGAAAATCTATTAATATATGAAGTTTTCATACCTTCTTTTCCCTCTAAGGCTATGTTCACACGATCAAGTAAAAACGGCTGTAAAATACGAAGCTGTTTTCAAGGGACAGTTTTTTACGGGACAGTTTTTCGGGACAGTTTTCCGCAGCGAGGCAGGAACTCCTAGCATCATAGATAACTATGACGCTAGGAGCCCGGCTCCCTGCAGTGTGTTCGGTCCGGGAAATACTGCCGACATATCACGAACCGAACACACTCGTGTGAATCCGGCCTAAGACTTTGTAGCTAGTGAGTGGGACAGTTAGGCTGGATTCACACGAGGTCATTACGTCCGTAATTGACGGACGTATTTCGGCCGCAAGTCCCGGACCGAACACACTGCAGGGAGGCGGGCTCCTAGTATCATAGTTATATACGACGCCGGAGTCCCTGCCTCGCTGCCGGACAACTGTCCCGTACTGTAATCATGTTGCTAGTATGATGCTAGGAGCCCGGCTCCCTGCACTGTGTTCGGTCTGGGACTTGCGGCCAAAATACGTCCGTCAATTACGGACGTAATGACCTCGTGTGAATCCAGCCTTAGGGATCAAGACCCTCTACCCTCTAAGCAGTTTTATACAGAGTACAGATAAATAACGCATACAACGAGATCAGGGCAGCCCAATGTGTTGCCTAACTGGTGGTTTATGAGTGAAGGGGCAATGGAAATATCTCTGGTGGTCTAGGGTACTGAAGAGGTTAAGGGTATTGAAGGGGTTAATGCCAACTTATCTAGTAGTCTAAGGCCTCATGCATACGGCCGTAGCCATGTGCACGGCCCGTGATTACAGCATGGACGGCAGCGGAGTGTCATCCGCAATTCACGGACTGTGCACACATTGATTTCAATTAGCCCGGACCGCAAATCCGGACTGTATAATGACATGTCCTATTTTTTTACGGTCTGGGCTACTGGCCAATGCACGGACCGTGGAAACCATGGTCGTGTGAATAGGCCCATAGAAACGAATGGGTCCGCAATTCATCCACATTTTTGCGGATGAATTGCGGATGCAGAAACACGTTCGTGTGCATGAGGCCTTAGGCCCCATGCACATGAATGTGTTTTTGCATCCACAATTCATCTGCAAAAGTACGGATGAATGGTGGACCCATTCGTTTCTATGGGCCTATTCACACGACCGTGGTTTACACGGACCATGTGGGGGCCACAATTGTGGACCGCAAAAACTCAGGACAAGTCATTTTACAGTCCGCAATTGTTGTCCGGTCCCATTGAAATAAATGCACACCTTCTGTGTGCACTGTCCGTGATTGCAGACGGCCCACAGATGACACTCCGTGGCCGTCCGTGCCGCAATCACGGGATGTGTACATGGCTACAGGCGTGGGCATGAGGCCTTAATGTCAGCTTCCATGGTGGTTTATATCAGTAAAGTGCCTAATGCCGTTTTCCCTGGTGGTTTAGGATAGGAGAGGGAATAAGGGCTTGTCCATACGTAACGGAATTTCTGCAGAAAAATTTCTGCAGCTATTCCTTTGAAAGTAGCAGACATTCCGCTGTGGAAAAAAACGCACCATTTCCTGAGTTTTTTACTGCAGAAAATGGTGCGGAATGTGCTGCGTTTTTCTCAATGCTGGGAGATGGTGACATCTCTGAAAAACGCAGCAATTCAGTTCTCTTTCCGTAGCAGAAATTGCCATGCTGCGATACGAAAAATACGCACCGCAGGTCAATTTCTGGTCGGAAATTTTACACAGCGTGTGGATGAGATTTGTTAAATCTCACGCACTTTTTCGGCTACTGTATTCTGCTGCGTACGGAAAACACGCAGCAATTTCGCTACATGTGGACAAGCCCTAATGCTACTTTCCCTGGTGGTCTAAGGTAGGAGGCGCTCTGGTTTACTTACCTCGCCAGACTCCAGTGATGTCTCCTGTCTCTGACAGGAAGCTGGACATGATATGCTTATTGTATTCAACTTCCGCTTCCCTCCCTGCACTATTCCTCAGAAGGGGGATAGAGGAGGAGGGGAGGTTATAGAGCGCACTGTGCATCGGTGACCCAACTGCCCCACAGTTATTTCTATGATTGGGTAATATTCTTCATGAGCGCTCTGCCAAATTGATAAGACTGACTGAGGACGTCTGCTTAGGTCTGAGTGGGGAGAGCCATGCAGCTTAACGGGTAAATCATTGCATATAATACGGTGGCATGCTCATAGTAGTGCCCAGGGTTCTGGAGCATACCCATCCACTAAGTTCTCTTCATGAATTGTGTGCAACCAAGTATTACTAATATAACCATAGAATCATGTGCTGTTGGGAGTGGCATCCCTGTGAACATGTAGAAACATATTCTGGTGTTCTGGAAAGTTCCTTTAATTGGTGACCAGACTGGAATGTGCATAGTTTGACCCTTAATATTTAACTTAACCCCATAGTGTTGCCTTTCATCAGGATTAATCGGCCCCAATTCACTAAAGATGTTCAAAGACGCGCCAATGTGCTTGAAAATTGTTGCTGAAGAATTACATCATAGTATTTATGTAACGGTGGCCCTTGACAAACACCCTATCAGGGGCCAGTTCATTTTTTTAACTGAAAGCAATGCAAGAGATCTCTTAAGTTAAAGGGGATGTATCACCTATTTTTTGATTGTAGATTTTTTTTATTCTATTTTCTGTACATGATCATGGGGCAGCCATCTCGCCTGAGCTGCTGTTAACAGCATTTAAAGATATGCTTTACAGCAGCCACATGGACTATAGGAACCTGTGATCTTTGCAGAACAGGAAGTGTCAGTCTATTATGATGCTCAGTGGCCAGTGTGAAAATTGCAAGATTTTAAGATTTTTTTTTTATATACACAGAAAATTTAAAAAAACACCAACAATTCTTAAAAAACATGTTTAACATAAAAAAATTAATTAAAACAATAGGTGACACATTCCCTTTAAATAGCTATTGAGTGAGGCCCGCATATAATGCCCCCATAGGGGCAACAGAGCGTACTGATAATTTATTAGTGTCCTAGACTAATACCGTGTAATTCAGCATTTTTCCATCTGGACACTTACACAGACTAAATGTGTGGCACTTTCTCGGGCATTAAGGATCTGTGTGTAACAAAATCACAACTCCTATGAACGCTATAGCTGACATGTGTACTTCCATCAACAATGCATATGAGACCAAGATTACTTCACACAAAAAACGGAAATTGGTAAATTTATGTTATTTTATTTAAGGGGAAATACTATTTTTAAGAAATTATTGTTTTAAAGCATTTTTTATTTTTACTTGTTGGATAAATATTAATTAAACTGAAGTATAAGTCTCTATGCCAACATAATCACATAGTATTTTGATTCATCCTTTGATAATATTTTAAATCTTATAATGCAATTTCAGACTAATTCTGATTTCGGAACACACCCAGGAGTTAAAAGACATAAGGAAAATGTAGAGTCCTGTAACATATTTCAAACAGTGATGTCAAACGATGACATTGATTGATGATATTTCATCCCCTTTCCAGTGACACTCATAGTGCCCACATGTACTTGGCCCCAGTAGGTGAGGGGTCTCTCCCATAGTTATATTACAGGATTGTACTTTTCCATAGCAACGTTTCATAAAGTCAAGTCAAGCAAACTGAGTAAATGGCAAAGATTATAGCAAGGCACCAAAACAATAGACAAGAGGATAATCCGAGCATAAGGTAGTGGAGCTCAGTATAGAAGCTCAAAAGGAAAGCAAAGGGTCAATGTGGTCAAAGCTGGTGGCTAACCAACTAGGCCCAAATTTACCGAGAGTATTTTGTAGCAACTAAATGGTATTATAGGCAATTGTGGTGTATATGGCAAATATGATATTATCTGGAAAAATGTTTCCTATGAATACACGTCAGCCAGGACGTAAATCCGAGCGCTTCACAGGGGACACAGTAGTGGTGAGCTGGAAAAACTTTTTTCATATTTTTCATATTATCTGCTATTTTTGGAGTAACAAGGTCAGTTTCTTAGGCTTCGTTCACATCTGCGTCAGGGCTCCATTCAGACGTTCCGTCGGAGCTTTCCGTTGGAACGGAGCCCTGACTGACACAAACTGAAACCATAGGTTTCCGTTTCCATCACCATTGATTTCAATGGTGACGTATCCGGTGTCAATGGTTTCAGTTTGTCTCTGTTGTGCAAGGGTTCCATTGCTTTGACGGGATGTATACCGTAGTTGACTAGTCGGATCCGTCACCATTGAAATCAATGGTGATGGAAACGGAAACCTATGGTTTCAGTTTGTGTCAGTCAGGGCTCCGTTCCGACAAAAACGTCAGACGGAACGGAGCCCTGACGCAGATGTGAACATTACAGATGCAAAGTTATTTTCATGAACGTAACAGATATTTGAGACGGCAAATAGTAATACTTGATCTCCTGTGTGACGTGTTCTTCATCCATCATACAATACTATTACGAATGCAGTTTACATATATTATGCAATTTTCCTGGTTTCGAAATTGACATAGAAAATAACAATTATATATTTTTTATATACATATTCATCATATTCATAGCCTGCAGAATGGAGCTAAAGTTACCACCAACAATGTTGTTTCTCACAGGTTATTACTGATACATTGGTTTTTGCCTATATTATACTATAGTGCAGCAAAAAGTCATGATAAATAAAGGGTTATGTTTGTCAAAATATGAAGTCCAGTAATAAGACTTGTTTGACTTTAAGGGTATGTTCACACAGCAGCGTCCGTAACGGCTGAAATTACAGGGCTGTTTTCAGGAGAAAACAGCCCCGTAATTTCAGCCGTAACGGCATGTGCAGGCGCTTGAACGCTGCGTCCATTACGGACGTAACTGGAGCTGGTTTTCCATGGAGTCCATGGAAAACGGCTCCATTTACATCTGAAGAAGTGACATGACACTTCTTTGGCGCGGGCGTCTATTTACGCACCGTCTTTTGACAGCGACGCGTAAATACACGCCTCGTGTGAACAGACAAACGTCAGCCCATTGCTTTCAATGGGCAGATGTTTGTCAACGCTTTCAAGCCGTAATTTCGGACGTAATTCGGGGGTTAAAACGCCCGAATTACATCCGTAAATAGGCCGTGTGAACATACCCTAAGAGATGCTGAAATCTTTATCCCAGTTGCTTGGCTACACGTTATTATACTGTCACAGTCTAGTGATGTTTCCATAGAGATGTGATTTTATTGCTGTTCTCCTGAGTTTCGACTCAACGTGCGTGTGACATCAGAAATATTACTCAGGCATCACTCATGGTGTAAAAGTGTTACATTCAATGTGTTGTAGCAGTTTTACTACCAACAGAGATGGGATCCCTTGTATAATCCATGTTTGGGGGTTGTGTGCTTCTAATAATGTCCATTCATTGCATATTCCATGTGTAACCATTTAGTTAATGGCAGAAATATTGATTTTCTTAGGATGACGGTCTAACGTAAAACTCCAGTCATTACATGATTTTATATTTATTGTGGGCAGAGCTTAACATTTAACTCACACATTTCCATAAATGTCTCATTGACATAAGTCTTTAGTTGCTACAATGTAGAAACCATAATGTAACAGCGGAATATAGTGAACACAATGTACAATAACAGAACTCATGCAAACAACGGTTTGAGGCCTCATGCACACGACCGTAAGGGTTTTTACTCTCCGCAAATACAGATACACATCCGTAGCTGTCAGCAATTGTGGAAGCGCCCATAGACTTCTATGAGCGAGTCCGGGCCGCAATTGCGGACAATTATAGGACATGTTCTAAATGTTGCGTATCATTTCTACAGCCCGGAAACACATAGTAAATATACGGAAAGGTGTCCATGGCCAATAGAAATGAATGGGTCCGCAATTTCATCCGTAATTACCTGATCCATAATTATGGATGAAAACTACGGTCGTGTGCATGAGGCCTAGGGATGATTTTTTTTATTTTTATTTGAGTTACTCCTTTAATATTTCAACCACAAAAAGAAAAACTTTTGCCATTGTCACTACCTCTGTAAAACCCCTTAATAAAATTTATTATGTATGACATTCTTTTTAATTTTTAACACTTTTTTTTTGTTGAAATTTGTAACAGCAGGAAGCAGGAAATAACAAAGTCGCACACGTATACACATATAGTAGTGTACAATAAATGTACATCGTATAGTAGTGTACGACAGGCTCAGGCAAGGACAGGGAATAATGTTAAAAATCGCGGGCCAGATCGCCATTAATGAGGAAAGAGCAGCTCGACAACTGGGCCAGGAGTAAACTATTAAACTCCATGAGAGATACAGGATTAGCTAAGCAAGCATGCGCGACCACTTCTTCATTCAGCCTCCTCCGAGATGGAAAACGGGAGTACGGGCACCTCCACAGATCACGCAGTTATGACATATCCTGTTGATATGACACAATTGTCTAAAGTGGGAAATATCAAAAATGGAAAAAGCCTTTTATTCTTACTTGTGGATTTACGTATTTGACTATATCTAATAATTTTTCTTGTAGGTTTGTATAGTACAACATGCATCTATTGTCAGTTTCTCTTATATAAATAGAGATATTATAAGAATATACAGGGATGCCCATAGATGTCTAAGCACCTTAAAAGGAAAAAAGATTTTAGTATCCAATAAAAACATTGGGTGCCCTTTTGTTTTTAATGAAAACCATGTAATTCTTCATTTTTTGGGGAGGTGAGCAAATACACAGCAACACGTACTCCACAATACTAGCAGATAACATGGGGGGGCACACTAGTGGGGCTACCTGCGATTATGTGGGCTCAGGAGTACATAAAAGCAGTAACTCTGCAAATAATTTAGAAATAAAAATTACGGGATCACTCCATGGTAAGTGATTCAGTTAGACAGACATAAAAAAAAACCTGTATATCAATCACGACCCAAATAAGGTGTCCTTAAATTAGGTTTAGGGTTGTTTTCCGAGTGTCATTTAGAAATGTTTTCAGATTCTCATCGGTGGCGGTCCAGCAGCTGCGACCCCCAACAATTTGGATAATGTGCGTGTCCTATCTCTGAGTTGACGGTTCATGTAGGGCCATATCACATACTCCGAGCTATCACAACCCCACCCTTATGATATATCTTATTGACAAGTCATAAAGGTTGATTTGAAAAAAGTCCCTGTATTGATTTATAGTGAGCTACATGATCACGTTTATGTTACGTTGCATTCGACCTTCCAACATCGACTTTGTAGATATTACAGGAAATCAAAATCACACTTGTGTTTTTGTATCTAGTGATGAGCCATTTAGCTCGGCATACAACTGAGTCAAAGGAATCACGTAGATAAACGCAGGAGATGCTGTATGCAGATTTACTCAGTTATTGATTTTTCTAGACGCTTAGAGATTATATTATTATTACAGTTGGCAAAATTGGCAAAATGACTCATTATCATTATCCGGCTTCACAACAAGCTTGATGCCTGGAAAGGATCCAGTTAAAATATACAAATTATTTCCAAGAATGCTTTTACATTTTGGCAGCAATTAAATGTTCTTGTCCTATTTGTGATCAAACTGGAAACAGCAACTCAGATACTGGACACAGTAACATGGATTGTTTTCAATCCAGTTTTATTATATCTACGTTTTTCATATTACTAATTATTACTGGAGTGCACCAAGACATAGTAGCCCTGAAAAAAGACACAAGTCCATCAAGTCCAGAGGAAGGCAATAACTGCATAGTTCAGGGAGGTAGTTGAAGTGTTGGCAATTATCAGATTACACGGCTGCCCAAATCCTGATGGCCATAGACTGCTGGCGGTAGTTTACAGCAGCTTGTAATTGGCTAATGGCGTGCAGAATACAAACTGACAACCACATATCCTAATGATATGCCATAAGATTATAATGTGTGGGGGTCCGTCTACTGGGAACCTCGCTGATTCCAAGAAGGAATGGGGCTGGTTCTACAGGGGGGCTGTATGGCGTTATCTACAAAGGGGGCTGTATGGCGTTATCTACAGGGGGGCTGTATGGCGTTATCTACAGGGGGGTCTGTATGGCGTTATCTACAGGGGGGGCTGTATGGCGTTATCTACAGAGGGGGCTGTATGGAGTTATCTACAGGCGGGCTGTATGGCGTTATCTACAGGGGGGTCTGTATGGCGTTCTCTACAGAGGGGGCTGTATGGAGTTATCTACAGGGGGGCTGTATGGCGTTATCTACAGGGGGGGCTGTATGGCGTTCTCTACAGAGGGGGCTGTATGGAGTTATCTACAGGGGGCTGTATGGCGTTATCTACAGGGGGGGCTGTATTATACACACAAAAAAGCTCATATAGCAATAGTAGTAATGGGCTAGGTGCTATGCAAGTAAAGCAACCTCCCTGAATGCAAGAGAAAGGCAACTCCTATAGATTCATATATGAACAGAAGGAGAACAAGGAGCAAAACAGCCAAATAGTAAAATTACATATCTTTATTTTACACATCAATACACATAACATGTTAAAAGTTACAACAGGACAAAAGGACTCTGTAGTTCCAGTAAAGCACTAACAAGAAAGGCTCCCAATACTGGTCCAGGGCGAAAATACAAGCACTCCAGATACAGAGTGTGGGGTATGGGCAGAGTACCAAGTGCTATAAATGAATGGTTATACCCTAATATAATACAACCTGTATATACAGTAAACAGGATTAGGGATTGAAATAAATCACTGGTAATAATAGGTCCACAAACTGATCAGTCAGCCCCCATCTCTCTATTCAGAGATAGTCTTACCCATGATACGTGAACCGGGAGAGTCAGTCAGGCGTGCAGATAAACCCTGTATGGCGTTCTCTACAGAGGGGGCTGTATGGTGTTCTCTACGGAGGGGGCTGTATGGCGTTATCTACAGAGAGGGCTGTATGGCGTTATCTACAGGGGGGCTGTATGGCGTTATCTACAGGGGGCTGTATGGCGTTCTCTACAGAGGGGGCTGTATGGCGTTATCTACAGAGGGGGCTGTATGGCGTTATCTACAGAGGGGGCTGTATGGCGTTCTCTACAGGGGGGCTGTATGGCGTTCTCTACAGAGGGGGCTGTATGGCGTTATCTACAGGGGGGGCTGTATGGCGTTATCTACAGGGGGCTGTATAGCGTTCTCTACAGAGGGAGCTGTATGGCGTTATCTACAGAGGGGGCTGTATGGCGTTATCTACAGAGGGGGCTGTATGGCGTTCTCTACAGGGGGGCTGTATGGCGTTCTCTACAGAGGGGGCTGTATGGCGTTATCTACAGGGGGGCTGTATGGCGTTATCTACAAAGGGGCCTGTATGGCGTTCTCTACAGTGGGGGCTGTATGGCGTTCTCTACAGTGGGGGCTGTATAGCGTTATCTACAGAGGGGGCTGTATGGCGTTCTCTACAGTGGGGGCAGTATGGCGTTCTCTACAGTGGGGGCTGTATGGCGTTCTCTACAGTGGGGGCTGTATAGCGTTATCTACAGAGGGGGCTGTATGGCGTTATCTACAGGGGGCAGTATGGCGTTCTCTACAGGGGGGCTGTATGGCGTTCTCTACAGGGGGGGCTGTTCTGTGTAAGTGGTGTGTGCAGTATGTGTCCAGTGAGTAAGTGGTGTGTGTGCTATATGTTCAGTGTATGTGGTGTGTGCGCTATGTGTTCAGTGTGAGTGGTGTGTGCGCTATATGTCCAGTGTGTAAGTGATGTGTGCAGTATGTAAGCGGTGTTTGCGGTATGTGTGGTGTGTGCAGTATGTGTTCAGTGTGTAAGTGGTGTGTGCAGTATGTGTCCAGTGTGTAAGTGGTGTGTGTGTGTGTGTGTGTGTGTGTGTGTGTGTGTGTGTGGTATGTGCCCTCCCTATTTTATACCCCATTCAGATGCAGCAGAAGAAATAGCCCTCTAGGACAATGAACATGTTCATTATCTCGCAGATTTCTCACGGAAAAACAGTGGATTAGTTAGAGTTGGAGCTATTGGCAACTACTCCACTTTTCATTTACACCAGTTTTAATAAATCTCCCGCATGTCTTTGTATAGCTGAAAGTTGGCCCACACGTACACCAGCCCAACACTGGCAGCTGCGTATGACTTGTGGTGGGCATGTGTACTTAAAAATGCTAGGACTGATTTTAAGTTCCAGTCCAGCCGCTGCTACCCCCTCATTTTGGGGTTCAATGGGGCAGTCAGATCCCTACTGATCGCGAAGTGATGCTATATTCTAGCGGTATGCCATCAACTGTAACGGTTGGAAAATCCCTTTATATATGGCGTATTTGCTCATACATGTGTATTCGGAAACCACTCCAAGAGTATTTTTTTTTTTTACTTTTTAATAGAAAAAAGTGGTATTTAACTTTAAAGGTGATTCCTCACTTTTCAGGTGACTTTTGAGAATAAGCTGTCATTTGTGTGTATGTGGAGAATAACATAATTCCTGGCTGTTATATGACTAGTATATGGCATTTTTCACCAGTTTTCCCCTCCTTATGCTGTATCTCCAACTCTCTGATTTCCCTGAGTGGACAGAGACTATCTGCTATTATATCTCCTATACACAGCACACACAGAGAAAAGAGGAGATCCTGCTCCCCTATCTATCTGTAGCACACCCACCGAAACTTTTAGTTTGTTACACCCAATTCACTTGCATTGTACTGTACTTTGTTGCAAAATTTTGGTGCAAGTTCCACGACCGACAAATTTGCCAACTATACGAACATAACCTATTGGTTTGTCTCTGACTACTCAAGTTTTCAGGTTAATGCAGAGTAGGCATTGGGAAGGAAAAGGTCTGGATAACCTGACCATACCTAAACTGCACATTTCCCTCTCTTTTATTGCCATAGTAATCAAATTAGATTAAATTGTAGGTGTTTTACGCAATTCCTCTACAATTTGTAAGAAATCCTAATATTCTAGTATTTATATTTGCAGTATATGTTATTTGCCTCTATTTGACCACTAAGAGTTATCTGAGCTTTTTTAAGATATTCCCTTACACACATACCTTTTCTTAGAGATCCTAGGGGAGATGACATTCAAAATCCTCGTCACATTGCTGACCTATTTAAAACCTCTTAGGAATCCTTATATAACATTAAGGGACAGTGTGCTGAGTTGTCTATTCGTGACTTCGATGCCAAGATAGGTGAATATGTTGTGAAGATAGCATTGCCTTCAATGTCTACTGAAAGGAGGGATGATTTAGACTCACAATTTACTGAAGAGATTGGCGCAGTAATCAGGTGAAATCATAAAAGAAACCCCAAATAAGTGACTCAGAATTTTGAGCCCTTTGGTGTTTTCCATAAATTAGTACTCAATGGATGCTGCAGAGTGAAAATTGCCTTTTTCCACAGATATGCCAATTCAGTGCCAAATATGTTATGCCTAGCTTGTGTCACTGGAGACATACACCCAATCAGGCCCCATGCACACTACTGTATTTTCATCTATCCGTAAATACTGTCCCTAAATACGGATACGCAGTCATCTGTAACTCATCCGTATATACGGTCCGTATTGCATCCATATTTGATCTGTATATACGGATCGGTAAAAAAAGAGGGAGACTTCAAATGATGTCACCAACATGTTGCATAGCAATGCTTCCGTAAATACGGACGGTTTACGGATGCACATCCGTAGCCGTTCGTATTTACGGAAGCGGCCATAGGCTTCTATGGGAGAGTCCGTGCCGTAATTACGGACAAAAATAGGATAGGTTCTATAATTCAGCACGGACACCCATTCGTAAAAATACTGAAATGTGTCCGTGGACAATAGAAATAAATGGGTCCGTAATTACGGATGAAATATACGGTCGTATGCACGGGGCCTTAATCATTAATCGATTTCTCCCGAGTATAGCAATAGTCCATATGTGGTCATAAACTGCTGTTTGGGCACACTGTCAGGCTGGGAAGGACCGCCCAGTGGCGAATTAAGTAGACCATAGGCTCTGGGATGTTCCACAAACTTGGGCCCCCCTTCCCCACCGCCGCTCTGCCGTGTCTATGGTTAACACCACCTTTTTATGTGAGCATTGACAAATGGTTGTTACGATTCCCCTTGTTAAAGGGCTGTGTCCCTACATACTGACAGTCCCCAACCATCGCTGACAGTATAACACTTTGTAGGGATACTTCCTCTTGACAATGGCAATGGTAACACGCATTTGTCTATTAGCCCTGGGTACACAGAGATATGTAGAATACAAGGATTAACTGCAACAGACATGTCAGGAGAGGTGACAGATCCCCTATAGATCCAGTGACTCACAAGTGACGTCTTCTCTGATGGGAGTCATTTTCTTTTCTTCTCCATCTGACGCAGACCGTTATGACGACTTCTCCTGATGAGACATCTTTGCCCATCACTTCTGCAGCCATTTCCAACCTCTATAGAAACACACAAATTTAGACACCAAGGCCCAGGACCATACATTAAAGGGGTTGTCCGGGCATAGACCGTTTTTTATATTGATGACCTATCGATGTGCCCGGAAAACCCCTTTTACTCAGACTAATAAATTTGGACCCCAGACTAGATCATAGAATACATACAGACCCCAGACCTTCTAAACTATTGCAGTAATCAGACCAGACCCCCCCCCCCTAAACAAATACAGACCCCAGAACAAGCTCCCTGAATAAATACAGACCTCAGACCGGACCCCTAAATACAGACCCCAGACCTGACCCCCTACACTAATAATGACTCCAGACCTGACTCCCTTAATATAGACCCCAGAGCAGAACTCTTAAACTAATGCAGACCCCTAAATAAAGACCCCTAAACTAATAAAGACCACTAAATATAGACCCCATAAACTAATACAGACCCCAGACCAGACCCCTAAATACAGACCCCAGACCAGACCCCCTAAATACAGACCCCCTAAATACAGACCCCAGACCAGATCCCCTAAATACAGACACCAGACCTGAACCCTACACTAATAATGACCAAAAGACCTGACTCCCTTAAGTAATACAGACCCCAGACCATACGCCCTATTCTAATACAGACCCCAGACCAGACCCCTAAATAAAGACCCTTAAACTAATACAGACCCTAGAACAGGCCCCCTAAATAGACCCTATAAACTAATACAGACCCCAGACCAGACCCTCTAAATACAGACCCCTTAAACAAATCAATCCCCTTATACTTACATAGCAGCTCTCCTCAGTCTTCTCTGTGGAATTTTGCTGCTGCTGCTGCTGCTGCTCAAGGTCCTGCGGTCATGTGACCAGCAGGTCTCTAAACAGTAGTATGAACTTCAGAGATTAGGTCATGTGAGCTTATGTCTAAAGGTCCTTTTGCAGGACATACACAATGCAGTTTCGTCGCGGTTTTTGCAAAATAGCGGCAAAAACGTGACAAAATTACAATGCAATGTGGGCGGCCATGGGCCCCGGGCGGCCACCCAAAATGCCCTATGATAATCCGCCATTGGGACCGCCATTTGGTTTTTGAAGGACAGATTGTGCTCAGTATTACAGTAGTTTTGTTTAGTGTTTTACTGGTATTTCAGTTTATAATTTGGGGGCATATGTAAGATGGGTGGAGTACATCAGGGCATAATAGGGTGGTATAAAAATGGGGGACGCTTTGAAGTAATCCTTCATGCACAGGCAAGGTTTTTCGGGGCAAGTATCGCACTGATAAATGTTAACCATTCCTATCCTCCTTTTATAACACACACTTCTCCTTTTTTGGGTCCTTCCCTTGTTTGCAGTTTTGGAAACTACGCTGGGAAAGTGTTGCCTTGGTACAATACGAGCATCCTCGCTTCCAGCAGAGATAATGATGTTTTGGGGCAAATGAAACAGACTAAATTTTTCCCTCTGGCCTGCACATTGGGAGAGCACGTAAGCGTTATACAGTGCCATCTGTTCAATATGCACGTCCAGCTTTTTGTACCATGCCATGGGAGATGGCTATATGGTAAATCGGGATATTGTACCACATATTTGTGATTCAGTATTGCCTAATCTTTGGCTTCTTTGCTAGCCCCATATGAGGCACAAGACCCCCATGAAGTACATTTGGGCAGGAAGGGGTTAATAGTATGTCTCCGTTATGTCCTTTTCCTAAACAAGCATTGCAGGCACATGTGGTGGTTTTGGCTAAGCTTGATAAGGATACTGCAGTACGTGTGGTAATTACCGCCCGATTTCATTAATTAACTGTAATTATAAAATAAACTATTAGCCAGCCGCTTATGTCAGATTATCACAGATGACATTCATAGTGATCAAGCTGGCTTTGTCCCTGGCAGGGAGGCAAGGAACATTACCTTACGCACTCTCTCACTCATCTCACATTGGAGGTTCCTGTTAGCCTCATTCAAGCACATTGGTCTAGGCCCCCGATTCATAGACCAGTCAATTGCTCTTTATACCGCTCTGATGGCCCAAGTAAAAAGTTAATGGTTTTCCTTCAGATCTCTTACACATCAGGGCTGCCCCTTTTTCCACTTTCTATATATCTTCACCATGTAACATTTGTCCATGCTCTTTGCAAGAATACTAATGTTTCGGACATTTGGGTACGGCAGGAATATCACAAGTTGGCTCTCTATGGGGATCTTTTACTATATATATCTTCTCATATCTCTATGCCTTCTATCCTAAATGAGTTTGACAAGTTCAGTTGTCTAAGCAATTTTAAGGCTAATCTATAGTAAACTGTAGCATTGGATATTTCTCTACCAGTCTCCGAGGTTCATACGCTATGGACCAATTTTGCGTTCAAATGGCAAGAGAAAACTATTGGTGCCCAGGTCCCTGTACAGTTACACCTACTTTTTCCCATTAATTATCTCCCATTGCAGAGAAGAACGTTGGAATACCTACAGAGATATGAAAACAAGCACCTGTCTTGGTTCGAATGCATGAATGTCTTTATATCTTTTTCAAATCGTTCCCATATTTACACCTGTTCGTTTTTTTTTATAAAGGGCTGTCAACAGATTCATATGGAACACCAGTAGACATAGACTCGGAAAATCGGTGCTAACCAAATCCAAAATGTTGGATGGGGCAGGTTTTCCTAACCACAAGGTTACGGTTCTGTCTCATTTATTGGATAGGTCTAAAAAACTGTGGTCTAAGAAACTGTGGGTAGAGATAGAGCCTATGCTGTCTACATTGGTTCTGTTGATTTTTGATTTTTTTATAATTATTTTCCTCAATTACATACCATTCAATCAGAAAAAATAATACAAAAACAGAGAAATCTATCAGCAAAAAATCATTATACATATTCCCACCCATAACGCAACTCCCCAATTCAGCCAACCATGACAAATAGGAGGGACATTCCTACAACAAGAACTGAGTTGACCAAATTTTCCATCTTTCTTGAAAGAGAAGCGGGTCTCGAAGTTTATCAGTAGCTGCAATCTTATTAATCAGAAACACCCAATAGGATACCCTAGGTGGTTAACCCCTTAAGGATGCAGCCTAGTTTTGGCCTTAAGGCTCAGAGCCCATTTTTCAAATCTGACATATTTCACTTTATGTGATAATAACGTCGGAATACTTAAACCTATCCAAGCCATTCTGAGACTGTTTTCTCGTGACACATTGGGCTTCATGTGCGTGGTAAAATTTGGTCGATATATTCAGTGTTTATTGGTGAAAAATTGCAAAATGTAGAGAAAATTGTGAAAAAATAGCATTTTTCAGAATTTAAATGCATCTGCTTGTAAAACAGACAGTTATACCACTCAAAATAGTTACGAGTTCACATTTCCCATATGTTTACTTTAGATTGGCATCATTTTTTGAACATTCTTTTATTTTTCTTGGACGTTACAAGGCTTAGAACATAAACTGCAATTTCTCATATTTTTAAGAAAATTTCAAAAGCCTTTTTTTTAAGGTACCTCTTCAGTTCTGAAGTGGCTTTGAGGGGTCTATGTATTAGAAACACCCATAAAACACCCCATTTTAAAAACTAGACCCCTCAAAGTATTCAAAACAGCATTTAGAAAGTTTTTTAACCCTTCAGGCATTTCACAGGAATTAAAGCAATGTGGAGGTGAAATTTGCAAATTTCATTTTTCTTGCTGAAGTTCAATTTCATTCAATTTTTTTCTGTAACACAGAAGGTTTTACCAGAGATATACTACTAAATATGTATTGTCCAGATTCTGCAGTTTTTAGAAATGTCCCACTTGTGGCCCTACTGCGCTCGTGGAATAAAACACAAGCCCTAGAAGCAAGGAAGCACCTAGTGCATTTTGAGGCCTCTTTTTTATTAGAATATATTTTAGGCAGCATGCCAGGTTTCAAAAGGTGTTGAGGTGCCAAAATAGTAGAAATCCCCCAATAGTGAACCCATTTTGGAAACTACACCCATCAAGGAATTCATTTATGGTTGTTGTTACCATTTTGACCGCACAGATTTTTCACAGCACCTATTTGAATTGAGCTGTGAAATTTAAAAAAATAAGTTTTTCCCAATAAAATGTCATTTGTGATCAAAATTTCTTATTTTCACAGGGAACAAAATACCTCATTTTGTTGCCCTATTTGTCCTTAATGCGGCAATACCCCATTTGTGGTGATAAACTGCCGTTTGCGCCCATGGGAGGGCTCAGAAGGAAAGGAGCGCTATTTGTTCTTTGGAGTGCAGATTTTGTTGGATTGGCTTTCAGGTGCCATGTCGCATTTGCAGAGCCCCAGAGGTATCAAAGCAATGGAAACCCACCAGAAGTGACCCCATTTTGGAAACTACACCCCTCAAGGAATTTATTCATGGGTGTTGTGACCATTTTGACCCCATAGTTTTTTCACAGAACTTATTTGAATTGGGCTGGGAATTAAAACAAAATTATTTTTTTCCAATAATATGTAGTTTTGGCTGAAAATGTCTTATTTTCACAAGAAACAAAATACCCCATTCTGTTGCGCAATTTGTCCAGAGTGCGGCAGTACCCCATTTGTGGTGATAAACTGCGGTTTGGGCCCATGGGAGGGCTCAGAAGAAAAGGACCACCATTTGGCCTACTGGGGATTTTCTGGTGCGAAGTCATGTATGCAGAAACCCCTGAGGTACCAGTACAGTTGAAACCCGCAAGAAGTGACCCCGTTTTAAAAGCTGCACCCTTAAGGCATTCATCTAGAGGTGTAGTGAGCATTTTGACCGGAGACATACACCCCATAAACTGTAATGTGGGTTCTCCTGGGTACCCTACATATGGCTGTTATCAGCTGCCTGGGCACACAGCAGGGCCCAGAGGGGAAATACGGAGTACATCAGGGTAAGTAAAATTGGGGTAAATTATAAACCAAGGGATGTATGATAAATTTTAAAACAATCTTTCATACAGAGCTCTGGTTTTTCGGGACACGTGTCATATTGATATATTGTGTCCTCCCTTATCCCCCTCTTATAGCAGACTTTGCACCTCTTTTGACTTTTTCCCTTCTTGCCAGTTTGGGGAACTTCTCCTGGAAAGTGTTGCCCTAGTACGATGCATGTGGCCTCGCTTCCAGGAGTACTGGGTGCCCCCCCCCTTCTTGGTCCCTAAAGATTAGGTTCTTGATAATCACCTCTTGAAATTCCAGGAAAGTTCCCCTATGGCCTGTACACCGACGTAGCACGTACGCATTGTACAATGCCATCGGTATGATGTGCACGGCCGGCTTCTTATACCACACCGCATGGCGCTGTAGGGCTTCAGGACTTTATCTGACAAGTCCACCCCTCCCATGTACCTATTGTAGTCCAGGATGCAGTCTGGTTTGGGGGTCTCTGTACTGGTACCTCGTACAGGTACATGGGTACTGGTGTGGCATCTCTCTTGTCCTTGTACTTGACACACAATATGTTGCTGCTAGATTGTGCCCTGCTCTCACCACTTCTGAGTGTTTGCCCAAGCAGAGTCTTAGGGAGGCCTCTCAGATTTCTTCTAGCAGTGTCGCATGCCGCAGGACTTCTGGAAGCGAGGCAGTTGAAGAGTGGGACGCTGGTATAAACATTATCCAGGTAGACGTGGTAACCCTGGTCCAGCAGTGGGTGCACCAAATCCCACACAATTTTTGCATTAACTCCCAATAAGTGGGGACACTCTGGGGGCTGAATACTGCTGTCCTTCCCTTCATATATCCTAAACCTGTAGGTATACCCTGATGCACTCTCGCACAGCTTATACATCTTCACGCCATACCTTGCCCTCTTACCCGGCAGGTACTCGCGGAATTGAACCCTCGCTTTAAAATGTACCAAGGACTCATCAATAGAAATACACTTCTCGGGGGTGTATGCTTGGGAAAACCGGGCACTGAAACGGTCTAATAGGGGTCTCCGTTTATACAAACGGTCAAAACTGGGGTCATCTCGGGGTGGGCGCTGCTCATTATCAGTATAATGTAAGAAGCGAAGTATTGCCTAATTTATTTATTTTTTTAGGTTCCAGTTCAGTTCTGAAGTTGCTTTGAGGGGCCCATATATTAGAAACCCCTATCAAACACCCAATTTTAGAAACTAGACCCCTCAAAGTATTCACAACAGCATTTAGAAAGTTTATGAACCCTTTAGGTGTTACACAGAAATTTAGAGCAAAGTAGAGGTGAAATTTACTTTTTTTTTTGTCAGAAACTCCTCTTTATACCATTTTTTTTCTAACACAATAGGTTTTATCAGAGAAACGCAACCTAATACGTATTGCCCAGATTCTGCAATTTTGAGAAATATCCCACATGTGGCCCTAGTGCAGTAATGGACTGAAGCACCGGCCTCCGAAGCAAAGGAGCACCTAGTGGATTTTGAGGCCTCTTTTTTATTAGGCACCATGTCCAGTTTCAAGAGGTCTTGTGGTACCAAAACAGTGGAAACCCCCCAAAAGTTACCCTATTTTGGAAACTAGACCCCTTGAGGAATTCATTGTCGTTTTCTTGGGGTGCATGCAGCTTTTTGATCAGTTTTTATTCTATTTTTAGGTGGCGTGGTGACTAAAAATCAGCAATTCTACTATTGTTTTTTTATTCTATTTTTTTTACAGCGTTCACCGTGCGCTATAAATGACATTCACTTTATTCTTCGTGGCGATACGATTACGGCGATACCAGATGTTTATAGTTTTTTTTTTATGTCTTATGGCGTTTGCACAATAAAATACGTTTTGTAAAAAATCATTCACTTTTTGTGTTACCTTATTCTAAGCGCCAGAACTTTTTTATTTTTACATCAATAAAGCCGTGCGAGGACTTATTTTTTGCGTAATGAACTGTAGTTTCGATCAGTACCATTTTTCGGTACATGCGACTTTTTGATCTCTTTTTATTCCATTTTTTGGGAGTTGAAGTGACCAAACAATTGTGATTGTGGTACGGTTTATTATTATTTTCTTTTACGGCGTTCACCGTGCGGGATAAATAACGAAATAATTTTGTAGTTCAGGCCGTTACGGACGCGGCGATACCAATTATGTATAGTTTATTTGTTTATTTATCTATTTTTATTAATAATAAATGACTGATAAGGTAAAAAGGGGGATTTTTACTTTTAATACTTTTAAAACGTTTATTTTCTTATTTTCACACACCTTTTTTGTACTTTTTTTTTACTTTATTACTTTGTCCCACTAGGGGACTTGAGGGCAGGAGGCCCTGATCGCTATTCTAATACACTGCACTACATGCGTAGTGCAGTGTATTAGAACTGTCAGCTACTCACTGACAGCAAGCATAGTGGGTGCTGACTTTTTCAGGACCCACTAGGCTTCCGTCTATGGCATAGCCGGACGCCATTGTTTGGTGTCCGGTTGCCATAGTCACCATCGCCAGCCGCTATCGTGTAGCAGGCCGGCGATGGCAGCTTAACCCCTAAAAAGCCGCGATCTCTATTGAACACGGCTTTTTAATGGGTTAATCGGTCCCCGCTGTACGAGACAGCAGCTGCCACAGCTCCTGTATGTGTCGGGAGGACGGCCGAAACGGGCGTTACTCCCGAGACATACTATTAGGTCATGGAGCGCGAACGATACAGCTACCATGACCTAATAGTACGTCCAGGAGCGGGAAGGGGTTAATGACCCTTCCAATTTTGAAGTATCAATTTTTTTGCTAAAGTAATCCCTGATAGAGCCAAATTATTTCCCTAAGGCCGGACTTACAAGAGCGTGTGCGCAAAAGGTACTTAACAGCTCCGTATGTCAGCAGCGTATGATGCGTGGCTGCGTGATTTTCGCGCAGCCGCCATCATTATAACACTTTGTTTGTATGTTTGTAAACAGAAAAGCACGTGGTTTCATTCATACTTTTTACTGCTGTTGTGCGAATCACGCGCGTCACACACATGTTGTGAGTTTTACTCAGCGGACACGCGCTGCGTGAAACTCACGGACAGTCTGCACAGCCCCATAGACTAACATAGGTCCGTGCGAGGCGCGTGAAAATCATGCGCGTTGCATGGACGTATTACACGTTCGTCTAAATAAGCCCTAAGTCTGACCGGCCAACCTTAAATCTGACCCCAGAATACACAGTATAGGATCCGGAGCTACCTTTACATCAAAGCAAAAAGAGAGATGTGCCAAAACATTTTGCCAAAATCGATGTCATCTATGGCAGCCCCAGAGAAGATGCATTAAATCTGCCGATGAGATCATACAACGGGGGTAATTTGGCTTTGATACCCCATGAAAAGAGTAGTTTTGGAGTAAAATATACCCTATAAAATATAAATAACTGAGTTGAATGTAACAGAGCAAAAAAAATAAATATTTCCACTTTTTTATTTTATCCCATAGGGACAAAAGCAAATATGCTGTCGGAAGGCCAAGCCCTTTATTTTTAGCCAGAAGGTTCATCTCCAAAGCTGAAAAAAGAGAGTAAGCCCCATTGAAAATAGGATTCGAGATAAGATATGAGTATTTAAGATAGAAATATCTGACCCAATCAATTGATAGCCACATGTCTCTTTTTGGTGTCACATACATTGACTATATGGGATAGTTGGGTGTCAAAAAATAATGTCTCTTCTAGTCAACTTTATTACAAAATCCCGGCCTGATATATATTTTTGGCCTGATATCTTGCTCACTCTCTCCTAGTATGGGGAAACTTCTACAATTCCATGTGTTGGAGGATGGAAGATTACCTACTCTTGACTCCCTTCGAGCTCAGAGACCTGGATTGAATTTATCCTGGTTAGAATATGAACAGCTACAATCCATTCTCCGCAATACAGGTTCATCATATCCTTCCTCACTATCTAATTTTGATGGCCTCTTCCTCCTCTTCTTTATCATGCATGTATCAACTCTTACTGCAGTGCTGTAACTCAGACAGGGCTCCATTCTTCCGCAAATGGGAGATGAAGCTGGATACCACCTTTGATCAGAGTGACACCTTAAAAAGCTTGTGCATTCTCGCATGGTATCTACTTGGTGCTGCAGGTGAAGAAAAAAATATTCTATCCAGATGCTACTACTGTCCAGTTAATGTAGACCGTATATTTTCCAGCGTACCGGAAACACGTTGGCATTGTGAAACGGAAAGGGGCTACATATCTGGTGTGGATGTACAAACAGTAAAGGGGTTGTCTGGTTTCAGAAAATAATATAATTTTTTTGTATAATTAAGGGTATGTTCACACGCAGTGACTAAAAACGTCTGAAAATACGGAGGACGACCCCCTGCAACGTTCCAACGCCCCCCTCCCGTAGCGAGATCAGGGGGTGCCGTTGGTTGGCATGGCAGCCTGGGGCCCTGTTGAAGGCCCCCAGGTCCGCCATCTTTGTACTCCTATAAAGCCCTGCCTCTGACAGCAGACTGTCAGAGTCGCGATATACTGCAATACAGTAGTATTGCAGTATATCATGCAAGCGATCCAACGATCTCTGGTTAAACTCCCCTAGGGGGACAAGTAAAAAAAAGTAAAAAACAGTAAAATTAAAATTAAAAGTTTAAAAAAAAAAACCTTTCCCATTTTCCCTCAAGCACGATGTAAAAAAAAGAATAAACTAACATAACTGGTATCGACGCGTCCGTAAAAGTCTGAACTATTACTATATACCATTATTTAGTCCGCACGGTGAACGCCGTAAAAAATAAACAAATAAAACCGTCAGAATTGCTGTTTTGTGGTCACTTCATAACCCACAAAAAAATGAAATAGAAAAGTGATCAAAAGGGGTCATGTACCCCAAAATGGTACCAATATAAACTAAAGCTCGCCCCGCAAAAAATAAGCCCTCATATCGCTAAATCGACGGAAAAATAAAAACGTTATGGCTCTCAGAATGTGGCGACAAAACTCAAATTTTATTTTTAAGAATCAGTTTTTTCCTTGTAAAAGTAGTAAAACATAAAAAAAACAATATAAATTTGGTATCGCTGTAATCGTATTGACCCGCAGAATAAAGTTAACATGCAGCTTTTACCGCACGGTGAACGCCGTAAAAACAAAACCACCCAAAACATTGAGAAATCGCTGTTTTTTTCCTATTCCACCTCACAAATATTTTTTATCCAGTTTCCCACTACATTATATGGTACAATAAATGGTGCTGTAAAAGTTACGGCTTTTGGAAGGTGGGGAGAAAGCCAAGATCGTTCCTCTGCTTTCCTCCATATTTGGCACCCTTATAGAACTCTCATAGACTCACCTGAGTTCCCTGCTCTACTACGTTAACACCTCTCGGCAGCTCTGAACCCTAGCTTCCCAAACCTTCACCCTTCCCCTCCTCTTTTTAATCTGCTACTCTTCTCTCTCTTCCTTACACGCTCTTCTTACTTTCCGGAGATGTTTTTCTTCTTCTTTTTTTTTTTTGCATCATCACTGCTTGGGTGCTATCCTTGTCTTATGTCTTACCACGGGTATTAGGTATTACTGGCAGTTGTTAGCTTCTTTAAACGTTTTATGTATAGACATGCTCTTCCTCTGATTCCTTTACCGCTGAATGTGGGATGGTTGGGAGGTATGTTTGCCCTGTATTAGAAAAAATGGGAAAAATAATTGTCTCAATCCAATACTGAAGGCGGCCATACATATTTAATAACTGTCCGTAGAAGGCTCGTTCGGCCCATAGTTATTTCTCCCAACTCCCCCGTAAACATGCACGCTAATCTCGGCTGAGTGTGCATGTTTGTTTAAAAAAGGAGAGGGAAATAAGCCATTGAAAATATGGCCGATCCTTCTTGCCCCCTCATTTGCTATCGGGAAGAGTCAGGTAGCTACCATACACATTAGATCGTTGGCCAATCCCACAGAAATTAGCGGGTTTGGCCGAGTTTGCGTCTAATGTATGTTGACTGTACATTCGGAGATAAGCTCCTCAGATAGTGGCAAGCCCTTGCTATGTCATCCAGAGATTTTACAACATGTTTCTTTTTATATGTCTTAGAATCTCACTGGTGACACAATGGGATGGACAGATATCTCATCTTTCTGTCAATGGCCACTCAAATGGTTGCTGCAGCTGTCTCTTGTGCATCAGTAATAAAAGTTCCCTTCTATCTTTAGTACTACTATTTGGCCACTTCTTCTGTATTTTAGGAATTTAACATTAGGCTCATTCCAGTGGTGTAACGATCACGGTGCAAGGGGTGCAACTAAGCCCGGAGGGAACTGGGGACCACCCCAGGTCACCTCAGGCTGCCACATCTGATCTGGGTGGGACTGATCTAGGGAGGATCTGATCGGAGGGGGGTCTGATTGGAATGGAAGGGGGCATGGTTACACCCCTGGTTAATCAATTCATTCTCTCTCATGGCTGCTGTGTAAAACTGCAAGGTCATATTTTAAAACCCATTGTTATATGTGCCCCACAAACTTCAGTAGCCACCTAAATTTTATTCATATAGCGATTACGAAGCATTCATAGAATAACCCAGGGTTTTGCATACTGTGGATCTGGAAACAAATGCAATATGTTTTTCTGGAATCTCCTGTCACTTATTAAACATATTTTTTATTATTATTATTCTTAGTAATAATAATAATCTTTATATAGCGACAACCATTTCTGCAGTGCTTTAGAATTGGAGAAGTAATGGAAAATGTCAAATAATCAAAACAAACAAATAAACAAACAATGAAACAAAAGAGCATTCAATCTAAATGGAACAGAAAGAGTGACACAATAGGTATTAGGTGTATATTTTGTCTAGTGCACCTACTACTTGCATTGGCAATGAGAATATAAGTAAAGGTGCATGAACCCGTCACCCAGCCAGTATCTAAAAGCATATGGATATAAGGTGCAGTGTATATATTCTGTTGGAGTTATCTGATTTAAGGCCCCAACAATGTCTTAAACAAAAATGATACACTAGCAATAGTTGTTTACATCGCTTGAATGACATGTGATCGTAACCTGGGTTATCAGTGATCGTAATCTGGGTTATCAGTGATAGTAATCTGGGTTATCAGTGATCGTAATCTGGGTTATCAGTGATAGTAATCTGGGTTATCAGTGATCGTAATCTGGGTTATCTATGGGTATATTGTGGTATGTTGGGCTATATAGATTTTTTACTGGATATGTACTGGTGATTTGTGAGGTTATATGATAATACTATTACATGATCATATGTGAGGTTATATGATAATACTATTACATGATCATATGTGAGGTTATATGATAATACTATTACATGATCATATGTGAGGTTATATGATAATACTATTACATGATCATATGTGAGGTTATATGATAATACTATTACATGACCATATGTGAGGTTATATGATAATACTATTATATGATCATATGTGAGGTTATATGATAATACTATTACATGATCATATGTGAGGTTATATGATAATACTATTATATGATCATATGTGAGGTTATGTGATAATACTATTATATGATCATATGTGAGGTTATGTGATAATACTATTATATGATCATATGTGAGGTTATGTCATAATACTATTATATGATCATATGTGAGGTTATATGATAATACTATTATATGATCATATGTGAGGTTATATGATAATACTATTACATGATCATATGTGAGGTTATGTGATAATACTATTATATGATCATATGTGAGGTTATATGATAATACTATTACATGATCATATGTGAGGTTATGTGATAATACTATTACATGATCATATGTGAGGTTATGTGATAATACTATTACATGACCATATGTGAGGTTATGTGATAATACTATTATATGATCATATGTGAGGTTATGTGATAATACTATTACATGATCATATGTGAGGTTATGTGATAATACTATTATATGATCATATGTGAGGTTATGTGATAATACTATTATATGATCATATGTGAGGTTATGTGATAATACTATTATATGATCATATGTGAGGTTATATGATAATACTATTACATGACCATATGTGAGGTTATGTGATAATACTATTACATGATCATATGTGAGGTTATATGATAATACTATTACATGACCATATGTGAGGTTATGTGATAATACTATTACATGATCATATGTGAGGTTATATGATAATACTATTACATGATCATATGTGAGGTTATGTGATAATACTATTACATGACCATATGTGAGGTTATATGATAATACTATTACATGATCATATGTGAGGTTATGTGATAATACTATTACATGATCATATGTGAGGTTATGTGATAATACTATTACATGATCATATGTGAGGTTATGTGATAATACTATTACATGATCATATGTGAGGTTATGTGATAATACTATTACATGATCATATGTGAGGTTATGTGATAATACTATCACATGACCATATGTGAGGTTATGTGATAATACTATTACATGATCATATGTGAGGTTATGTGATAATACTATCACATGATCATATGTGAGGTTATGTGATAATACTATTACATGATCATATGTGAGGTTATGTGATAATACTATCACATGATCATATGTGAGGTTATATGATAATACTATTACATGATCATATGTGAGGTTATGTGATAATACTATTACATGATCATATGTGAGGTTATGTGATAATACTATTACATGATCATATGTGAGGTTATGTGATAATACTATTACATGACCATATGTGAGGTTATGTGATAATACTATTACATGATCATATGTGAGGTTATGTGATAATACTATTACATGATCATATGTGAGGTTATGTGATAATACTATTACATGATCATATGTGAGGTTATGTGATAATACTATTACATGATCATATGTGAGGTTATATGATAATACTATTACATGATCATATGTGAGGTTATGTGATAATACTATTACATGATCATATGTGAGGTTATATGATAATACTATTATATGATCATATGTGAGGTTATATGATAATACTATTACATGACCATATGTGAGGTTATATGATAATACTATTACATGATCATATGTGAGGTTATGTGATAATACTATTACATGACCATATGTGAGGTTATGTGATAATACTATTACATGATCATATGTGAGGTTATGTGATAATACTATTACATGATCATATGTGAGGTTATGTGATAATACTATTACATGATCATATGTGAGGTTATATGATAATACTATTACATGATCATATGTGAGGTTATATGATAATACTATTACATGATCATATGTGAGGTTATGTGATAATACTATTATATGATCATATGTGAGGTTATGTGATAATACTATTACATGATCATATGTGAGGTTATGTGATAATACTATTACATGATCATATGTGAGGTTATATGATAATACTATTACATGATCATATGTGAGGTTATGTGATAATACTATTACATGATCATATGTGAGGTTATGTGATAATACTATTACATGATCATATGTGAGGTTATGTGATAATACTATTACATGATCATATGTGAGGTTATGTGATAATACTATTACATGATCATATGTGAGGTTATGTGATAATACTATTACATGATCATATGTGAGGTTATGTGATAATACTATTATATGATCATATGTGAGGTTATGTGATAATACTATTATATGATCATATGTGAGGTTATGTGATAATACTATTATATGATCATATGTGAGGTTATGTGATAATACTATTATATGATCATATGTGAGGTTATGTGATAATACTATTATATGATCATATGTGAGGTTATGTGATAATACTATTATATGATCATATGTGAGGTTATGTGATAATACTATTATATGATCATATGTGAGGTTATATGATAATACTATTATATGATCATATGTGAGGTTATATGATAATACTATTATATGATCATATGTGAGGTTATGTGATAATACTATTATATGATCATATGTGAGGTTATGTGATAATACTATTATATGATCATATGTGAGGTTATGTGATAATACTATTATATGATCATATGTGAGGTTATGTGATAATACTATTATATGATCATATGTGAGGTTATATGATAATACTATTATATGATCATATGTGAGGTTATATGATAATACTATTATATGATCATATGTGAGGTTATATGATAATACTATTATATGATCATATGTGAGGTTATATGATAATACTATTATATGATCATATGTGAGGTTATATGATAATACTATTATATGATCATATGTGAGGTTATATGATAATACTATTATATGATCATATGTGAGGTTATATGATAATACTATTATATGATCATATGTGAGGTTATATGATAATACTATTACATGATCATATGTGAGGTTATATGATAATACTATTATATGATCATATGTGAGGTTATATGATAATACTATTACATGATCATATGTGAGGTTATATGATAATACTATTATATGATCATATGTGAGGTTATATGATAATACTATTATATGACCATATGTGAGGTTATATGGAGGTATAATCGCTGGGTGGTGATGTGTGAAGTTGTATGGTAGTATTCTGCTATATGGTCATGTAGTTAAGTGAAGATATATTGGCTGTGTAGTGGTACATGTGCCTTTATGGTAGTATACTGCTGTTTTGTAGTATGTGAGATTATATGGCGGTATATAGACTTGTGTGGGAGGTTATACAGAGACACAGATCTTATGCGGCAGCATTTGCGTGGTATTTGTTTTGCTGGGCATATTAACGTTATTACTATGCAGCGTTCTTATCTCTCTGTGCTTTCCTGCTACAATTGTTGGCTTCTTCCAGTTATGAATGAGAAAAAGCTGGTGGAGTGATGTCATGTGAGCATAGTAGTTGATGTATTAAAGTCTATTTTTATGTCAATGATATTTCGAGGCTATGTAGAAAAATTATGGTGGGGGTATATTGTTAGTAGCCCATCAGAGGAGTAAAACAACGAAAGTGCAAGTTCCATTGAACAACGGAGACATCCGGCACCTAAAGGAACCCATTGACTTTAATGGGTTCTGTCGGGGTGTCCGTGGTTTTACCGGAAACAAAAGCGCAGCATGCTACGCTATTGTTTCCGGTATTTTTGGCGGACTCTGCGATGGAGGCCCCTAACAAATCCTCCAACGCAGATGTGAATTAGGCCCTACTTGAATGGGGTTATTAACTTATTATACACATTTTATTTATTTATTTACATTTTAATATTCCTTTATCCATTTAGGCTACAGAAATGGAGAAGCAGCTGTCGCTACAGGTCACTGTTCTTCAAGAGGAATTCCGTGAGAAGAGTATGTTCACAAGCCAACATATTTCGCGGTTGGAAAATCTATTAGCAGAGGTAAGCTTTTAATTTAACTTAATATAATATACCAAAGTGTTCACAGAAACTAAGAGACTCTTTACTGAGGGGTCATTGAGTTACAGCTTAACTGGGACTTGATTGAGTTTGTTGGTTTCTCCATAGAGAAGTGGAATGTTTTTCTTACTTCTTCAATGAACCATTAAAATAGAGGTAGTGAACAGCACTGTCAGAATCACAAAGCTTGTCATTAACAAATAGTAGCATGTTTAACTATTTAGGAATTCCATCCATCAGCTGCTTTATGGGTACCCACACCCGTAGCGGATCTCACCCCTTCTACATTGAAAAGGGTGAAATCCGCTGTGAACATCCGAACAGCATGAGCATGCTGCGGATTTGATATTCGACATGAATAGGTGTATAAAAATAGCCATGCTTTCAAAATAACCCAGCTCTAACATACTATATATTCTGTATATTTGTTTTGGTGAGATTTGGTGGATCAATCCCCTGCTGGATATCTGCACAAAAACATTTATATATAAAACTATAAATTTCGATACTGTCTAAAACCTCTACAGTTATGAAAAGGTTATGGAATTTAGATAAAAAATGGCTTCTAGTGCAAGAATAATATAAGATTTCATGTTTTATTGAGTAGGTCAATGTAAAGAAAACAAATATTTTTTAGAAATAAATCATTAGATTAGAACTTGATAGTACTAGCAATGATTGTACATAGAACAGTTTCTACAATCCATATATAAAACATTTACAGTCTAGTCATACAGTGAGGCTGGGCGAGTGTCATCTGTTTCCATATCTTCCATTCAATATAATGAAGGGTGAATGTGTACGTGTGGTCATTCTCTCCCACAAACATGGAGGAAAGCCTCCTTTACTCAATATTGGTAGGGGTCCAGTGAGTCTCACTCCCACCAATCAAACATTTATGGCAGAACCCAATTTTATTCCATGAAAAATGGACTCTGGGGTCTGTAGACATATAGTACATCTAGTAGACATATAAGGCCTAGTTCACACCGTTTTTTGGCACTGATTTTGACTCGGAAACCGGGTCGGAATCAGCACCAAAAAACAGCCGAAACTACCTTCCATTGATTTTAATGGGAAGCGGAGGTTTTTTTTTTCCCGGGCAGCTTTGAGCCACTCGCGGGGAATAAAATTGGCATGTCCCTTCTTGCCGCTGATCTGCCCTTGACCTCTCATTGAAATCAATGGGAGGCAGAAAAAACGTTTTCCGTGGCATTTTTGCCCGCGGTGCTCATTGCCCACAGATGAAAAACGGCGCGAGAACCACGACAAGAAAGTGCAGGAAGGTCAAAATCTGCCTCAAAATTCCTGAAGGAATTTTGAGGTAGATTTTTTCTGCCTGCAAAATACTCCTTGTGGACAGGGCCTAAGACATATAGTACACAGCCAGCACATGGCTATGTTCTCTGCTATCCTTCCACACTAGCCGGGAGTCAGGGGCCACGAAGAGAACACTGCAGAGTTGCATTGGGCCCCAGTAGAGCTAGTTGCCCTCCAATGTTATGGAGACGTTAGAAGATAGCATTGTTGGGCGCCTGGCGCTGGGACCCCGCCAGTTACTTATAGCTTGGAAATTTCCATATCTCTGAGATATATTGTTGTTGGTGTCTATTGACTTTAAAGAGGCTCTGTCACCAGATTCTCATATCCCTATCTCCTATTGCATGTGATCGGCGCTGCAATGTAGAGAACAGTAAAGTTTTTTTTGTTTTTTTTAAAACGTTCATTTTTGGCCAAGTTATGAGCTATTTTATATATATATGCAAATGAGCTTTGAAATGGACAACTGGGCGTGTTTTTTTTCGTATTTCCAACTGGGCGTGTATTGTGTTTTTAACTGGGCGTGTTTACTTGTTTTACTAGCTGGGCGTTGTGAATAGAAGTGTATGATGCTGACGAATCAGTGACCAGTCAGCATCATGCACTCCTCTTCATTCATTTACACAGCAGCATCACGTTCTTACTAGAACGATGTGCAGCCACATACACAAGTGTCCTGATAATGAATACACATGACCTCCAGCAGGGCCGCCATCAGGGGGGTATTAGGGGTACTACTGTAGGGGGCCCGGCCAAACTTAATTGAAAGGGGGGCCCGGCAACTGCCGCGACTTGCCTTTGGTAGAAAAAAACAGGCCCCTGCAATGGGGCCTGTTCTTTTCACCAAAGCAATGTCGTGAGCTGCGGGCCCCCCTCTCGTCAAACACCGCCGTGAGCTGCGGGCCCCCCTCTCTAACACCGCCGCGAAACACCGCGCTCGTTACCGCAAACGCGCGCGAACGACCGGACACGCCGGAAAGCAACCCGCTCGTGCCCGCCGCCGAGAGGGATGCGGTGCGCACGCACTAAAAGTACAGCGACCAATCAACTGGGAAGAACAGCCAGGACAGTGGCGCACAGTCTAATTACCTGCTGGCACGCCTCCGACTCCGCCTCCGCCTCCTCGTCCTCCTCCTCGGCCTCCTCGTCCAGCGCCTCCTCGTCCGACTCCGCCTCCTCGTCCGACTCCGCCTCCTCCTCCTTCTTCTCCAGAGCGTAGCTGCGTAAGGAGAGGGGGAGGAGTCCAGTTCTTGCGCGGCGGCAGGAGTTCTTCGATCCCCGCCATTGCCTGGAGGTGAAGGACGACATCTGGACCGAAGACATCGCCTGAAGAGGACTGGAGTGGGAGCATCTCTTCTGACACAGTGAGTAAAATGTCTCAAAGTGCTGTTTATGTATGGCCCTGTTCACACAGAGTATTTTGCAGGCCGAAAAAATCTGCCTCAAAATTCCTTAAAGAATTTTGAGGCAGATTTTGACCTGCCCACACTATCTTGCCGCGTTTTTTGCTGCGTTTTTTGCCTGCGGCGATTGAGGACAGCAGACAAAAAACGCAGGGAAAAATGCATTTTCTGCCTCCCATTGATTTAGATGGGAGGTCAGAGGCGGAACCGCGGCAAGAAAGGACGTGCTGCTTTTTCTTTTTTCCGCGACTGGCTCCCATTGATTTCAGATTAAATCAATGGGAGGCGGTTTTGGAAGTTTTTTGGTGCTGATTCTGACGCAGTGTCCGAGTCAATATCAAGGCCCAAAAACTCTGTGAACTGGGCCTTATTGTTAGGGCTTATTCAGACGAACGTGTAATACGTCCGTGCAACGTGCGTGATTTTCACGCGCCTCGCACGGACCTATGTTACTCTATGGGGCCGTTCAGACTGTCAGTGATTTTCACGCAGCGTATGTCCGTGTGTCCGCTGCGTAAAACTCACGACATGTCCGATATTTGTGCATTGTTCGCGCATCACGCACCCATTGAAGTCAATGGGTGCATGAAAATCACGCCCAGCACTTCCGCAGCCGTATAAACTATGAATGAAAACAGAAAAGCACCACGTGCTACAAACATACAAACAGAGTGTCATAATGATGGCGGCTGCGCGAAAATCACGCAGCCACGCATCATACGCTGCAGACACACGGAGCTGTTATGGACATTTTGCATGCGCAAAACGCCACGTTTTTGCGCACGCAAAAAGCACACGCTCGTGTAAATCCGGCCTTAGGGTAGGAACACACTAGGCATGAACACTGCTGATTTTATGCAACACATTTTATTGTGGAAAATCTGCAGCGTATTACAGTCGCAGCAAAAATAATTGACCTGCAGTGAGTGTCAATTTATGCTGTGGAATCGCTGCTCCTTTGTTGCGGAAATGCTGCGGTTCTGCCGCAAAAATCACAAAAGAGAAAAAAAAAAGGTACTTTTTTACATTTATAAAAAAGTTTAGACTTACCCCGGTCGTAGTCCTGTTGACGCGATCCTCTATTCTTAGCGCAGCCCGGCCTCCTGTCATGACGTTTCATCCCATGTGACTGCTGCAGCGGTCACATGGTCTACAGCGTCATCCCAGGAGGCGGGGCTACGTTCAGAAGAGAGACCTACACTACGGCCGGGGTAAGTCTAAACTTTTTTTTCCCTGCAGGATTCCCGCAGCGGACACGCCTCCCGAAACCTGCGCCACTATTTGGTGCGGTTTTGCTGGCAGAATTCCCTGCGGCTACCGGGGCGGATAAGCTGTGTAGTTTTACTCAGCATATCCGCCTAGTGTGTCCCTTATGATGTCGCTCCTGGAGCTGCTGCCGGTCTCTAAATAGGCAGTTGGTTCAGTAGAATTTGGAATTATTTTTTTTTGTGAACCAGCTTAAAAAAATACAAAACTTTTGTGTTAGGGCCTGTTCACATCACCGTTCACTTCCGCTCCGGGGTTCCGTCTGAGGTTTCTGTCGGGTGAACCCCGCAACGGAAAGTGAAAGTGACAGCACAGCTTCCGTTTCAGTCACCATTGATCTCAATGGTGACGGAAACATCGCTAATGGTTTCCGTTCGTCACCATTCCGGCAGGTTTTCGGACGGAATCAATAGCGGAGTCGACTGCGCTAATGCTGACGGAAACGGAAGCTGTGCTGTCACTTTCACTTTCCGTTGCAGGGTTCACCCGACGGAAACCTCAGACGGAACCCCGGAGCGGAAGCGAACGGTCATGTGAACAGGCCCTAACACAAAAGTTTTGTATTTTTTTAAGCTGGTTCACAAAAAGAAATAATTCCAAATTCTACTGGACCAATTTCCTATTTAGAGACCGGCAGCAGCTCCAGGAGCGACATCATAAGGGTAGGAACACACTAGGCGGATATGCTGAGTAAAACTACACAGCTTATCCTCCCCGGTAGCCGCAGGGAATTCCGACAGCAAAACCGCACCAAATAGTGGCGCAGGTTTCATGACGCATGTCCGCTACGGGAATCCTGCAGGGAAAAAAAAGTTTAGACTTACCCCGGCCGTAGTCCTGGTGACGCATCTCTCTCTTCTGAATGTAGCCCGCCTCCTGGGATGACGCTGTAGACCATGTGACCGCTGCAGCAGTCACATGGTATGAAACGTCATGACAGGAGGCCGGGCTGCGCTAAGAATAGAGGATCGCATCACCAGGACTACGGCCGGGGTAAGTCTAAACTTTTTTATAAATCTAAAAAAGTACCTTTTTTTTTTTTTTCTCATGTGTAATTTTTGCGGCAGAACCGCAGCATTTCCGCAACAGAGGAGCAGCGATTCCACAGAATAAATTGACACGCTGCGGCTTAAAAAGCCACACTGCAGGTCCATTTTTTTTGCAGCGTGTGGATGAGATTTGTTCAAATCTCATCCACTCTGCTGCGACTGTAATACGCTGCGGATTATCCACAATAAAATGTGTTGCATAAAATCCGCAGCGTTCATGCCTAGTGTGTTCCCACCCTAAGGCCGGATTTACACGAGCGTGTGATTTTTGCGTGCGCAAAAACGTGGCGTTTTGCGCATGCAAAAGGTCCATAACAGCTCCGTGTGTCTGCAGCGTATGATGCGTGGCTGCGTGATTTTCGCGCAGCCGCCATCATTATGACACTCTGTATGTTTGTATGTTTGTAGCACGTGGTGCTTTTCTGTTTTCATTCATAGTTTATACGGCTGCGGAAGTGCTGGCCCTGATTTTAATGCACCCATTGACTTCAATGGGTGCGTGATGCGCGAACAATGCACAAACATCGGACATGTCGTGAGTTTTACGCAGCGGACACACGGACACACGCTGCGTGAAAATCACTGACAGTCTGCACGGCCCCATAGAGTAACATAGGTCCGTGCGAGGCGCGTGAAAATCACGCACGTTGCACGGACGTATTACACGTTCGTCTGAATAAGCCCTAACAATAAGGCCCAGTTCACAAAGTTTTTGGGCCTTGATATTGACTCGGACACTGCGTCAGAATCAGCACCAAAGAACTTCCAAAACCGCCTCCCATTGATTTAATCTGAAATCAATGGGAGCCAGTCGCGGAAAAAAGAAAAAGCAGCACGTCCTTTCTTGCCGCGGTTCTGCCTCTGACCTCCCATCGAAATCAATGGGAGGCAGAAAATGCATTTTTCCCTGCGTTTTTTGTCTGCTGTCCTCAATCGCCGCGGGCAAAAAACGCGGCAAGATAGTGTGGGCAGGTCAAAATCTGCCTCAAAATTCGGTGCGCGGTTCCAGGCGGTCGCGGGTGCGCATGCGCGGGAGTTTGCGGGTGCGCGCGATCGGTCGCACTGGCGGCAGTGTTTGACGGCCCCCATGACGACCCCCATGCCACCCAGGGGGGGTATTATGGGTACTGATGTGAGAGGCCCGGCCAAACCTAATTGAAAGGGGGGCCCGCAGCTCACGACATTCTTTTGGTGAAAAAAACAAGCCCCATTACAGGGGCCTGTTTTTTTTTCTACCAAAGGCAAGTCGCGGCAGTTGCCGGGCCCCCCTTTCAATTAGGTTTGGCCGGGCCTCTCACATCAGTACCCATAATACCCCCCCTGATGGCGGCCCTGGGTACCATGATATAGTGCTGGACGGAGTACCGTTAACAGGCGGTGCCACGGTAGGGGGGCCCAGAAAATTTAGCTGTAGGGGGCCCTGAAATTCCTGATGGCGGCCCTGACCTCCAGCCTGGACATCGTGTGTATTCAGAATCCTGACACTTCTGAATCTTTTCTGTGAGATTCCAGCAAGCCACGCGTAATCTCGCGAGATTACAAGGTAAACGAGATTTTGTTTCCCTTGCTGGAAATCTCACAGAAAAGATTCAGAAGTGTCAGGATTCTGAATACACACGACGTCCAGGCTGGAGGTCATGTATATTCATTATCAGGACACTTGATTAACGTTAATGTCTGTGTATGTGTCTGCACATCGTGTTCTAGTAAGAACGCGATGCTGCGGTGTAAATGAATGGAGAGGAGTGCATGATGCTGATTGGTCACTGATTCGTCAGCATCATACACTTCTATTCACAACGCCCAGTTAGTAAAACAAGTAAACACGCCCAGTTAAAAACACAATACACGCCCAGTTGGACATACGAAAAAAAACACGCCCAGTTGTCCATTTCAAAGCTCATTTGCATATATATAAAATAGCTCATAACTTGGCCAAAAATGAACGTTTTTTTAAAAAAAAACACGTTACTGTTATCTACATTGCAGCGCCGATCACATGCAATAGGCGATAGGGATTTGAGAATCTGGTGACAGAGCCTCTTTAATGTGAGCTCTCACACCCGATGTGCCATATCAGTAGATAAAAGCAATTGCACAAAGATGGACATATCTTATTATGTTGTACAATTTTCATATATTTAACATCGCTAGAGAGGCAGCATGATATAAGGAGAGTGGCCGGACCAGAACCAGTTTAGCCAGAGATAGCTTCTGAGATTTTTATACAGAAGAATAGTGCAGCCTCATGTGGAAACGAGCATTGACCAGCAATTCCAGCAATTTTCAGTTGTCCTCTGTGGAGGAAGGAACACATCAGCATACCTCCCAACTTTTAAATTCGGAAAAGAGGGACATTTTTAAGCCACGCCCCTAACCACGACCAATATCCCGCATAAGACCATCAAATCACAGCCAGATCCTTCTTCAAATAACAACATCATATTCTCACTTCGGATCTCTAGACTTACAAAAAAAACTATGGATATCACCAATATTATGGATCAGGTTATATCGTCTTTATGTTACTTTTCCTAACTTGGGTATAACATTTGCTCATCACGGCGGCAGCAGCAGGTGCAGGACAAACCAAAAGGCTGAGAACAATGAAAGTCTAGAGAGACAAAGCGCCACCTCCTAGTTGCTAGAGCAAGTCACTTGCATACTTTGTATATTAATTCCACACCATTTTCTTCAAGATTTATGCTTTCTGTCAGTGAATGGAAACATTGTATACATTATAGAGGCTGAAAATTAGCTTGACCTAGTCCTGCTTACTCAGCTGAAATTTGTTAAATGTATCAGTTGTACGGAGGAGCTATCGGACTGGAGTCCGGGACAGGATAAATATTTGTGCTGCTGCTGTGTTTAACTCATGTAGGATTGCCTAATTAGATGTATTGTATCCAGGTCAGAATATTCAAGCACAAAGGCAGCCCTGTGGGTCAGTGTCAAAAGTGGACGGTAGATGACATATTGGGAGTTAATCCACTAGTCTACATTCAATACTTATGTAGTATTTCTATTTGTAGGGTGGGGAAAACAATATTATACATTCTATGACCGTGCCAATAGGCACCAAAGATGCAAATCTGGCACTGACTGTAGCAAATTCTTAGCTGTGTGTAAGTAGAATTATGTCCGTATCGGTCATAACCCTCAAAATGAAACCAAAAACATTTTCATTCCCTGAGAACAAGCAGAGATCTTTAAAATGGTAAATGATTGAAAACCAAAGTTTAAGGGGCTGTCTGCTTTGGACAATTCCTTTTTGTTAGGAGGGTCCACTAATGGGGTGCCACTGCTAGGAACCTAGTGATTAGCTGTAGTCTGTGGGGTAACCCAGCAGGAAGTGTTACATTTCCCTGCAGCACCACAGCAGGAGAAATAAAGCATTACATGGTACCTAATGAAATCAGTGGACTATTCATGTAATCCATGGACGTGCTGGGTCCAAGAGAGAGACTCTCTGATTCAGGTAATTTAAGGAGGTTACAAATGAGGGACTACTTTTCTATTAACTCAGAATGCCTTAATAGGGTTGTTTGTTTTTTTTTTTAAAGTGGGGTTTATGAAACTGAACTATAACATTTAACTGTACTTATTTAGCAAAAATCACATAAGAAGTTTGTTTACTATTTTCAGTTTTTTTATTTTTTATTGAAGCAAAATCCCCAGTAAACTAATGACAATGTTAATAGTTGTGAATTCTAAAAATGACAACTTCTTAATGATAAGGCCCCATGCACACGAACGTGTTTTTGCAGCCGCAATTCCCCCGAAAATCCACGGGAGAATTGCAACCCCATTCTTTTCTATGGGGCCATGCACACGACCGTAGTTTTTATGGCCCGGGAACCCGCACCGCAGAAAGAACGGGCATGTCCTATTACGGACATCTTCTGCGGTCCGGGCTCATTGAAAACAATGACGGCGGCCATGTGCATGTCGTACGATTTGCGGGCGGCCCGACCCGAAAATCACGGCCATGCACACGGCTACGGTCGTGTGCACGAGGCCTAAGGCCTCATGCACACTTCCATCACCGTTTTCTCGGCCGTTTTTGACGGATCCGTATGTCCGTTTTTGTTTCCGTATGCACTCCGTTTCCGTTCCGTGTTTCCGTTTTACATGGACATTTTGCTTCCGTTTGGCTTCCGTTTTTCCGTTTAAAAAACGGATGTGAACTTCATTTGAACCTGTCACATGTCCCAGGAAACACCCATAGAAAGTTTACAAGAAGTTTTTGGTGCGGTTTTCTGTAGCTTTCAGAGCATAGAGAACCGTTTGAGATAACTCTGCTTGGCTTACTTTGGTTTTTTGGGTGTTTTGGAGTGAAAATATGAGCCTATCTTCAGGAATGAATGTTTACTGTAGTCTGTGAGTCTGTGAACTTTTGCTCACCCAGCCGTTGCTATGGCAACGGATCCGTCAAAAACGGATGGCACACGGAAGCCTTCCGTGTGCCATCCGTTTTTTTCACTGACCCATTGACTTCTATGGGCCACACGGTCACTGAATCACTGAGCAAAGTAGGACATGCTCTACTTTGCACGGAACGGAACAACGGATCCGTTTAAATAACTGAAGTGTGCATGGGGCCATTGAAATGAATGGGTTCAGGGTGCTATCAGTGACAAAAACGGATCTCACCCTGAAGGAAAAGACTGAAGTGTGCATGAGGCCTTCAGAAAGAAGAAGGTTGAGTCTGCAAGTCTGAACTGCCATGTATGGATGCTCCTCTTGTCCTGTACAATTATTACTGGTTATAAGTCTATCCTTCTGTATGATGTTATGTACAGCAACAATGTAACCTTGGAACAAATCTATGTAGTATGCCTGACCTAACCGGAAATAGATTATGTTCCTCAGTCTCTGTCATTCCTCCTTCCTCTTCTTTCCATTCAATCCCGTCTTCCTTTCTCTTTTTTGCCTGGTGCGGAGCAGCAGATCCTAGAAGTAAGTACCTCTTCCTTCCTGGAGCCAACCTGTCATGTGTACCGTGAGTCATTGTCTGCATGCAGTCCTTATGGCCGTACATTGCGCACTCTTATCATCTCTCGAGAGTTTTACTTTTTTATGTATATTATGAAGTACATGAAACGTTCAGATTATCTTTCATGATTTTATGCTACGGAATGTATTTCAGAAGAAACATCTATAAATTGCTCATGTCAAGTCATCTTAAAAGCACTTTCAATGCCCTGTTCTCAGATATGTAAAGGTCATGGCTGTGCAGATTGTCACCTCATCGCTTCCCGGATTCTACCACATCAGACATAAAAAATACTAGACGCTCAGCAATGCCAAATTTCTTTAACAATTGCATGTATGTCACTATCTCAGAACTTAATGTACTGTAAAACTGGATCAGGCACCCAATAATCCAGAAGTTTTATAATCTGGCACTTGATTTGCAGTACCATATTTTCGCTCCCTACCCTTGAGTTATATATACTTTTCTGTGATTGTTTGATGATCCAGAGTATTTAATAATCCGACCCCTATACGGTCCCAATGATATCAGGTTAAGAACTTTGAGCCAATTTAAAGGATGGATTTCCTTTAAATAAAATAAAATTAATTTGTCCAGAATCTCTTTATTGAAACACATAAAACAACTACAGACAGCATACTGGAAAATAACAGGCATTCTATGTTGTCTCATAATATATGCATGTAAGGCTCTGTTCACACTGCGATGGTCCGCATACACGTTTAAAGAGTGCCACCGAATGTATTGGCTAAGGATATTCAACTGTATGCCATACAGTTGCATGTGTCTGTTATTGACTCCTATTGCAAAACAACATATACCGTGCTGTATGCTTTTTTTTTTTTTTTATCCCCCTGTATTGCATAACATAGTCGGTGCTACTTTCAATACACTTTCAATACTATTAATGGGCACATCGGTGTACACATCGGGAATCGTTACCAGCGTTAACCCCCAAATGCACATCACAAACATCATGTGAACAGAGCCTAACCGCAGTAGACGGTGCATTACTTCATGTTATAGTCACATATTACGTGCAAAAGTTGTGTCAAGAAAATTCTTTATAACAAACAAGTAAATGGAATGGCAAGTTAGTGCCAAATGCTACGCCTAGATTGTTAACAATGCAGGGGTAACACAATCTCCTAATATTTTACCTGCTTTATATTATACCCCATGCGAGTAAGTGGCAGAGCCCGACCATTATGCAATGAGGATGTGACTATTGGATGAAGAAGGAGCAAATTGCTACTTCATTCAAAACCTAAAGGGCTTCTATAGATACACAGATTATTTAGCAATCGTTTGTTTTGATGATCTATGAGAGCTAGAAAATTGTTCACACCAGTGGAAATCTTGTACCCGAGTCAGAAAATGCATGCGCATAATGGGATGGTTGAGATTGGGTCATAGCTGGTACTTGACAACAGCCCTGATGTCTGGGCACTGGATCAATTCATTCATTGGAAAAGATGACTGAGCTGATCCAACTTTGTATCTATTATATAACTGGTAATTCACATATATGAATGGTCTGTAAGCTGTGTGCTTCGTCCTAAAGGCAGGATCAGATCCAGTCAGGATCTTACCAGCTTTCCCCTGATGGGATCCATTCATATGCCAGTATGCCAATTAAGCCTTTTTCTTGTCAAAACCCCCATATAATCTCTGTATGTACATTATTCCCAATGACCATTCTGACAACGAACCAATATTGCACCATAAATCGGAACAATCTAAAATCTCTATGTCTGTGGTCAGCTAGTTTGTGTCAAGACATTACATTGTAACCAAGTAGGTGTACGGGAGTATTTATTAAAGTGAAACTCTAAAGCGTAGCCAACCCCACCATATGTGTATGGGGCCAAGATGAGGAGTTAAGCCAGGGGTGAAGTTTACACTGTGCTCTATCTCCTGACATTCCTGAACACTCCTACACTGCAGCTTGTTTCTGGTCCCTGGTTCTGCTCGCATTCTTTACCTCCCCCTTCTAGGTAGGCATCACGCAAATTCCAGAAACCTTCGTCTCTTCATTTCTGATTCGCATTACGTTGGGCTGTTTCTCTCTATTTTGTTTACCAGACTCCGATCATTTTGTGATTTCCAGATAAAGATGCTTTCTGATCGGAGACGGGAGCTGGAGCAGCAGCTGAGTACTATAATAGAAGAAAACGATCAGCTTCAGGGAATTGTAGAGGAACTGCACGACCGAGAGTTAAACCTGAATCAACAGACTTGTGCCAAGGAAATGCAGGTAAAACCACCCTTTTATGATAAAAAGTATCTTATACTGACAACCAAGCGCGCGTCCACCTACGCCTCCCTCCCTTCTCCTCCATACCTACTTTTCCCCCAATTCCCTGGAGCCCTTCTTTTTTTTTTTGTTTGCTACTTATACTTTCTTCACTGTATTTTGCTTATTTGGGTAAAACGCCACATACATAGAAGCTCAATGACTTAGGCTGTAACCCCTAGACTCTTATTCTCATTATCCCTCTAACTTCTTGATTTACTTGGATAATGGATAGATGGTTACCTATGTTCTTGGACAATGATATAGAACCGTCATAGGGTGTGATTAATGAGGAGCAAAACTTCGACATAATCATATTCATGTTTTCTGTATTTGAAAAATGGTTAATAGAAACATTGTATAAAAAAAAAAGTATCTTATACTAACAACCGATATAAAAAGTTCTAAATTCTAGACCAATCTGCCCTGTCGTACATCTCTTACACTTTTATAAAACAAGGCTCCGTCATTAGACTTTGAGAAATATGAGACCAACAAGCCTTGCCCCTTATTAAAGACAAATTTCAATAATGTCATTAGTAGCCTCGGCTATATAATAAATAAGACTCAAATCGCTTGTATCAGTTGTCAGGACAGGACCTAAGACCAGATTCACACACAGCGTTTTTATCTTTGTTTTTTTTGTTGGTTTTTTTTGGCATTTTTAAAGCCAAAGATATTTGCTGCTAGTCTATAGGTATTTTGGTTTGTGGTGTTTTTTTTTAGTTTTTGTGGTCGGTGGCCTATATTTTAAACCACGGCATGCTCTAGATATTAAATTTTTCCCCTTAGACTTCAATAGACATTTTATTATGCCTTAAAAACGCTTTATCAGGCCCCATGCACGTGACTGTAATTTTCATCCGTAATTACGGAATCCGTAATTATGGATGAAATTGGGGAACCATTAATTTCTATTGGCCACGAACACCTTCCATATATTTACGGATGTGTGTCCTATTCTTGTCCGCAATTGCGGCATGGACCCGCCCATAGAACTCTATGGGCACTTCCACAATTGCGGACGGCTACGGATGTGTATCTGTAGCCGTCAGATCTGTATTTGCGGACAGTAGAAACCTTTACAGTCAGTGTATATTTAATATGTGTTTTATTTTATTGTGCTGATTTCACCTACATCTAATTAAATTATATTTTTAGATTGATATAACTTTTTAGATGAATTTTAATTGTTCTCAAGCTAAGTCGGAATTTATTAGCATTCTTGTAAAACTTTATACGGCTTCATTTAGAGCATTAACATTCCTTTTTCTTAATCTTCTTTCTGACATTCACACACAAATACCTTTTGTCGATTTAAAAGTATGAGAATAAAAAAAACTTTACATTCTAAAAAACATTATTACAATTAGTTTTTAAGTAGCATGTTGATAGAAACATGCAAACCGAAAAAAGGCAAAACATTTTTTTAATTATTATTAACAGCAACAACAATAACAATCACAACTACTAGAATAAAAAATAAACATCTGCTTGTCCATCAGTTCCTATACTAAAAAAGAAAACAATAGTAAAATATTTAAGCTGCACATTTTGGGATTGTATATAGTTGTATTATTTTGTTCTGTAAAACAGGACCAATATTTAGTAAGTGGGACAATGCACACATCCGAGTATTTTCTTGATCGTATCTCCATGCATGCTCGGATGTTACATCACGGCTGTAATAACCACAGTAGAAGTCAATGGAATCTGGAAAACAGGGATTAGTAATACGGATCTTTATTTTACATTTGTATTACTTCTGTTTTATGGATCATAATTTCTACCTGCAATATAAAAGAAAATCGAGATAAAAATAGATATGAAATTAGGACAAAAAAGAAAATGTACTACACACAACTGTTTTGTTGTTTTCTTGCCTTTTTTTGGTCAGTCGTGTTTTTTAAACAACGCAGCATGGTCTGGGTGTTGCGTATTTTCTGGAGTTTTTTTCTATTGACTTCTCTATAGAACTTCAAAAACGCCAGAAAAAATTATGTACAAAATTATATTAAATAAAATTTTTTACTAAAAATGCCACTAAAAACGCCATAAAAAAATGCTGTTGCATTTTACAAAGTGCTGGCGTTTTAACATGCATTTTTTATGTCATTTGAAACGGCAGAAAAAAATCTATGTGTGAAGGAGGCCTAAAAAAAAAACAACTGGCAAAGACATGCAGGCACAACCATTTTTATATTATATTCTATAGCAATGTATTTTAGTACTCTTGTGTACATCATGCATACAAGCTCTGAGTTGTATAGAGTTGTAATATGGCACCCATTCTACACCTTCTACAGGTCCATACTGAGCCTCTGTATATCTTTGATTTCATACAAAGACATACAGAGATTTTTTTTCTTAAATTCTGTATTAATTATGGCATACGACATCAGATGCCACATTACAAAGGGCACCATATGGCATCACATGGTGTGCCTCTGATTGCAGGGACTCTGTCTTAGGCCCCCTGCACACTTCCATAACCGTTTTCACGGCCGTTTTTGACAGGTCCGTGAGCCCGTTTTAGCGACCGTGTGATTTCCGTGTGCACTCCGTGTTTCAGAGTGCCGAGCATGGTACTGTCCAGGGTGCTGAAAGAGCAGGGTTGTTCAGCGCCAGTCACTCTACAGGGTGCTGAAAGCGTTAATGGGCTGCACTGATCGCAAAATACAAAATACAATTTAAGAAAAAAAAAAAAAAAAAACAGTTCATACTTACCCAGAACTCCCTGCGTTTTCCTCCTGTCCGGCCTCCTGGGATGACGTTTCATCCCATGTCACCGCTGCAGCCAATCACAGGCTGTAGTGGCGGTCACGCAAGTCTGGATGACGTCAGAAGGCCGGCCTCCAGGGATGATGCTTCATCCCACGTGACCGCCTCTGCAGCCAATCACAGGCTGCAGCGGCCTCTGCAGCCAATCACCGGCTGCCGCTGCCTCTGCAGCCAATCACAGGCTGCCGCGTCATACAGGAAGGTCGGACTGGAGGAAGAAGAGGGACTCGTCACCAAGATAACGACCGGGGTACGTATGAACTGCTTTTTATTTTATTTTTAATCAGCAGCCTGTTCTCTCTATCAGTGATTGATAGGGACAAGTGGCTGCCGATTAGTGTAATATTTCTGTAATGTACTTCTGCCCGCCTGGCCGTTGCTAGGCAATTGCTCCGTCACACACGGATGGCACACGGATGCCTTCCATGTGCCTTCAGTTGTTTTGATGGCCGCGTTGACTTGCATGGGCCTCACGGTCACGGAATCTCGGACCAAAGTAGAACATGCTCTACTTTTGTCGGAACGGAGCAACGGGACCGTAAAAAAAACTGATGTGCATGGCCCCATTGAAATGAATGGGTGAGGGTGCTAGCCGTCAGAAAAACGGCTAGCACTCTGAAGAAAAACACTGAAGTGTGCATGAGGCCTTAGAGGATTCCCCCAGAGTATATTTACATAATGGCGGATACGCTGCAGATTTTCCATCCAAACTTGTGTCGGGAAAATCTGCAGCGTTTTACAGTAGCAGCAAAGTGGATGAGATTTTAACAAATATCCACGCGCTGCGGAAAATATCCGCATGGAAATTGACCTGCGGTGCAGATTTTAAAATCTGCAGCATGTCCATTTATGTTGCGTATTTTCACCACACATTTTATTCCTTTCAATGAAATCCATTGTGAAATCCGCAACAAATTCTCGAGGCGGAATTTCCCGTCCCCTGTGGACGTACCCTTAGGCCCCATGCACACGAACGTGCTTTTGAGGCCGCAATTCCCCCGAAAATCCACGGGAGAATTGCGGCCCTATTCATTCCTATGGGGCCATGCACAGGACCGTGGTTTTCACGGTCCGTTCATGGCCCAGGAGCCCGGACCGCAGAAAGAACAGACATGTCTATTACGGCTGTGCTTTGCGGTCCAGGCTCATAGAAAATAATGCGGGTGACACTCCGCGGCCGACCCGAAAATCACGGCCGTGCACATTGCTACGGTCGTGTGCATGAGGCCTTAGGCCTCATTTACACGAGCGTAATATACGCGCGTGCGACGCGCGTGCTTTTCACGCGTGTCGTACGCACCTATATTACTCTATGGGGCAGTTTAGACGATGCGTGAATTTTGCGCAGCGTGAGTGCGTTGCGTAAAACTCACGACATGTTCTATAATCGTGCGTTTTTCACGCAACACGCACCCATTGAAGTCAATGGGTGCGTGAAAACAACGCATGCCACACGGACGCTACTGCGTTGCATGCGCGAAAATCACGCAAGAGCTGTCAAAAGGATGAATGTAAACAAAAAAGCACCACGTGCTTTTCTGTTTACAAACATCCAAACGGAGTGTCAAATTAGAGATGAGCGCACCGAACTTCACCGGGTTCGGCCGAACTCGTTTTGACCGAACCCGGCAAAAAATGTTCGGGTACGCGACGTCAGGAGACAGTCACTGCCCACGGTGCTGAAAGACTTAAACTGTTTCAGCACCATGGACAGTGACTTTCGATCGCCATATACATATACGTGTAAAAAAAAACAGAAGTTCGGACTTACCGATAAGTCCCGGCTCCTTCCTCCAGTCCGACCTCCCGGGATGACAATTCAGGCCAAGTGACAGCTGCAGCCAATCACAGGCCAAGCACAGGCTGCATCCAATCACAGGCTGCAGCGGTCTCATGGACTGCCGCGTCATCCTGGGAGGTGGGGCCGGATGACAAGAGAGGGACGCGTCACCAAGGCAACGGCCGGGAGACCGGACTGGAGGAAGCAGGCAGTTCCTGGTAAGTTTGAACGTCTTTTTTTATTCACAGGTTGCTGTATATTGTGATCGGCATTCACTGTCGAGGGTGCTGAAAGAGTTACTGCCGATCAGTTAGCTCTTTCAGCACCTTGGACAGTGACGGGCGTCGACTAGCCTCATCTCTATGATGGCGGCTGCGCGAAAATCACGCAGCCGCGCATCATACACGGATGACACACGGAGCTGTCAAATGCCTTTTGCGCACGCAAAACGCAGCGTTTTTTGCGCGCGCAAAACGCACACGCTCGTGTAAATCAGGCCTTAGTCTGTATTCAAATCACATTTGTGTTACTGCAGGTAAAACATTTCTATGTGGTTTTTTTTATATGCAGGTTTTCTTACAGAAAGACCGCATCTTATGCAGCCGCATCTAAAATATCTGCAGCAAGTTGCATCTGGCAGTGCTCCATATTTCTAAAACATCTGCTCGTCTGCTCGATAATCGTCCAGTGTAAAACCCCCTCGCTTTCCTGTATATGTCATAGAAAGTCCTTTATCTCAATAAGATTAGTACAATGCACCTTTATGATTTAACCTTTGCATCCTCTGCAATACTCATTATGTATGTATCTTTATTACATTTATATTTTTCTTAACTATAGTCTCAAGTAACAAGCACAAGTACCCATCACGGTGCCAAACGTACAGCAGTTGTGCTTCCAAACACCCCTTCAAATCCATTGGCAATTATCAGTGTTAAATATATTATATTGCGTTCAGTTCTGAACAATTTAGGCCCTGTTGACACCGTTTTTTTGACACGTTTTTTAGCAGCGGAAATTGCAGCATTGTTTTCAATGGGAAGTGGAGGCGTTTTTTTTCCCACGAGCAGAAAAAACGCTCGCAGGAAAAAGAAGCGACATGCCCTATCTTGAGGCGTTTTCTGCCTCAATAACCGCATTGAAATCAATGGGAGACAGAAAAAATGCCGCGAACTGCCGACACGTTTTTTTGACGCGTTCTTTAACACGCTTTATGTCAAAAATTGCTCACGGTTTTTCCTTTTGCCTGTAAAAAACGCATCAATAAACGCGGAAAAAATGGCGGAAAAAAACTCCTGTGGTGCAAAACCACTTAAAAAAAAACAGAGGTAATTTTTCCAGGCAGAATTTTCTGCCTGCAAAAAACTCTGTGTGAACATAGCCGTCTTTAAGTGCCAGCCATCTTTATACATATCTATGGTATGAGTCAGGCTACTTCAATGGTAGTACAGGGTCCAGGATATATTTATCATCAATGGCTATCCAAAGGATGCAAAGGAGTCCCATCAAAACGCTTTGACCATATGAATGACCGTATTTAAGAACAAAATGGGAACATATTACCATAATCTATCTATCTATCTATCTATCTATCTATCTATCTATCTATCTATCTATCATCTATCCTGATCGTCCTTGGCAGCACAACACATATGGGTTTTAGTCCCCTAGGTATAATCAAGCAGAGAGGTTAATTAGCAATAAGCATTAAGCAATTAAACAATTAAGGACTTCCCCTATACGTATTTACCGGAAACCGGGCCCCAGCGTATTTTTTCTCTCTCTCTTAGGTCAGTACGGAGACAGTACCCTATCCTTCTAACAGAGAAAAATATTATTCCGGGCTGCATACAGGGCTGCACCTCTGTCCCTCAGCCGCGAAGGTGTACCAAGATGGCAGTCAACGTCTTGGTACACGACGACGGGGCACCTTACCTGATCCTGGTAATGGTAGCAGGGGAGGAGGACCCCCTGTTGAAACATCCCCCGTTCGTCTAGGTCCGAAGTGTATTCCGGACCGACCCCCTGCGCTCTCCCGGTTACCCAGAAGTCATGCTCGGCGTTACAGAGGCATGGATGGGGCCGGAAGTGATGGTGTCATTGACCCCGCCCCCTGGGTTGGTCCCGCCCCAGGTTTGGCCCTGCCCCTCGTGTTGGCCCCGCCCCCAGATGTGGCGTGCGGACGCATCAGGCTCATAATGCCGGCGTCCTGTTTGAAACCTGGCGCACTCTGCCTCTGGACAGCCCTCTGCTTGCTAAGGTTAGTATGGCTGTTTACATTGATGGGTCCTGATGTGTCTTGATGCTGATGGCTATGCACATTTTCCTACCATGCGTTTCTTTCTACCTCTTCTCTAGATGTCTGCCAGAAGAGAAGGTAGGAAAAGGACCCACAAATCCAGGCACAGGCTTTGCAGGGAATGCCTCCAGCCTCTGCCTGATGACATTGTGTCAGATCTGTGTATCCCATGCTCCACCCCAGTCGCCTCCCCTCCCAGGGAAGATTCTAGGGGATTTATGCAATGGTTTAAACAACAGCTGTCTGTAGTTTTTGAGGATGTAAAATCATCACACTATGCTAAGAGGGCCAGGCGCTCTCCCTCTCCACTTCCTCAATACCAGGAGGATTCCTCTTCTGCCGGAGGTTCAGATTCAGAGGTGGTCTCTGACTCCCCAGACTCTGACGACCCCGAGGAATGTTACATCCTGAGTATGGATAAGTTCCATGATTTCCTCAGAGCGGTGAAGGATACATTGGAGACGGGAAAGAGGTTGAGCATAAACCTAAAAAGGACAGACTGTTCTATTTTCCCATTACCAAGGGGAAAAATTTTCCCAGCCATCCTGTCCTAACGGAATGGATGAAACGGGATTGGGATAAGCCTGAGAGGAAATCAGAACTGGGCTCTCGGTTCAAAAACCTCTACAGACTGGATAAAACTGGCTCCAAAGATTGGGAGAATATTCCAAAACTGGACTTGCCAGTGGTTAAATTGGCAAAGAAAGATGTTTTTCCACCCAATGAATCAGCCCTGCTGAAAGACCCCATGGGTCGCAAGGCGGATTCCCTTCTGAAGAAGGTGTATACTTCAGCAGTGGGCTCGTGCAAAGCCTCCTTGTCTTCAGTACCGGTGGCAAGAGTACTCCGGGTCTGGCTAAGCCACCTGTCAAGGGATCTAGAAGATGGAGTCCCAAGGGCAGAAATTCTCCAGTCCCTCCCAGTAATGAAGTCAGCTTCGGAGTCCCTCTGTGACTCCCAGCTGGATAACATCAAGTGTGCATCCAGGGCCTTGTCCCTATCGAATGCGGCCAGAAGGGCTCATTGGCTTAAATTATGGTCTGGGCATAATCTCTCCAAAAATAATTTTTGTAGCCTCCCTTTTCAGCCAAAATCTCTGTTTGGTCCCCAATTAACGGATATTTTGAATTCCTTAGGGGAAGACAAAGGGGCTGGATTTCCTGAACCTAAAAGGAAGGATACCAGGCGTTACTTTCTTGATCAGAGAAGAAAATCCCCAAAGTTCAAAAGAAGGTTTCTAGACCATTAGCGCACATTTAAAACAAAGCAGGAAAACCCTTCCTCCTTTCAGAAGAAAAACCCTGCTCAAAATCCAAACAGTTTATGACGCCCAGACAATCCTACAAGTAGGAGCAAGGCTTCAGAGATTCTCCTCTCGGTGGTCGGTGACATCATCTGATGACTGGGTGACGGCAACCATCAGGAAAGGTTCTGTGGAGTTCAGAATTCTCCCCCCAGACCACTTTTTCCTCAACAGGCATCACAACCCGATAGTCCATCAGCTTCTGCAGGTCTTTCTCCAGAAAGCAGCCCTGGAATAATAATAATAATAATAATCTTTATATAGCGCCAACATATTACGCAGCACTTTACAATTTAGAGGGGACATGAAACAAACAATATCAGACATTACATAGTGACAAAGTTCATTTACAATTCAAATCTGGGGAGTGAGGACCCTGCTCACAAGAGCTTACAATCTATGAGGAAGTAAAGGAGACACAAAGTGTAACAGTGTTTGTTCTGTACAATGGTCCGGCCATTTTTATACACATGCGGTGGTAACATAAAGCTGCATGAGCCGATCACCAGCCAGTATCCGTGTATGACGGACATGAAGAGAAGGAGTGTGAGGGAATCTTATTCTGATGACTAATCTAAAAGGAGGGCCATGGAAAGGAGTCAGATTAGGGAATGTTATAGGCCTGTCTAAATAGATGTGTTTTCAGGGCACGTTTAAAACTGTGGATATTGGGAATTAATCTGATTGTCTGGGGTAGCACATTCCAGAGGACTGGTGCAGCACGAGAGAAATCCTGGAGACAGTAGTGGGAGGTTCGGATTATGGAGGATTTTAATCTAAGGTCGTTGGCAGAACGTAGAGCCCGAGTAGGGTGGTAGACAGAGATGAGGGTGGAGATGTAAGGAGGTGCAGCACTGTGGAGAGCTTTGTGGGTGAGAGTAATAAGTTTGAATTTTATTCGGAAGGGGATGGGCAACCAGTGCAGTGACTGGCACAGATTAGAGGCGTTGGTGTAGCGGTTGGTCATAAAGATGAGCCTGGCTGCTGCATTGAGGATAGATTGGAGAGGGGAGAGTTTAGTGAGGGGAAGACCGACTAGTAATGAGTTACAGTAGTCAAGACGAGAGTGAGTCAGAGCAACAATGAGAGTTTTGGCAGTTTCCTCCGTAAGAAAAGAGCGGATTCTGGAGATGTTTTTGTGGTGAAAATTACAGGAGCGTGAAAGTGATTGTATGTGAGGAGTAAAGGAAAGATCTGAGTCAAAAATAACCCTGAGACAGCGGGCGTGCTGCTTAGGAGTGATGATAGTGCCACACACAGAGATGGAGACATCAGGTTTAGGGAGGTTAGTAGATGGTGGGAACACAACGAGCTCAGTTTTAGAAAGATTCAGTTTCAGATAGAGAGAGGACATGATGTTAGAGACAGCGGACAGACAATCACTGGTGTTCTGTATTAGAGCAGGGGTGATGTCACGGGAAGAGGTATATAATTGGGTGTCATCAGCGTAGAGATGGTACTGGAAGCCAAATCTGATGGTTTGTCCAATAGGAGCTGTGTAGAGAGAAAAGAGCAGCGGACCTAGGACTGATCCCTGAGGAACCCCGATATCAAGGGGAAGAGGAGGAGAAGTGGAACCAGCAAATGACACACTGAACGAGCGGTCAGAGAGATAGGAGGAAAACCAAGAGAGAGCCGCGTCCTGGAGGCCAATAGAGTGGAGCATGTTAAGTAGGAGTTTGTGGTCTACAGTGTCAAAGGCTGCAGAGAGATCCAAAAGAATCAGGAGAGAGGATTTACCGTCCGATTTAGCCGCCAAGAGATCATTTGAGACTTTAGTAAGGGCAGTTTCTGTGGAGTGTAGAGTGCGGAAACCAGATTGTAAGGGGTCAAGAATGGAGTTAGCAGAGAGATAGCGGATAAGGCGAGAGTAGACCAAGCGTTCCAGGAGTTTGGAGATGAAGGGCAGATTAGAGACTGGTCGGTAGTTGGCAGCGCTGGATGGGTCAAGAGTTGGTTTTTTCAATAATGGGTTTATAATGGCATGTTTAAAAGCGGAGGGAAAGATACCAGAGGAAAGAGAGAGGTTAAATATTTTAGTCAGGTGACTAGTGACAGCTGGGGAGAGGGACTGGAGGAGGTGTGAGGGGACAGGATCACTAGGGCAGGTAGTAGGACGAGAAGAAGAGAGGAGCCTCGAGACTTCTTCTTCAGTTATTGGGTCAAATGCTGAGAGTGAAGAAGAGGGAGTGCGGGAGGGAAGGGGATCGATGTTACTAGGGGACTGGGAGAGAATATCATGCCGGATGTTGTTAATTTTAACTTTAAAATAATTGGCCAGGTCTTCAGCACTGAGATCTGTGATTGGCGTCTGCACTTTAGGACTAAGGAGGGAGTGAAAAGTATCAAAGAGGCGTTTTGGATTGTTAGATAGTGTGGAGATGAGAGAAGTGAAGTAGACTTGTTTGGCGCGGTGAAGGGCAGAGTTGTAAGTTTTGAGCATAAATTTGTAATGGAGGAAATCTGCATCCAAATGCGATTTTCTCCACAGTCTTTCGGCACATCTCAAGCACCGCTGAAGAAAGCAGGATTGAGGCGTGTGCCAGGGTTGTCGTCGTCTTTGTCGGGTGGTACGGAGTGTAGGGGGGGCTGCTTCATCCAATGCATTTTTGAGAGTGTTATTGTAAAGTTTGGCAGCCAGATTGGGACAGGAGAGGGAAGAGATAGGGGACAATGAGGACTGTAGACTGTCTATGAGTTTCACAGTGTTAATGGCATGTAGATTTCTGTATGTATGATACGTAGGGATGACCTGAGGAGGCAGAGAATATTTGATAGTAAAGGAGACAAGATTGTGGTCAGAAAGCGGGAGAGGAGAGTTAATAAAGTCAGAAACTGAGCAGAGCCGGAAGAAGACCAGGTCAAGTGAATGCCCGTCTTCATGTGTAGGAGAGTTAGTAAGTTGTGACAGACCTAGGGACGAGGTTAAAGATAGAAACTGGGAGGCAGATGAGGAGATGGGGTTATCAATGGGGATGTTGAAGTCACCCATGATGAGAGTGGGTGTTTCAGAGGATAGAAACTGTGGAAGCCAGGCAGCAAAATTATCCAGGAATTGGCGGGGTGAGCCCGGGGGGCGGTAGACAACTGCCACTCGGAGGGAAAAAGGGTGAAAGAGTCTGAGGGTGTGGACTTCAAAAGAGGGAAATGTGAGTGAGGGGACTGGGGGAATGACCTGGAAAGTGCAGTGTGGGGAAAGAAGTATGGAAGATGTCCTAGTCTCAGAAAAAGGGCAAGGAGTTTACTCCAGAGTGTTCCCTGTGCCCAAATCAGATGGCAGTTGGAGGCTGGTAATAGACCTGACTTTCCTCATTCAAGATCTGGTGAGGAAAACCTTCAAGATGGAGACTATCCGGTCAGTGATGAACCTTCTGGAAAGGAACGACGTGCTGGCAACAATCGACCTCGTGGACGCATACTTGCATGTCCCGATTCTGGCCGCGCACATAAGGTTCCTCCGATTGGCGGTCCAGACGCAAAGCGGAGTACAGCTGTAATGGCAGGGGGTTGGCAGACGGACAAGTGAGCCCTAATCTACCCGCCACTCTGTCCCTGCCTACTTGCAACGACCCGCCCTAGGCGACGGGGTACAACTGGGCGGCGGTCCCTGCGCTCAGTAAGTGCACGACAAACATACAAAGGAACACAAGCAAGGAAAAGGGGCCGTTGCCCACGGCAACACCGTGAGCAACCAGAGTGGTGAACGAGCCGAGTCAAGCCAGGAGTGTGCGAGGTACAAAACGAAAAGCAGAAGAGTAGTCGGTAAGCCAGGGTCTGTATGGAGCAGGATCAAAAATAGCAGTAGCTGTAGCTGGGCCAGGAAACCACAAGGAAAGAATCACAAGCACCGAGGGACAGGAAGTGCAGGCTTAAATAGACCGAGGGCGGGAGCTAGCTGAGTCTGGCCAGGTTACGATAGGCTCTCCCACTCCTAAGCCTGCCAGCCTGAATGGTGGAAGCAGGAGTCAGTCTCAGGGATGTATTCTCAGGTGCTGACTGATTAGTTCTGGGAGTTAACCCCGAAGCTGTGCCTGGCAGATCCTTTACAGTACCCCCCCCTTTTATGAGGGGCCACCGGACCCTTTCTAAGTGGACCTGGCTTACTGGGGAAACGCAGGTGGAACCTCCTGACCAATACCCCAGCTTGAACATCCCGGGCGGGTACCCAAGTCCTCTCCTCGGGCCCGTATCCTCTCCAATGGACCAGGTACTGGAGGGAGCCTTGGACCATCTTGCTGTCCACAATCCTGGCCACCTCGAATTCCACCCCCTCAGGGGTGAGGATGGGAACAGGAGGTCTCCTCGAGGGAGCCAAGGACGGGGAGCAGCGTTTGAGGAGGGAGGCATGAAACACGTCGTGTATCCGAAAAGACGGGGGTAACTCCAGCCGGAAGGAGACAGGATTGAGGACCTCAATGACCTTATACGGCCCAATAAACCGGGGAGCAAACTTCTTGGACGGAACCTTGAGACGCAAGTTCCTAGACGACAACCACACCAGATCCCCGACCATAAACAGGGGGTTATCAGAACGTTTTTTATCAGCCTGAGTTTTTTGTACGCTCTGGGACACCTCTAGGTTTTTCTGAACCTGGGCCCAGACTGTGCACAGTTCCCGATGAACGACCTCTACCTCGGGATTGTTGGAACTACCAGGTGAAACGGAGGAGAACCGTGGATTAAACCCAAAATTACAAAAAAAAGGGGAGACCCCTGACGAGTTACTGACCCGGTTATTAAGGGAAAATTCGGCGAGGGGAATGAAAGAGACCCAATCAAATTGACAGTCAGAGACAAAACACCTTAAGTATTGTTCTAGAGATTGATTAGTCCTCTCCGTTTGGCCATTGGTTTCAGGATGGAAGGCAGAGGAGAAGGACAGATCAATCCCCAACTTCATACAGAAGGCTCTCCAAAACAATGAAACAAATTGTACCCCTCTGTCCGAAACAATATTGACAGGGACCCCAAGGAGACGCAGGATGTGTTTGACAAACAAGGTAGCCAACGTTTTGGCGTTGGGTAGTTTCTTGAGGGGCACAAAGTGGCACATCTTACTGAAGCGGTCCACCACCACCCACACCACCGACTTGCCTTGGGATGGAGGCAAATCGGTGATAAAATCCATGGAGATATGTGTCCAAGGTCTCTGGGGAATGGGCAACGAATTCAGTAAGCCCGCTGGTCGGGACCTGGGAGTCTTGGACCTAGCACAAACCTCACAAGCGGCGACGTAGGCCTTAACGTCTTTAGGCAACCCAGGCCACCAATAATTTCTGGAAATGAGGTGTTTGGTACCCAGGATGCCTGGATGGCCAGATAGTGCGGAGTCATGATTTTCCCTAAGTACCCTTAGCCGGAATTGCAGGGGAACAAACAGCTTGTTCTCAGGAAGGTTCCCGGGAGCTGCACCTTGATCAGCAGCAATATCAGAGACTAAATCAGAATCGATCGAGGAAATGATTATACCTGGAGGCAAAATACAAGCAGGATCTTCCTCCGAAGGAGGGCTGGCCATGAAGCTATGCGACAGTGCATCAGCCTTAATATTTTTAGACCCAGCCCTATAGGTAACCAAAAAATTGAATCTGGTAAAAAATAACGCCCATCGAGCTTGTCTCGGGTTTAGCCTCCGGGCAGATTCTAGGAAAACCAGATTCTTGTGGTCGGTAAGGACCGTTACCTGGTGCCTAGCCCCCTCCAGGAAGTGGCGCCACTCTTCAAATGCCCATTTAATGGCTAAGAGTTCACGGTTGCCAATATCATAGTTACTTTCAGTTGGCGAAAACTTCCTGGAGAAGTAGGCACAGGGGCGGAGATGGGTGAGGGACCTGGTACCCTGGGACAAGACAGCCCCCACTCCCACCTCAGATGCGTCAACTTCCACAATAAATGGCTCCATTTGGTTGTGCTGAACCAGCACCGGGGCCGAGACAAAGCACTTCTTAAGGACCTCAAAAGCCTGGACAGCCTCAGGAGGCCAGTAGAGGAGATCAGCACCTTTGCGAGTGAGGTCCGTAAGGGGCTTAGCGATGACCGAGAAGTTAGCAATAAATCTCCTGTAATAATTAGCGAACCCCAAAAAACACTGTAACGCCTTCAGGGAGGCAGGTTGGACCCATTCCGCCACAGCCTGAACCTTGGCGGGGTCCATGCGGAATTCATGAGGAGTGAGGATTTGACCCAAAAATGGAATCTCCTGTACCCCAAACACACATTTTTCGGTTTTGGCAAACAGTTTGTTTTCCCGAAGCACCTGGAGCACCTTCCTGACATGCTCAATGTGGGAGGACCAGTCCTTGGAAAACACCAGTATGTCATCAACGTACACTACCAGAAAAATCCCCAGGTAATTTCTCAAAATCTCATTTATGAAATTCTGGAAGACCGCAGGGGCATTACACAACCCAAAGGGCATGACGAGGTATTCGAAATGGCCTTCGGGCGTGTTAAACGCAGTCTTCCACTCATCGCCCTCTTTGATGCGAATAAGGTTATACGCCCCCCGTAGATCCAATTTAGAAAACCATTGGGCCCCCTGAACCTGATTAAAGAGATCAGGAATCAAAGGAAGGGGATACTGGTTCCTTACCGTGACCTTATTCAGGCTACGGAAGTCAATGCATGGCCTAAGACCACCATCCTTCTTCCCCACGAAGAAGAAGCCAGCACCTACCGGAGAAGAAGAGGGACGAATGTAACCCTTGGCCAGGGATTCCTGGATATACACTCTCATAGCTTCACGTTCGGGACAAGAAAGATTAAATATCCTACCCTTAGGAAGCTTAGCTCCTGGTACCAATTCGATAGCGCAATCGTATTCTCTATGAGGAGGTAACACTTCGGAGGCCTCCCTAGAGAAAACATCAGCGAAGTCCTGAACAAACTCGGGTAGCGTATTCGCCTCCTTAGGGGGAGAAATAGAATTAACAGAAAAACATGACGTACAACATTCATTACCCCATTTGGTTAGCTCCCCAGTATTCCAGTCAAACGTGGGATTATGCAACTGCAACCAGGGAAGACCTAGAACCAAATCGTACGATAATCCCTGCATCAACAGTACAGAGCATTGCTCCAAATGCATGGAGCCAACAAGGAGTTCAAAAACAGGGGTATGCTGTGTAAAATAACCATTAGCAAGAGGAGTGGAGTCGATACCCACTACCGGGACAGGTTTAGGCAAATCAATCAGAGGCATAGCAAGGGACATAGCAAATTCCACAGACATGATATTAGTAGAGGACCCTGAATCCACGAAGGCACTGCCGGTAGCAGACCTACCACCAAAAGAGACCTGAAAGGGAAGCAAGATCTTAGTACGTTTCATATTTACGGGAAATACCTGTGCGCCCAAGTGACCTCCCCGATGATCACTTAGACGCGGAAGTTCTCTGGCTGCAATCTTACGCTTAGGACAGTTGTTCACTTGATGCTTGTCGTCCCCACAGTAGAAGCAGAGACCATTCTTCCTGCGGAATTCTCTACGTTGTTGGGGGGACACGGAGGCCCCGAGTTGCATAGGTATCTCTGAATCTTTCGGGGAGGAACGAAGCAACGGAACTTCGGGAGGCATCATGGGGGTGTCGGAGGAGAAAACACATAAACGTTCACGTTGTCGTTCCCTGAGACGTCGGTCAAGTCGTACCGCTAAAGCCATAACCTGGTCTAGGGAGTCAGAAGAGGGATAGCTAACTAGCAGGTCTTTCAGGGCATTCGACAGACCCAACCTAAACTGGCACCTTAAGGCAGGGTCATTCCACCGAGAAACTACGCACCACTTCCGAAAGTCAGAGCAATACTCCTCAACAGGTCTCTTACCCTGACTTAAGGTCACCAGCTGACTCTCGGCAAAGGTAGTCCTGTCAGTTTCGTCATAAATAAGTCCGAGAGCAGAAAAGAAACAATCAACGGAGGAAAGTTCAGGGGCGTCAGGAGCCAAGGAGAAGGCCCACTCTTGGGGCCCTTCCTGGAGCCGGGACATAATTATACCCACCCGCTGGCTCTCAGAACCTGAGGAATGAGGCTTTAAACGAAAGTAGAGCCTACAACTCTCCCGAAAGGAGAAAAAAGCCCTCCGGTCCCCTGAGAACTGGTCGGGCAACTTGAGGTGGGGTTCAAGAGGTGCGGTGAGGGGAACTACCAGGGTAGCATCAGGCTGGTTGACCCTCTGAGCCAGGGCCTGGACCTGTAGGGACAGACCCTGCATTTGCTGAGCCAGGGTCTCACGGGGGTCCATAGTGGTGTCAGGGACCAGGGGTAGACTAGGTATGGGCTTGTGATTATGTAATGGCAGGGGGTAGGGAGACGGACAAGTGAGCCCTAATCTACCCGCCACTCTGTCCCTGCCTACTTGCAACGACCCGCCCTAGGCGACGGGGTACAACTGGGCGGCGGTCCCTGCGCTCAGTAAGTGCACGACAAACACGACAAACATACAAAGGAACACAAGCAAGGAAAAGGGGCCGTTGCCCACGGCAACACCGTGAGCAACCAGAGTCGTGAACGAGCCGAGTCAAGCCAGGAGTGTGCGAGGTACAAAACGAAAAGCAGAAGAGTAGTCGGTAAGCCAGGGTCTGTATGGAGCAGGATCAAAAATAGCAGGAGCTGTAGCTGGGCCAGGAAACCACAAGGAAAGAATCACAAGCACCGAGGGACAGGAAGTGCAGGCTTAAATAGACCGAGGGCGGGAGTTAGCTGAGTCTGGCCAGGTTACGATAGGCTCTCCCACTCCTAAGCCTGCCAGCCTGAATGGTGGAAGCAGGAGTCAGTCTCAGGGATGTATTCTCAGGTGCTGACTGATTAGTTCTGGGAGTTAACCCCGAAGCTGTGCCTGGCAGATCCTTTACAACAGCACTACCAATTTACCTGCCTACCCTTCGGGATTTCGTCCGCACCCCGTGTGTTCACGAAAATCGTGATGGTCCTAACAGCAGCACTGAGGCTGAAAGGGATATGTGTGGTCCCTTACTTGGACGACTGGCTAATAAAAGCATCATCAGAGTCCCTTCTAAAAGAACATCTCCAAACCACATTGGAGTTTCTTCGCTTTCCTGGGTTCCTGGTTAACTTCAGAAATTCACAGCTCTCACCATCACAGAATCTGAAATTTTTAGGGTTCATGGTGAATTCCCAGTCGATGACAGTCACATTGTCTCCAGAGAGGATTGCTGCAATCCGGGGTTCAATAGAACGCCTTATTTGCCATCTGAATATGTCGTTTCGAGGAGCTATGAAAATCCTAGGTCTAATGACCTCATCCATAGATGCGGTCCCCTGGGCCAAAGCCCATATGAGATCATTACAGCTCGACATCCTCAGGGCCTGGGACAAAAATGTCAGAAATCTGGACGCCCTCTTCAAAGTCTCCAACTTCACCCTTCAAGACCTCAGCTGGTGGTTAATCCCGAACACTCTCCGGTCCGGCAAGTCTCTGGTTCCCCCACCACAGAAAGTCCTCACAACGGATGCCTCCTCCTGGGGCTGGGGTGCCCATGTAGATCACCTATTGGTTCAGAACAGATGGAGTCAGAGGGAAGTGTCACTATCCTCCAACATGAAGGAACTCAGAGCAGTGAGATTGTCGCTAATGTCCTTTCAATCCCATCTGAGAAATACCCAAATCCTGATCCAGTCAGGCAACCTTGCAACTGTGTTCTATGTAAACAAACAGGGAGGAACGAGGAGTGCCTCAATGTCAACCGAGTGCAGACGACTTATGAGTTGGGCAGAACAACATTCATTGGGAATTTCTGCAGTTCACATCAAGCCGCAATATCCTCCATCCAGGGGAGTGGAGTCTCAAACCTCAGGTTTTCAGCAGCTTAGCTGCCACGTGGCGAATGCCAGACGTGGATGTGATGGCATCAGAAGAGAACAACAAAGTCCTCAGCTTCTGTTCTCTGTACCATACTGTAGCATTAGATGGCCTGTCTGTCATTTGGGGAGGAAGATTAATCTACATTTTTCCTCCCCTCCCCTTAATACCCAGAGTATTGAAAAAAGTTTGGGACGAGAAAGCGGAAGCAATTGCAGTCCTGCCATTTTGGCCCCGCAGGGCCTGGTTCTCCCTAGCATTGTCTCTCTCGAAGGGCAGGTTCCTGAAACTACCAGTATCACCGGACCTCCTGACCCAGAAAGGGGTGTATCACCCGAACCCTCGCAGTCTACATCTCACGGCCTGGAGACTGACCGGGAGAACCTGACAGAAATGGGACTTTCATCAGAAGTTATTAATACCTTGCTGTCAGCTAGACGACCTTCAACGGTCAAAGTATACAACAGAGTTTGGACCCTGTTTACCTCCTGGTGCTCTAAAAATTCAGCAAACGTAGTCTCTCTGAATACTATCCCACAATTTCTTCAGGAGGGCTTCAATAAAGGTTTAAAGCTAAATACCCTTAAGGTGCAGTTCACGGCAATTAATGCCCAACTGCAAAATTGTTTCTCCAACCAGCAGTTTGTGAAGACCTTCTTCAAGGCTTTAAGAAACCTTAGCCCAGTCTCTCAGGTACCCTCTCCTTCCTGGGACCTTTCAATAGTGGTGTCGGCTCTAACAAAGCCACCGTTTGAACCCATGCAAGAGTCGTCCATCAGATTTCTCTCCTTCAAGGCCTTCTTCCTGGTGGCAATCACGTCGGCCAGGCGCATGAACGAGCTGAAGGCCCTGTCTTCTACTATGTACCATTGTACCATCCCTGGGTTCTTGCCTAAAGTTCCTTCCTTTAGGAATATAAATCAAGAGATATTATTGCCAGTTCTCTTCCCCAAGGTGAAGATCAGGAAAATTGGCATACAGTGGATGTGAGAAGAGCAGTTCTCACCTATATTCAAAGGTCAAAGGCTTTTAGGAAAACAGAAAATCTGTTTCTTCAACATGCCGGTCCTAATAAGGGACAAAAAGCAAGTAAAGACACCCTAGCAAGGTGGATTAGATCAACTATTTAAAAATGCTATCATCTCAGTGACCTTCAATCTCCTCTGCAGATCAGGGCACATTCCACACGCTCTACAGCTACCTCATGGGCAGAAGTCGGGCATATCCCCCTTGGATCAAATCTGCAGAGCGGCTACATGGGCATCCGCATCAACTTTTGTCAAGCACTACAGGCTCGACTCACTGGCATCAGAGGGTTCTCTATTTGGCAAAAGATTACTTGAAATGGCGTCTGCTATGCCGCCCATATAGCTATTGCTTGGCAAGTCCCATATGTGTTGTGCTGCCAAGGACGATCAGGAAAACGAAAATTTATTCACCGAATTTTTTATTTCCTGGAGTCCGTAGGCAGCACAAGCTCCCCCCCCCCCCACCCCTGGCAGGACTATTGCTTCGTAAGAATACGCTGGGGCCCGGTTTCCGGTACATACTTATAGGGGAAGTCCCTAATTGTTTAATTGCTTAATGCTTATTGATAATTAGCCTGTCTCTGCTTGATTGTACCTAGGGGACTAAAACCCATATGTGTTGTGCTGCCTACGGACTCCAGGAAATAAAAATTTCGGTGAGTAAATTTTCGTCTATCTATCTATCTATCTATCTATCTATCTATCTATCTATCTATCTATCTATCTATCTATCCATCCATCCATCCATCACACTTCTTGGGACGTAATTGGAGCCGTTTTTCATTGAATCCAATGAAGAACAGCTCCAAATTACGTCCGTAATTGACGCCTCGCAAAACGCGAGTACGAGCAATTACGTCTGAAATGCAGGAGCTGCTTTCTCCTGAAAACAGCTCCGTAATTTCAGCCGTAATTGACGTTATCGTGTGCACATACCCTTAGGGTATGTTCACACCGCTTAGCAAAATACATCTGAAATTACAGAGCTGTTTTCGCCTGAAAACAGCTCCTGATTTTCAGACGTTTTTGTAACTACTTGCGTTTTTCGCGGCGTATTTTACGGACGTTATTGGAGCTGTTTTTCAATGGAGTCAATGAAAAACGGCTACAAAAACGTCCCAAGAAGTGTCCTGCACTTCTTTGACGCGGGCGTCTCTTTACGCGCCGTCTTTTGACAGCGTAAAATGACACCTCGTGGGAACAGAACATCGTAAAGCCCATTGAAAGCAATGGGCAGATATTTGTAGGCGAAATGGAGCCGTTTTTCCAGGCGTAATTTGAGGCGTAAAACGCCCGAATTACATCTGAAAACAGTGCGTGTGAACATACCCTTAGGCAGGGTTCACACGACCTATTTTCAGACGTAATGGAGGCGTTTTACGCCTCGAATTACGTCTGAAAAAACGACTCCATTATGCCGACAAACATCTGCCCATTACTTTCAATGGGCTTTACGATGTACTGTGCCGACGACCTGTCATTTTACGCGTCGCTGTCAAAAGACGGCGCGTAAAATTATAGCCTCGTCAAAAGAAGTGCAGGACACTTCTTGGGACGTAATTGGAGCCGTTTTTCATTGACTCCAATGAAGAACAGCTCCAAATTACGGCCGTAAAAGACGCCCCGCAAAACGCGAGTACGAGCAATTACGTCTGAAATTCAGGAGCTGTTTTCTCCTGAAAACAGCTCCGTAATTTCAGACGTAATTGCAGTTATCATGTGCACATACCCTTAGGGTATGTTCACACAGCCTATTTTCGGCCTATTTTCGGGCCGTAAACGCCCAAAAAATCAGAAGCCGAACGCCTCCAAACATCTGTCCATTGATTTCAATGGGAAAAACTGCGTTCTGTGCCGACGGGCTGTTTTTTTACGCGGCCTGCATGTCACTTCTTCTGCCGTTTTTGGAGCCGTTTTTCATAGACTCTATAGAAAAACAGCCCCAAAAACTGCCGTAAAAACGTGAGTGGCTGAAAAAATGTCTGAAAATCAGGAGCTGTTTTCCCTTTCAGACTTTTTGAGTTTGTGTGTGAACATAACCCAAGACACAAGATCTAGAGATTGACTTTCGGATTAACCTTTTAAAGGTCTTTTCTGGCTAACTGCCTTACAATCGAAGAAAGGAACTGCAGCACTCAAGATAATCCAAAGAAGTGTATTTGATTTATTCACCAAGCATAAAAACACTTGCAACGTTTCAACCCATGAATGGGTCTTTATCAAGCATGCTTCCTTTCTTCGATTGCATATTGATTGTCTCCCTTGGACCTGGGATTCTTTGCTGCGTGCACCACCCATGTTTTGTGACTGTGCTGCTGTTTTCCTGAATATTAACTGCCTTACAAGTTATTGGCCACATAAGAAATGCGACTAATAACACATCATTCTATGTACAAGTTCATGTTGTCCAGAACATCAAGTAAGTCCGCAGCGAACTCGAAAATATTATCTCAGCATGACCTCCACCGCTATCCCCCGTTAAAGGGTTATTCCCAACATATACTTTTATGTCCAAGTGTCCTGGAGTGTAAATGTATTAATATCTCTAAAATCTTTCTGTAGTGCAGCGGTTTCCAGCTTTGGCCCCCTCTCCACCCCATTCCGTCTTCTTTGTTGCGGTGGTCACCCCTATGGAAATGACCGCCGCCGCTTGTTTGTAATCTCCTGCCGCGCTCGCGCAGTTTCCCCTGTCTCTGCTGGCTGGATTCCCGGGAGCGCGCTGAGGCTCCGATCTCCCGAATCTTCCTCCTCCCCTGCTGGTCATATTATTTGTAAGCCATGGCTCCAGGGCTAGCACAGTAACCCTGGAGCTGTTCCCTTCATTTGCACTCGGTTTTCTGTGTAAGCTCGATGCCGCTGTCAGAAGTTTATGATAGCAGCATCAGGAGCGCGTACACAGAGATGGTGGCGAAGAGAGAGATGGGTGAGCGATATGCCTACATTTCAGGAAATGCCAGGGTACGAGAAGCAGGGAAAACAGAAGGAGCCAAGAGGAGTATTGAGATGTGAATGACTGCAAGGGGTGCAAAATACGACTTTTTCATATATAAATTATTTACGGTACCTAAAAAAATAATTTAAAAGGGAGTTGGGAATAACCCTCTAAGGAGGGATAACCAGCAGGCATAATTGGCAAAGTTTCCTTCTTTAACTTACGAAGACCTCATGACATTCTAGAGAAACAGGAGAAACATATAAGATGTGTGTGTGTGTGTGTGTGTGTGTGTGTATATATATATATATATATATATATATATGTACATATATGTACGCATATATATATATATATATATATATATATATATATATATATAGCATAAGCATATAATTTTCTATGTAATTACGTCCGAAAAATTGCATAAACAAATTTATAAAGCTGCCTCAATGTGATTTTAAGAACTTCTTCAATAAATATGCTGTGATAAGTAGGATAAATAGTATAAAAAGTCTCAACAAATCAAATGAAATTTCAATTTTTTAAATTGTTCTCTTCCCATAGAATCTTTTTTATTTCTCATTTAAATTCCTGAATTCCATTTTTGCTATAAAAGCTATATAGATTTGGTTTCTGCTTCTTCTGCAGCTGGGCGAGAGTCAGCTGGAGTTGGAAGAGCTACGACATTCTTATCGGCAGCTGCAGATGAAAATGGAAGAGCTCAGAGATGAGAAAAGTCTCCAACATCTAAACAGCACAAGTACCTCACTGCTGTCAGAGATTGAACAGAGCATAGAGGCAGAAGAGCAGGAGCAGGAGCGGGAGCAGGTAAACGCGCCAACCGCCTCCACATTTACATTATTGGAAAATAACACCTAATGGTCCCGAAATATTCCATAACATTCCTGTGGTCAACTTTAATCTGTAGTCAACGTTCAGGCATAAAAGCATCTTTGGTCAGTCCTTCTGTAGGGTAACCCCCAAAGTCACAACATTCACTATTTTAATGGGGGGAAAAATTTCAATAGGGCTAGCTTTTTGGGAATGGAAATGGTACATTTGCAATGCATGTTTCTAATGTTTAGAAATGAGGACGAGCAATAATATTAAAACAGACCGTTCTAGACATGTGGTCAAACTTTGTTCTTTGAGTTGACTGCCACCGCCCTACTATAACTGCCGGCTGAATGTGCAGAACCCCTGAAGAGATGATGTGTAGCGAAAACATATTGTGGGAGTCCACATAGAAAAGTGCAGGGACACTGTAGGGATAGAACTGCAATCTTCGGCATCCTTTTCAGGGCGGTACTCCTGCCACGGGCTGCATTGAGGGCAAAATAGAGGGAAACTGTACGAATCTGGAGCACAACTGAATAGACTAAGTGTGCCTATAGGAATGACTGGGACTCTTACTATAATGACTCCAATTCTGTCTGACTCCTTTTCAATGGCATAGGAATAATAACCAATATGTCAGTTGTTGGGGAACCGGATATGTCAGGTTGAATTTAAACCATGTCCGATTCTTTGTTTCCTCCAGAGAGGATTCTGGCAGCTACTTATCCCCACCAACACCACCACCACTGCCACCAACACCACCACCAACACCACCACCACTACCACCACTATTTAAATAGTGTGTATTCTCAGCCGACTCAAACATGGATGGTAATGTGGGAGGGAGGTGTCCGCTGTCAGCCAAATGGTTGTTTGGCAGAAAACTAATGTCTTTGGCCAGTTTATAATTTATATGCATAGATTTTGGCTATAAATCAGCCCGTGATCAATGCTGGGTCATAGCAAGGTGAAACTGCACATATATTAAGGAACAGAGTATAATCCAATTTCATTATCCTTTATAAACCGGTATGATCTGATAATAAAGAATTCATTTCCTAGTGACTTTCATGTCGTCCTGTCAGCAGACACAGTTTTTACAATGGTGTCTCTGCTACTCCATTAAACAGGATTAAAACAAATCATAACTGGAAATATAAGTTTATTTTATTACTGTACGTGTTGTGCTCCGTTGATGGATTACAGTCCTACCAAGACCCGGAAACACTGCCCTAAACCTAAAAAATGAGGAAGAATCTGTGTGTTAATATAATGATATCATTAATAATGTATTTGTAATTGTACTTATAATAGTAAATCCAATATTTTACCTGGGAACACATTGCATTAATGGTGATTATAATACGGCGATGTGTTAATGGTGATTATAATACGGCGATGTGTTAATGGTGATTATAATACGGCGATGTGTTAATGGTGATTATAATACGGCGATGTGTTTTCACTTTCAGTTGAGGCTGCAGCTCTGGGAAGCACACTGCCAGGTCCGATCTCTGTGCTGCCAACTTAGGGGAAATGAAAGTGCAGATTCTGCTGTGTCCACTGACTCCTCTATGGATGAATCTTCTGAAACCTCATCTGCCAAAGACGTGCCAGCCGGGAGCCTCCGCACTGCCCTGAGTGAACTGAAAAGCCTTATATTAAGCATACTGGATACTTGCGAAGCAGCGGTACTTCATCTATTAAATAAATAAATATATATATATAAATATGTTTATATAGGGTTATTGATAAATTCTGGCTACAAAGGATGGGTTTTGTGTGGTGGCAATATCACATGCTTGCTCAAGTTGAAGTTGTCTGAATAGAATAATTGAACACTTATATAAGTGTTAAAATTAATGATAAAAAGTTATACAATGACAAATGGTAGTGAATGACTCAATAAGGCCGGGTTCACACGAGCATGTTACGTCTGTAAAGAACGGAACGTATTTCGGCCGCAAGTCCCGGACCTGGAACTACTGTCCCATACTGTTTTCACTGTGTTCAGTCCGGGACTTGTGGACGAAATATAAGACAGGTTAACCCCTTCTCGCACCATGATGGGCTATTACGTCCTGGTGCGGGGGGAATGTATGGAGCATTCTCACGCGCTGAGATCGCTCCTTACGCTGCAGGTGTCAGCTGTGTGTTACAACTGACACCCGCGGCTAACAGCCTGGCCGTTTGACCCCTCAAATGCTGCGGTGAATTGTGACGGCAGCATCTGAGGCGTTAAAAAGATGGGGGCGGCCCGCTCTGGCAGGTTCATTGGCGCCCCAACAACGCGATCGTGGGGTGCCCATGTTCGTCATGGCAGCCCAGGGGCCTAATGAAGGCCCCCAGGACTGCCTTCACTCTGCCACTGTTAAGCCCTTAACAGAAGCCTGTAAAAATTACAATATATAATGCAATACATTAGTATTGCAGTGTATTGTACCAGCGACCCAACGATCGCTGGTTCAAGTTCTCTAAGGGGACTAATAGATTGTGTAAAATAAAGTTAAATAAAGTTTTTAGTAGTTAAAAAAAAAATAATAATAATTAAAAGTTCAATAAAAACCGACGTAAAAATAAAAAAAGTTATGACTCTTGGAATGTGGTGAAACATAATGATTTTTTATTAACAAATAGTTTTTTCTTTGTAAAAGAAGTTAAATATAAAAGATAATATATAAATTTGGTATCACCGTAATCGCATTGAGCCACAGAATAAAGTTAAGTTGTCGTTTTTACTACACGGTGAAAGCCGTAAAAACAAAACTCAAAAAACCATGGAGGAATCACAGTTTTTTCCAATTTCAGGCCGCAAATATTTTTTTCCCCATTTCCCAGTACATTATATGGTACTTTAAATGGTGCCAATAGAAACTACAACTCCTCGCGCAATAAATTAAAAAAAGCCCTCACACCGCTCTATTGATGGAAAAATAAAAAAGTTATGGCCCTTGGAATGCGGGTAGTGAAAAGTGAAAATTAAAAATAAAAAAAATGCCTTTGTCCTGAAAGGGTTAAATAAAAACAAAAAAAACCTATCTTTTCTCCTTAATATTGTTCCATCATTTGCCAGTAATCTTTGCTTGATATCTGGATGAAAGTGCAGTGATAGCCGTAATTTTAGATGCCACCAGCTTTTGTATTTCCTTTATCTGTATCTACAGTAGCCAATCCCTGCCCAGACACAAGAGACAGATAAATGGTTAATGAATATTGTAAGCAGACATACACATTTCTCCCTATTTACCAACTCTGCCCACCATGTCAACTTGTCCCACATGCATGAACAGTCAGGATTGGTATTTAGGGGGGGGTTACAGATCGCGTCTCCCCCACATCCTTAGGAGGAGAAATAAGAAATGCATTTCTTGCTAGCAGTGGCATATATAAGATCTGGTTTAGTATTTTATCATTTTACACATCAGGTTTATCATTATTTTCATTTCTTTATAGAGTTCACGAAAATGTGAAGATGATGGTTTGGAAGATCAGATAAAACGGACAAGTGAAGACTCCAAAGCTCTAAGGGAACTCTTACAAGGAGAACAAGTAAGAATGAAGCAAACATTTGAGGAGCTACAAAGGCTTCATAAACAGGTACAACATAATGAAAACATAGTTCATTGGACCCGCAGTTATGGCAGCAACATCTTACTGGCGGGTTTCCTATAATATTTAGGATTGCACACCCATTGTAAGGGCTTGTCCACACACAACGGAATTGCTGCAGAAAATTTCTGCAGCAATTCCGTTGAAAGTTAAAGACTTTCCGCTGCGGCAAAATCGCATCATTTCCTGCATTTTTTGCGGGAGAAAATGGTGCGTAAATTGCTGCTTTTTTCTCAATGTTAGGAGATGGAGACATCTCCTATGAAAAACGCAGCAATTCTGCACACGTTCTGTAGCAGGAATTGACATCCTGCGGTCCGAAAACGCACCGCAGGTCAATTTCAGCTCGGAAATTTTAGGCGGCATGTGGATGAGATTTCTTAAATCTCATCCACTATCCTGCTACTGTATTCTGCTGCGTTTTTTTCTGTCCTAAATCCTGGCCGGAAAAAAACGCGGCAATTCCGCAGCGTGTGGACGAGCCCTAATTCAGTATTGAAGTCTAGGTAAAGAAGTCATGCAATGCCTTGGAATATCTTTACAATAATTTAGCCTACTTACTCTAACCACAATATCATGTTCTCTGCCAGGTAACCTTATTGAGTGTGGAAATGAGTGCGCTCAAAGAAGAACGGGACCACCTCCTGGAGCTCACCCAAAATAATGAGACACATGAACATCTGCTGAAGGCTATAAAGGATCGAGATGAAGCTATAGCCAAGTAATGCAAATTTTCATTGCCTTGTTTAGATTTCTGCCTTCACTGGAGAATTCTTGTTTAGTAGCTATTATTCTGGTGGCCTAAATGGCTGATACCATAGAAGTTAGATATTAGCATTATGTGAGCAAAATAGTGCATTTCTATTTGCCATATCAGTCAGATTTTTAATACATAATATCAGCCCAAATTGAAAAATCAACAGTTTTTATCATTATGGGTATGTTCACACAGGGCAGATACGCTGCGTAAAAGCAGACAGCTTATCCACCCTGCGTGCCCCAGGGAATTCCAGACGAAAAACCGCAACAGATTGTGGTGGTTTTTCGGACGGAATGTCCGCTGTGGAAATCTGCACATAAAAAAAAAAGTTTCATACTTACGTAGCCATGATGACGTGCGCCTCTGACGTCCTGCAGCCTGGCCTCCTGGGATGCCATTTTATCCCATGTGACCGCTGCAGCCTATTATTGGCTGCAACAGTCACACTGGATGAAACGTCATCCCAGGAGGCCGGACTGGACGAAGAAGCACAGAATTCTGGGTATAAGATTTTAGATTTTTTTCAGAGTTTTGTTTTTTGTGGCTAAATCACAGCTTTTCCCTATCACCCTATGACAGCACCCATGGAAAGACCGCCTCCTACACCGGACAGGAAACAAGAAAAAGGATTCATTTAAAAGGCGGGAACACCCCCATCATCCCCAGTACTGTTTCCTGTCCTTTGGACAATGGCAGGGACAATATAGGATTCAAGTACGGGCACACTGCAGGGGCCCAGCCTGTATCTGAGAGACTCATGGGGTCGGGGATAGTCTGATTCCCCCACTTCAAACGCCTGTCAGTGAACGCTCTGTGCCTCCCTTCCCCTGCTGTTTGCGGGGCCATTGGGTGCTTCTCCTGGTAACGGACTGCAGCAGCATCATGTTGTCTGGGGGGGTGCGCCTGGGGGCCTCGTGCACAGCTTGGAACCTCTACAGGACTTGATTGTATGTTTTCCGGCGCTTTAGGCTTCCGGCTAGTGGAGCCGTTGTGAGACGCAACCGGAAGTGACGTGAGTTACTTCCGGTTTCCTGTGGCTGGCGGTGAGATGACGCTCGTGGTCTGGGCCGGAAGTGAAAGGGGCCCAGCCAGTCTTAAGAGAGCTGCGTCTTGGCAGGATCTACTGCAGCTCTCCAGCTTCCTAGTGTTTGGAGATGGAAGCTTCTCAGCGCGCCGATCCCTGTGACACTGGCACAGATGCCGGATCGGTACACACTGGTGGGGTAAGCCAGTTACCCCTAGTTGTTTCCTTGACACATTTTTGCTGTAGAATATTATTTTTTAAGGGCTCTAAGGACCTGGGGAAAAGATCAGCTAAACTTAAAAACAGAGAATGTGGCATTTGTAAGAAATAGCTCCCCATGGCCGGCCTATGTAAAATCCCTCTGTAAAGCCTGTTTTTAGAAGGTTTTAGAAGATGAGGGCCCATCTCTTTTCAGGAGTTAAAAATTACAGGCTAAAATGTAAAGCTTTAAGTAAGGAACGTCCTGGCACTTCATCTGCTAGATCTAGAGCAGTCTCATCTTCTAGTGATGATAAAGTTAATTCAGGAGCAGAGGAAGAAGAGGGTATACTGGATTCCAACTATGACTCCTCTTCAGAAGAAGAGCTCTTGGGGGAAGTATTTTTCCTGCGGAAAATATAGATTTATTAGTCAAAGCAGTGAGGGCCACTATTGATCTAGAGGATTCTAAAGAGGCTAGGTCAGTCCAGGATATAATGTTCGAAGAATTAAGGCCCAGAAGGAGAAGAGTGCTCCGATCCACAAAAACATCAGAGCCCTAATCTCCAGGGAATGGAAAAAAACATACAGAATTTTTTTTATTCCACGATCAGTTAAAAGGACGTACCCTTTTGAGGAAGAAGAGTCTTCTGCCTGGGATAGGTCTCCTAGAATTGCCGACCCAGTGGCAAAAATTTCAAAAAAGGTTTTTCTAACCTTTGAGGATGCGAGTTCACTAAGGGATCCTATGGATAAGAGAGTGGAGGTATACCTAAGAAAAAATTGGGAAGCTACTACCTTAGCTTTCAAATCTGCTATTGCAGCAACATGTGTATCTAGATCCCTTAAAAACTGGGTTAGCTCGTTAGAAGCCCATATTAAGAGCAGTACTCCCAGAGATTAGTTGCTGGCTTCATTCATTCCTTACACTTAAGTGCAAGAGCAGCAACATTGTCTAATTCAGCTCGTAGAGCTTTATGGCTCAAATGCTGGAAGGGTGATGCGGGATCTAAGTCAAAACTTTGTGCCATACCCTGTCAGGGGAAGTTGTTATTTGACCCATCCCTAGATGATTTACTCGAAAAAGCATCCAATAGGAAAAAGGGCTTCCCCTCAGTGGTACTTCCCATTAACAAAAAATCCTTTCAGAGCAATAAAAGGGAGGACTTTAAACAGTTTAATAAGAACAAAAACTAGAAAGGTCCAAAAAAGAACAAAGGATTTATCTTCAATTCCCAGCCTGATTCCTCCAGAAAAAAATCCCAGCAATGATGCCAGAGGTCCTGTAGTGGGGGGGGGGGGGTGTCTATTGCTGTTTTCCCATGAATGGCAGAGAATTTCAGCCATTCCATAGATAAAATCCATTATAAAAGGAGGATTAAACCCAGATTTTCTTTCATTTCCATCAGAAAGATTTGTTATTACAGACCTGCGCACAGATCCAGAGAAGCAAAGAGCCCTTTCCAAAGAAATATACTCTCTGCTTTTCAAGGAAGTATTAATCCAGGTCCCTTCAGGAGAAAAAGGGAGAAAGTTCTAATCAATGCTGTTTTTGGTAAGAAAACTCAACAGTTCTTATCGGACCATTAGAAATTTAAAGAAGCTGAATCTAAGCCTATCTTATGAGAAGTTTCGCATGGAATCAATTACTACTGCAAAAAACATTCTCTCTCCGGGATGTGTCATGGCCACTCTGGATCTTTGCAACGCGTATTACCATGTGCCCATCCACAGTCACTTCCAGAAATTCCTAAGAGTGGCAGTATTTCTGGAGAACACTATATGTCATCTACAGTTCAGGGCTCTCCACTTTGGACTCTCACAAGCCCCAAGAGTATTCACGAAAATTGTAGCGGAGATGATGGTCCATATTCGAGAAAAAGACATTGTGATAATACCTTATCTGGACGATTTTCTGCTAGTGGCCGAGTCAGATCGGATTCTTCTTCAACAAATAAAAATAGTAGTGGATATTCTCTTCAAGCTTGGCTGGGAATTAAAGGAGGAAAAATCTAAGCTAGTCCCCTGTCGGCAGTGCATCTTTCTAGGGATAATACTGGACACTGCAACTCAAGTGTCTTCCCTTCCCTTGAAAAAAAAAAACAGAGAGTGGTAATGAGAGTCAGGGAGGTCATACAGAAGAAGGTGGTCTGTTTAAGAGACACGATGTTGGTTCTGGGATTACTAACAGCCTGTATCCCAGCGGTAGAATGGGTCCAGTTCTATTCAAGACTCCTCCAGCATCAGATTCTATCAGAATAGGGCAAGACACAGGGGTCCTTAGATCACAAGATAGTTTTGTCCCCGCAGACATTGCAATCCCTTTCTTGCTGGGTGGATCTGGGAAACCTAGCAAAGGGAATCCCTTGGAAGAGAGAGAATATCTTCAACCTGACGACAGACGCCAGCCCACACGGTTCGGGATCACACGCAGACTATCTTCTTCTACAAGGCATTTGGGATCAAGAGACCAGGGTTCAATCCCAGAATTTCAGGGAACTGATGGCAGTGTTCCTAGAATTATCCCAGTCATTATCAGTAGTCAGGGATCGCATTGTGAAAATATATTCGGACAACACCACAGTTGTGGCATACATAAACAGACAAGGGGGGTACAAGAATCCCAAGTCTGTTGTCCCTGCCTATGAGAATATTCCAGTTAGCAGAACCCTCTCTCAGCTCCCTCTCAGCAATTCATCTCAGGGGGATAGGCAACAAGAAGGCAGATTTCCTCAGCCGTCATCACATCAATCAGGGGGAGTGTAGTCTAAATCAGAAAGTTTTCACTCAGATTACAAAACTATGGGAGGTCCCGGTAATAGACCTGTTTGCCTCGCGAGGAGATCGAAAGGTGGACGGTTTATTTTCCCTTTTTTATCAGGATTTTCCAAGGGGGTTGGATGCTTTCTGCCAATCTTGGAAAAAAGGCCTGTTGTATGCCTTTCCCTCTCTCAGGTTGATTCCAAAAACACTGCAAAAGATCACAGAGGATACTGCAAAAGTAATTCTGATTGCTCCTTTTTGGTCGAGAAGGGTCTGGTTTTCATGGCTTTGAAAAATGTCAGTTGCGACCCCATGGGTTCTTCCGGAGAGAGTCAGACTCTCCTGCCCTAGTGCCCAGTATTTCACCCAGAGGTAAAAGACCTGCACCTGACTGCATGGCTCTTGAAAGGCAGATTCTAGGGGAAAAAAAGGCCTGTCTGATCAGGTTATCAACGCTCTCTTCTAGCAAGTAGAATAGTAGAATAAAGGTCACCTCAGAGATTTACTTTAGAACCTGGAGATCCTTCTGTAAATTCGTGGGCAAACCTATCGATATATTTGAGGGTCCAGATATCCCTTTAATTTTAGATTTTTTACAGGAGGGCTTAAATAAAAATCTTAGGCCCAGCACATTGAGGGTCCAGGTTTCCGCTCTTAGCGTCCTATTTGAAGCTAGGATATCCAAGCACCCTTGAATTCAAAGGCTCCTGAGGGCAGCCTGTAGATTCAGACCCTCTTTAAAAGTAAAATCCCCTCCTTGGGATCTCAATACCATATTATCGGCCCTCACTGAGCCTCCTTAGGAGCCCATTAAAGAAATTTCTGTTAAGAATCTTTCCCTTAAAGAGGCTCTGTCACCAGATTATAAGTGCCCTAGCTTCTCCATAATCTGATCGGCGCTGTAATGTAGATAACAACAGTGGTTTTTATTTTGAAAAATGATAATTTTTGAGCAGGTCATGAACAATTTTAGATTTATGCTAATTTGTTTCTTAATAGACAACTGGGCGTATTTTAACTTTTGACCAAGTGGGCATTGTAAAGAGAAGTGTATGACGCTGACCAATCAGCGTCATACACCTCTCTCCATTCATGTCCATTTGTACTCAGCACAGCGTGATCTCACGAGATCACGCTGTGCTGTCACATACACCCACATTAACTTTACTGAAGTGTCTTGAGAGTGAATAGACATCACCTCCAGCCAAGATGCGATGTCTATTCACACTCCCAACACTTCGGTAAAGCTTCTGTGGGACTTACTCACACAGCACAGCGTGATCTTGCGAGATCATGCTGTGAATGACAGCACAGCGTGATCATGCTGTGCTGTGTGAGTCAGGCTGGATTTACACGCGCATGTGCGTTTTGCGCGCGCAAAAAACACTGCGTTTTGCGCGCGCAAAGGCACTTAACAGCTTCATGTGTCATCACCATATGATGCGTGGCTGCGTGATTCTCATGCAGCCGCCATCATTATGACACTCTGTATGTTTGTAAACAGAAAAGCACGTGGTGCTTTTCTGTTTTTATTCATACTTTTTACTGCTTTTGCGCGAATCACGCGCGTCACACGGAAGTGCTTCCATGTGCTGCGCGTGATTTTCACGCACCCGTTGGCTTCAATGGGTGCGTGATTCGTGAGAAAAGCACAAATATAGGACATGTCGTGCGTTTCACGCAGCGGACATACGCTGCGTGAAAATCACGGACTGTCTGCATTGCCCCATAGACTAACATAGGTCCATGCGAGGCGCGTGAAAATCACGCGCGTTGCACGGATGTATTACACGTTCGTCTGAATAAGCCCTCAGTCCCACAAAAACTTTACCGAAGTAGGGCAGAAAGAGCATGTGCTTTTATTGAACAGTTTTGTAAGGTGACCACATGGAGTACTCCGCATACTTTAAGCACGGTAGGTTTCAGCCCTCATCAACTGAAGATCTGGCCTTTGGTAGGAAAGTTTTGCAGGCAGTAGTCCCATCCTAGACTATCTAATCTCCATGGGTGCTGTCATAGGGTGATAAGAAAAAACAACTACCGGTAAGTAATTTTGATTTTCCCTAAGCCCATGACAGCATCCGCTAATTCCCACCCACGTTTGCAATAAAAAACGCAACATCTGCTATATGTTACAGGTTTTACCTCCCCATTGAATTCAATGGGGGAAAACCCGCAACACAAAAGCAGCGATTACGCAAATACAATTGACATGCTGCGGATTAAAAAAAAGTACTGCAGGTCAATTTCTGAGCATTTTTTTCCGCTCATCATTTACGCAGCGTGTGGATGAGATCTTCAAATCTCATCCACTTTGCTTCTACTGTATCATGCTGCGGATTATCCACAACGAAATCCGTTGTGGAAAATTCACAGTATTTATGCTAAGTGTGAACATACCCTATAGCCCTTTGGTTTGTGAATGTTGTGTCAGGTGGGTTGCATTGGTAAACTCAATGAAGTGAATGGAAATTATAGAAAACGAAGTGTACACCCGGCAGATTTGATGTATTCTCCTGCTGTTCCATACATCTGAATAGAGCCTGCAGAAATCCATGCACATTCTGCAGAAACAACACCATTTACATGTATGGAATTGATTTTTCAGTGGCAGAAATTTCTGCAACAAATCTGCCGCGTGTGAACATACCCTATAGGTGCAGTCACACGCAGCAAATTTTGCTGCAGAACATTCATCTGAATTGAACCTGCAGAAAACCATGCACCTTCTGCAGAATCAACCACATTCAGATGAATGGAACTGATTTTCAGTCGATGAAATTTCAAACTGCACCCTGAGGCTGGATTCACACGAGCGTGGCGTTTTTGCGGACGCAAAAACGCGGCATTTTGCGTGCGCAAAAACCACTTGACAGCTCCGTGTGTCACCCGTGTATGATGCGCGGCTGCGTGATTTTCGCGCAGCCGCCATCATAGAGATGAGGCTAGTCGACGTCAGTAAATAGTCACTGTCCAGGGTGCTGAAAGAGTTAACTGATCGGCAGTTAACTCTTTCAACACCCTCGACAGTGAATTCCGATCACAATACCGAGCAACCTGTTAAGAAAAAAAAAGACGTTCGTACTTACCGCGAACTTCCCTCCCGGCCGTTGCCTTGGTGACGCGCCTCTCTTAACATCTGGCCCCACCTCCCTGGATGACGCGGCAGTCCATGTGACCGTTGCAGCCTGTGCTTGGCCTGTGATTGGCTGAAGCTGTCACTTGGACTGAATTGTCATCCCGGGAGGTCAGACTGGAGGAAGAAGCCGGGAGTTATCTGTAAGTCAGAACTTCTTTTTTTTTTACACGTTCATGTATATTGGGATCGGAAGTCACTGTCCAGGGTGCTGAAACAGTTTAACTCTTTCAGCACCCTGGACAGTGACTATCTCCTGACGTCGCGTACCCGAATTTTTTTTGCCGGGTTCGGTCAAAACGAGTTCGGCCGAACCCGGTGAAGTTCGGTTCGGTTGTCCGGGCTCGCTCAATCCAAAGACACTCCGTTTGGATGTTTGTAAACAGAAAAGCACATGGTGCTTTTCTGTTTACATTCATCCTTTTGACAGCTCTTGCGCGAATCACGCAGTTCGCACGGAAGTGCTTCCGTGCGGCATGCGTGGTTTTCACGCACCCATTGACTTCAATGGGTGCGTGATGCGCGAAAAACGCAGAAAGAACGGACATGTCGTGACTTTTTTTCAGCGGACTCACGCTGAGGAAGAATCACGGACATTTCAGCACGGCCCCATAGACAAATATAGGTCCGTGCAACGCGAGTGCAAATCACGCGCGTTGCTTGCACGGACGTTTTTCCCGTTCGTCTGAATAAAGCCTAAGGCTGGGTTCACACGCCCTATTTACGGACGTAATTCGGGCATTTTAGCCTCGAATTACGTCCGAAAATACGGCTCCAAAGCGTCAGCAAACATCTTCCCATTCATTAGAATGGGGTTACGATGTTCTGTGCCGACGGTCATTTTTTTTACACCCCGCTGTCAAATGACGGCGCGTTAAAAAGATGCCCGCGTCAAAGAAGTGCCTGTCACTTCTTGAGACGTAAATGGAGCCGTTTTCCATTGACTCCATAGAAAAACAGCTCCAATTACGTCCGTAATGGACGCAGCGAAAAGCGCCTGCAACATGCCATTGCGTCTGAAATTCCGGAGCTGTTTTCTCCTGAAAACAGCTCCGTAATTTCAGCCGTAACGGAGGCTGCCGTGTGAACATACCCTAAGGGTATGTTCACACGTACGCGTCCGTAACATACAAATAGAGTGTCATAATGATGGCGGCTGCGCGAAAATCATGCAGCCACGCATCATACGGAGCTGACAAGTACCTTTTGCGCGCGCAAAACGCACACGCTCGTGTAAATCCAGCCTTAGGGCAAGTACAGGACTTCTGAGGTCATAAAATGACATCATTATACTGTAAGGGATTATACACACCTTTGCGTATTTCTGTAGATCTCAGATGGCTCCTCCAGCAAAGATCATGTGCATTTATGTTTTTGGGTTTTTTTCAATTTAGGAAAAACGCAGTCGAAATGGAACTAACAAAATGTAGAATTGACTTGATGTCACTGAACACTCAACTACTAGATGCCATACAACAAAAGCTAAATCTGTCCCAGCAGCTGGAGGCTTGGCAGGTAGGGACTTTCTATCTATATGCTGATTATTGGATAATAAACCAATCTCATATAAATGCTTCATGTGTATAATGTATTAGACAGGGCTGGATAAAGTGTCACGAATCAAAGGAAGTATAGGTGCAACATACATGTAAATCAGGGTTTTTTTTTCTCTCTTTCTCTTCCTTTTCGCACCTAGACTGAAATTTTCAGTGATCAGGATAGTTTCTATTACTTTATAGAAACAAAGGCATTTAAAGATATATGTGATTTTCACGTGATTTCTCACACAAGATGCAACTTGATATAAAATAGAGGAATGGAAAAAGTTGCACTATTAGAATTTTATGCAAGTTGGTACTGATTTTCAGACATTTTTTGTGCCACTCGCGATTTTCGCAGCGTTTTTCACGGCCGTTTTTGGAGCTTTTTTCACTAGAGTCTATGGAAAACGGCTCCAAAAATGTCCCAAGAAGTGCCCTGTACTTCTTTTTCGTGGCCGTTGTTTTACGCGTAAAAAAACGCAGCGAAAAACGCTCAGATTTTTCAGCCGTTTTTTGGGCGTTTACGGCCCGAAAAACGGCTGAAAATAGGCCTTGTGAACATACCCTTACTGTTACAGAACATCGCACTACACAAGTTATGTAACTCTGGTGTCAAAGGGGTTGTTGGAAAAACAAAACATGGCTGGTTTATTTTAGAAACAGCGCCACACCTGTCCATGGTTGGTTTCTGGTATTGCATCTCCGCTACATTGAAGTGAATGGTGCTAAGCTGCAATACCACACACAACCTGTGGACCGGTGTGGCACTTTTTTTGGGAATAAAGTAGCCATGTTATTCTAGTCATGGACAACCCCAAATGGCTATGGAATAGTGGTGTGCTTGTTACATGAACTTAGGTCGAGTTTGTTTACGCAATTGAATCCACTTCGACTAGGAAGTAAAGCCGTAGCTAGCCCAGTACGGAAATGAAAACCTACAATTTTTGATGCATTTTTTTTAAGCTAAAGCCAGAAGACCTAAAAGGAAGTATCCATTGCTATACCGTACTTTCAGCATGTGATGAAGTTTGCAAGAATTTTTTCTGTCAGGTTCTGCAGAATTCCAACTAAAAAAACAACTCTCTTTGACTCCTCTGTATGAAATCAAAGGCAGAAGGGGGTTGCGTAGAGCTGCAAAAACTGCCGTGTGCACGAGGCCTAAGGCTTATTTATGCGACCGTACTTTTGCGGACACAATTTATCCACATTTTTCATGGCTCCATGCACACAAACGTTATTTACACGGATTGGTGCTGGGGGCACAAATCCAGACCACGAAAAATCAGGACAGGTCATTTTAACTTCCGGATTTGCGGATTCACCAATACTGGTGAATTGTTGTGGATCCATGGGTCCTGATGACACATGGATGCACAACAAGGGTTTTTTGTGATCCGACTGTCCGCAACAGACCCGTCGTGTCGTGTCGTGTACATGGGGTCTAAGACCAGATTCCCACATGCAGTTTTTGGATGTGGTTTTAGAGCCAAATGCAGGAGTGGATACAAAAGAGAGGAGGACTTTGGAGCCATAGGCACTCCATGTGCTGCCTTATGGCGCCTCCGTATGGCAACATATTATGGAGACAGAGCTTCTATGGAGAATAGCTCTGTAATACAGCGTCTTATCAAACATGATCATTTTTTTTCTTTAGAAAAATCTCCATATGAAATCAGAGACATACTGGGGTGCAGTAAGGGACAATAAACGTCTATGGGCGCTATATTGCAGACCTTAAATTGGAAGTGAATGCGGAAGTGTATTAAAAACTCAGAGAGATCACACATGGAATAAAAAAAAATGTGCATGGAATTTAGGACAAAATGCAGATTTTCAAATCTGCACCATGTCTTTGTAAATTGCCGATTTGCCATGGATTTTAATGGCAGATATCACACTTTGCAATTAATCCTAAAATCTTGTTAGCCAGGATTGGATCCTAACCAGATGAAAACTAGAAAGTAAACACTTTGTTTTGGTTTTTTTTTTTAATAAAAAAAACCAACAAAAAACCCACAAAGCATTAAAAACTACATTCTGTACTATGTGAACAAGGCCTGAAAATTAACTGTGTATGATTGAGATCAATGTACCCAGTACATCTTTAGAGCCACATACAAACACGGCTTCAGTATGGTCACACATTTCTGGATTTTTTTTAAAATTTATTTGGTTTTTTAAAAGACAGCACAAGTGATCATACCATATCCTTATACGTTGTATTTCATTTTATAGGCATTAGGCTAGGGCAAAACGGGGACGTGATACTGCAATCATTTCCTATGGAGAAAAAAAAGTTGCAAGTGACCTTGCAACGATCACAAAAGTTCTATAGCCAGAACTGTCCTGCGACTATTTCTCCTATAGAAAATACTTGAAGTCTTCACGTCATGACTGTAATTTTACTGTGACTTTCAATTACCGTGTAGCCCTAGCCTTGGAGAGAAGCTGCTCCTGCACCACAGTTGTTGCTGAACTACCTGCCACTAAGTACTCTGCAACCATGAAGACAAAAATAGTATTCCTCAGCAACATCTGATGACATATGCCTTGATAAGTCAGTCTACACCGGTGTTCGGGTATGTGCACACACAAAATAAAAAACCTCTCAAAATGCGGAGCTGTTTTCAAGTGAAAACAGCTCCTGATTTTCAGAAGTTTTTTAATCAAACAGGATTTTCGCAGCGTTTTTAACGGCCGTTTGTCTATAAAGTCTATGAAAAACAGCTTCAAAAACGTCCCAAGAAGTCACATGCATTTTTCGCGGCTGTTTTGAAAAACGGACGCGTAAAAGACGCCCTATCGGAACAGATAGTTTATCCCATTGAAATGGGCAGATGTTTGGAGGCGTTCTGCTTCAGATTTTTCAGCCGTTTTTCTGGGACATTTCCGGCCCGAAAAACGGCTGAAAACACTGTGAACATACCCTAAGAGACTACTTTTGAGGGTTCTGGAACATATAGTACTGTACTGTAAGGCTGGACGTAACATGCTCGTGTGAACCCAGCCTAACACTATCTAATCAGTATTCAGCACATTCACACGCATTCTATTTAGCGTTTCTTTTACTTATTCTACAAGTGGTCCAAATTGATTGGACAACTAGTGTATAATAAGACAGTAATTTGCATTCGTTTTTTAACTGAAAGATCCTTCCCAAAAAAAAAAAATGTTTTTTGTACCTTTAGGCTCAATGCACACGATGCGTATTTAGTGCAGTTTTGCTGCACATATTTGCGAGCGGCAAATACGCAGCGTAATACAGTACTAACAAAGTCAATGAGATTTCAGGAAATGTGTATTTTGAAATCCGCAGCATGTCAGAGTATCTTGCGTTTCCGCTTGCGAATTGTGTCTTCCTAGTTCTAAGGAAAAAATGCACCAAAACCCACAGCACGAAAACCGCACCAAACAACACGCGATTAGGTCGTTTTTACCTGTGAGTTTCCTGCGTTTTGTGTATTTTCTGCAGTAAAATACGCAACGTGTGCATGTAGCCGTAAAGTCATGGGGCAAAGAAACAAAACCACATCTTTCAGGGTTGCCATTAGTCAGTGATAAATGGACTGAAAAACAAATGCAGACTTATTTTGTGCAATCCATCACCGAACGACCTCAATGATAAATCCACGACACATTATTTTTGAACAGGTTCTTATTCAGCCAAATTGTACCTCGCAACTCCCCAATAAACACGCATGTTTCACCAAGTATGCATGCTAATGTCAATGGCGAGAGGGGAATAAGGGATCCTTCTGACGTCAGGGGAAGTTCAGTGGCCCCCATACACATTATGTCCTTGGCAGATCCTGTCGAGTTTTGTGCAATGTGTATGGACACCTTAAGACATATATATCATGCTTCATTTGTGGGTCTCCTTAAAAATAAATGTATCCTAAAAGAACGAATGCAAACTCATGTATTCTGGCAATTCTGGCACCAGTTTGAGACTCCTAAAAATAAATAGAATCTGGTTCTTTATGGCAAAAAGAAAAAAAAAACAAAAAAAAAAAACAAAGCAAAATGCTAGCGTGAACTAGTTTAGCATTGTTCCAAACCACCGTGTCTTCACAACTCTCTTGTCTCTGGGCTCTAGTTTGCTTCCTCAGGGCTTTTCACTATCTGGCTCCTTTGGTTTCTGATCTAATGGCCTTTCTCAGTTCCTGTATCGACAACTTTAATCATACACCCCTCCTGCCTTAGAGGTGAGATTTTGTCCGTATAGATGTACGTGGCTTATCCATCATGTTGGATCTTCATCAATCTCACCCAAGGCATTTTTTAATTGATAGCCATGTGTTTGCTGTATCCATTATGTAACCACATTTCATTTCATAGTACCAACCCATTATATTATGTGATCATTGTATCCTACCTCTTGGCTCTTAGTTCCATGCTGTAAGGTTAAAAAAATAAGTTTATATAAATGTAAGATAACAAAACAAGAAAAGAAAAAAAAACCGTACCAGTCCATCCTTAGATCTTTGAAAAATTTTTTAGAATAGGTTTCATGCTGTATTATGACCCCGTATAAGCTCCAAGTTGTACAGCACTGTAAAGGTATGTTCACACGAGGTCATTATGTCCGTAATTGACAGACGTATTTCGGCCGCAAGTACCCGACCGAACACAGTGCAGGGAGCCGGGCTCCTAGCATCATACTTATGTACGACGCTAGGAGTCCCTGCCTCTCCGTGGAACTACCGTCCTGTACTGAAAACATGATTACAGTACGGGACAGTTGTCCTGCAGCGAGGCAGGGACTCCTAGCATCGTACATCACTATGATGCTAGGAGCCCGGCTCCCTGCACTGTGTTCGGTCCGGTACTTGCGGCCGAAATACGTCCGTCAATTACGGTAATGACCTCGTGTGAACATACCCTAATACTGCAGCCATTGAAGCCTATGGGGCCCTACTATATCTCCGTCTGTCTCCGATTTCACATCACGGCCTGATAGAGTAAATGCCGTATTATGGTGGTGTGCTGCCATACAGACTCAGCACACACAGCTCTGAGTCACCAAAAAAAATTCCCTCAATTAAATAATTTTGGAGTGCTGTCTGCCCTCAGTGTAGAGAGAGTGATCACTTAAGACACACTAAAGTAATATCCCATAATTATAGTAAAGAAAGGAGGAGACCTCCAGCTCACCAGTAGTTGCGTCTCCAGACACCTCGCACGGATCCCCGCTACGGCCAGCGGTAGGTATATCAGGAAAAAGAAAATCCAGCGCTGTGTTTGATTAAAAAGGAAAATTGTTCCCAATTTTATTGAAAAAATGGTTAAAAGTTACAATATTCTTTTTGCCATGATTAAGAGCAACACGCTTGCTCGAAACGCGTAGGCCAAGGTCATCCAGCCCGCTATATATATACACCTTGAGACTGCGTTTCCGTGTAACTTTTAACCATTTTTTCAATAAAATTGGGAACAATTTTCCTTTTTAATCAAACACAGCGCTGGATTTTCTCTTTCTTTTTCCTAATATCCCATAATGTCCACTGACAAAAAATACATAATGAGGCATGACGCAGCTTTCCATAGTGTCTTCATCTTTCACATAGCCATAGGATGTATAGCAATAGTCGGCCCTTATTAGTTTAAAGGGGTTGTCTAGCAGTAACAGCTGACTGCTAGTGGTCCCAGAAGTGTATCATCAGAGAACCTGTCACTTGGTAAAGGGGAAGAAGCCCCCCGCCATACTGCCATAATAGTACATATGTATAAGAGTATTAATGATCTTTCGTCCCCCATACAGTAAAGCATTGGCCCGCACTAGGGTATGTTCACATGCTGTTTTTTCAGGCGTATTTCGGGTCGTAAACTGCTTTTTCTTTGACGTGGTGTTTTGTTTTCTTTACACCGGCGTTTTTAAAAAAACGGCGCATGAAAAAAAGCCCTATTAAAAGCAGCATGTCACTTCTTAAGCAGTTTTTTCATTGTCAATGGAAAAACAGCTCCAAAAAAAACGATTTCAGCATCAAAATCAGCTGAAAATCAGTGGCCGTTTTCAACTTTGTTTTTTTGACTTGGCGTGTGAACATACCCTAAAAGGGCCTGGTAACAAGTGCAGATCGACTTGTTAAATCATCGATCAGCACTCATTATTTGCAGAAACCATGTAAACCAGCTTTTACTGTAGGTTATATATCCCTGGTAAGACTTCTGAGCTGCATTTTTTTCACAGAAATCCCAGCTTTCCCCAAGTCCTGAACTTACAGCCCTACAAGTAGGCATATTAGGGCGGGTTCACACGTGGCGGAATTTCACTGAAATTCCGCTGCGGACACTCCGCAGCGTTAATCCGCAGCGGTGCCGTTTGTCCATTGACTTACACTTTAATTTAGCAGTGTTCGTTTAGACTAGGCGTAAAATTCCGCTGCGGAGCATAGGCTGCGGAGCGGAATTTGGTGTCCGCAGCATGCTCTGTCTGTTGCGGAGCAGTGGCGGACTGGTTGCGGACTCATGGCGGAATTTCTCCATTGACTTCAATGGAGAGTCAAAATTCTGCAATGAAGTCCGCAGATCTTATGTGTGCTGCGGAGCGTATTGTTTTTACTACCATGACATTTCTTCATTCTGGCTGGACCTATGTATTTCTAGGTCTACAGCCAGACTGAGGAAGTCAATGGGGCTCCCGTAATGACGGGAGCGTTGCTAGGAGACGTCTGTAAATAGTCACTGTCCAGGGTGCTGAAAGAGTTACGCGATCGGCAGTAACTGTTTCTGCACCCGGGACAGTGACTACCGATCTCAATATACATGTATCTGTAAAAAAATAGATAAGTTCATACTTACCGAGAACTCCCTGCGTCTGTCTCCAGTCCGGCCTCCCAGGATGACGCTTCAGTCTAAGTGACGGCTGCAGCCAATCACAGGCCAAGCACAGGCTGCAGCGGTCACATGGACTGGAGCGTCATCCAGGGAGGTCGGGCTGGATGCCGAAAGAGGGACGCGTCACCAAGACAACGGGCGGTAAGTATGAATTTCTTTGACTTTCACTAGGGAAAGTGCTGTCCCTTCTCTCTATCCTGCACTGAATAGGGAGAAGGGAAGCACTTTTCCTGCAGTCCGCAGCGGCCAGTCCGCATCAATTTTCTGCACATTTTGTGCAGATCCGCAGCAGAATCTGCAACGCAGATTCTGTGCGGCATTGATGCGGACAGTTGCGGAGGAAATCCGCCACGTGTGGTCATGCCCTTAGAGAGAAGTCTTGAAAACTAAAACAGCAAGGTACATAGAAAAATCTTTTATGACAAAAGGTGCACATATGCTTTAAGAAAAAAATAAAGTTACAAGGAGGGGTGGGTTAACAGTACTGATCGGATCTTCCAGATTCAATCACTGGTGGCTGGCAGCAATCTTTCCACCGGTTCTACTGGGTGCAAAAGTGGTGGTCATCAATATGTGCCATTTCTGACCTAAAATCTGCATTTGTTGCCTGCTGCACTTTATTTTGATAGGTAATCCCAATGTTTGGGTTGCAACACAAAGGCTTAAAACACATAAATGTCTTAACAAAAGTAAAAAGGAGGTTCGGTATTATAACTCACAAATACCCGATGGATTCCTACAAGTCTCTGCATGGTTCATATAGTGAAAAGTTTGTAGTATTTGTTTCTTTCATCCATTCACAACATCCTACCATTTTCTTCATTAAGCGGTTTCGCCCATTTCTGACAAAATCGTTTAGCCATTTGATTTTTTGTTTTTCGTTAACAGGATGACATGCACAGAGTCATTGACCAGCAATTGATGGACAAACACCAGAAGGAATGGAGCCAGACTGTATATTCCTTCTCCAGTGGCCACCAAATCAAACATTGTGGCAAGGTTACCACTGTGAATCGCACAGAGCGGCCAGGAGAAGAGCCCATTGTGTCTGAAGGAAGACGCCTCTTTTCATTTCTTAAGAAAACTAAATGTTAGTGTTAATAGCTCAACCTTTCCGGGAGTGAAATTGCTTTACGGATCATGGCAGAAAGCTGTGTAAGAAAATTGTATTCTGCTGGCAATCAGAGCGGGAAGGTTTAACGTTCGTGACCCATAAAGCCACCTGCGGGTGAAAAAAATCCTTAGAATACCCCTACAGTCAGAGACACAATACCCCTACAGTCAGAGACACAATGCCCCTACAGTCAGAGACACAATGCCCCTACAGTCAGAGACACAATGCCCCTACAGTCAGAGACACAATACCCCTACAGTCAGAGACAGAATACCCCTACAGTCAGAGACAGAATACCCCTACAGTCAGAGACAGAATACCCTTACAGTCAGAGACAGAATACCCTTACAGTCAGAGACAGAATACCCCTACAGTCAGAGACAGAATACCCCTACAGTCAGAGACAGAATACCCCTACAGTCAGAGACAGAATACCCCTACAGTCAGAGACAGAATACCCCTACAGTCAGAGACAGAATACCCTTACAGTCAGAGACAGAATACCCCTACAGTCAGAGACAGAATACCCCTACAGTCAGAGACAGAATACCCCTACAGTCAGAGACAGAATACCCCTACAGTCAGAGACAGAATACCCCTACAGTCAGAGACAGAATACCCCTACAGTCAGAGACAGAATACCCCTACAGTCAGAGACAGAATACCCCTACAGTCAGAGACAGAATACCCCTACAGTCAGAGACAGAATACCCCTACAGTCAGAGACAGAATACTCCTACAGTCAGAGACAGAATACTCCTACAGTCAGAGACAGAATACTCCTACAGTCAGAGACAGAATACTCCTACAGTCAGAGACAGAATACCCTTACAGTCAGAGACAAGCAGGCATTTGGCTTATGACAGTTACTAGAAAGCATTCTGCTTAGCAAACTCGCTGAGCAACTTGAAGTACTTGTATTTATTTCAGATGTATTTTATATTGTGGAAGCCTAACCCTTTGTTCAGTGGATTCTATCCATGAAGAACACCTTGCACTTTTAGAGCCATCCGTTTCTACTCACTCCATAGCTTCCTTGATAACTGAATTTCACAGGTATTACCATTGTAGACATGTCTGAGCTGCAAGGAACAGACTCCCTACCTCTGATCATCCAGACAGAGCACAGCACAGTGGAATGGTCCCTACTGTTCCCTAAAGCTCACGTACTGAGAGATGCTCCATGTACATAGAAGCAGAATTTTTATAATGAACATTGCATACAGTTTTGATTTTATAATATACAGATAAAGAAAATGTCATATTTTAGTACAAAATTATGCTTTTTATTGTAAACTCTGGAATAAAATTTTTCTATGATTTTCCATGGTCCCTCTGAATACCTTTGTTGACCATCCGTCCTCATCATGCCGCAGCCGATAAACAGCTGTACCCTCTCCTGCACATTTTTATAGACATTAAGAAACTTTTTCTCCAAATTCAGGATCCATATTTCACATTTTTATTAGTTTGTTCCTATTTATGAACAAGATGGTACAAAAATTTGGCAGATATTTTTTCCATTATATATATTTTTGTTTCTTTACATAATGGTTCTTAGATCGTAACAAATGACTTAATAGTTCAGGATCCATCCAGCCTTTTATTAAAAACTAAATCATCTTGTGGTGGTCTCTCCTGCATTGGTCAATGGAGTAGATACTTGCTTTTTCTTTAGCATGGTTTTTAAATAGTGACAAAAACTAAACAGCAGGGAAGCAAATTAACAGCAAGGCCTAGTGAATCTTACCCTAACAGGCAGGACCAAAACCAGGCACAAGCCATGGTTAAGATGCCAACTGTCCTAAATCTTTAAAAATGTTATCAGTTCATATTCATCACGCATCATGACAGATTGGCGATCGGAAGGCAAAAACCAAAGCAATAGGAGGGAGGCATGGCTGGTTAACGCAATATACAGTATGTACAGACTCTTGTTAATCAGTCCAAGGAGTAGGCACTGCAACTGTCCTTTCCTAGCAGACGCTCCAGAGGGCAGGGGTGACAAGGGGATCCACAACACCTTGTTGGCACAGCAATAAAAAGGTGCCAGCGCCTCTCAATAGAAAACCTTGAGAAAATTCTTAAATTAACAGCACAAAACTGAGAAAATGCCCCAACCCCTGAAAGCTGGGCACTGCCCGTGGTACAGTAACTCTTCGTCCCTGGAACGAATGTTCGGATTGAGTGCGGCCTCTTTGTGCTGTGCCTGCACCTAGCAGCATCTCTTCTTCCTTTTACTGTTTTTGGTTAATTTCACCACGTCATTCTGTTGCTGTTGTTGCTGCTTTGCCAAATTTTCTTTCTTTGCTCGGAGGACTAGCTCGGTAATGCAATTAAACATCTATAAAATGAAGGAAAGATGTTAAAACTCAAATATAAAACAAAGCCATAATAAATTCTAAATACATTTCGCATGCATACGCACAACAGTATCTCCGTCTAGCAATTCTTTTAGACCTCTTTACCATTAGGGCATTAGCCTTTGAGAGCTCCTGCCTGCAAACCAGTAGACGTTGCAATTCGGAAGATGCTTTTGGAATTGCACATAACACAACGACCTCATATTTGAGAGTAGGTAACACCTTAAAGTGAATGCCCACCTTTAAACAGACAAACACGTAGAAATGGACATCAGCATCTCCTTGAAGTATTTTATTTAGGCACGGTAGTAAAACACCAGTAACAATGTTTCGATTTGCACAAAAGCCTTATTCAAGTGACATAAGTGAACAAAATGCTCAGCATAAATAGCACAAAGGGCCGTGTACATATAAATGAATAAATCTAAGAAATCAATGCCGCTATGATACGATGGATTGGGACTAACCAATGACAGGATTTGTATCAACTAAAAAGTGATTGCTATGCTATTCCCAACCATATATGTTGTCCATTAATCAGTACAGAAAGGTGGATGTTCACTTCAAAGTAACTGTTGAGAGAGAGCGGAGCTGAAAAGCTACTGGACCAAGTCTTCCTACTGACAGCTTCTAAACAGGAGAAAACCCTGTGTAGTAAGTGGACACCGTACACTAAGGCCTAATTCACACGAGCATGTTCGGTCCGTGATATACAGTCCGTACGTCAGCCGCATTTCCCGGACCGAACACACTGCAGGGAGCCGGGCTCCTAGCATCATAGTTATGTACGATGCTAGGAGTCCCTGCCTCGCTGCGGGACAACTGTCCTGTACTGTAATCATGTTTTCAGTACGGGACAGTAGTTCCACGGAGAGGCAGGGACTCCTAGCGTCGTACATAACTATGATGCTAGGAGCCCGTCTCCCTGCACTGTGTTCGGTCCGGGAAATGCGGCCGACATACGGATCGTATATCACAGACCGAACAGGCTCGTGTGAATTAGGCATTAAGTACACATATGCCCTCCTGTGACAGGTCTACTCAGCCGGTTTCTTTCTAATCCCTCTCTGAGAAATCCAGTCAGCTGAGGCCTCATGTCGCACCACGTGCTTTTCGGTTTACAAACGGTGTCATAATGATGGCGGCTGCGCAAAAATTACGCAGCCACGCATCATATGGTGATGACACACGGAGCTGTTAAAGAGGCTCTGTCACCAGATTCTGAAATCCCTATCTCCTATTGCATGTGATCGGCGCTGCAATGTAGATAACAGTAACTTTTTTTTTTTTAAAAGCATTCATTTTTTGGCCAAGTTATGAGCTATTTTATATATATGCAAATGAGGTTTGAAATGGACAACTGGGCGTGTTTTTTTCGTTATGTCCAACTGGGCGTGTATTGTTTTTAACTGGGCGTGTTTACGTGTATGACGCTGACCAATCAGTGACCAGTCAGCATCATACACTCCTCTACATTCATTTACACAGCAGCGATGTGCAGCCACATAAACAGAGATTAATGTTAATCAAGTGTCCTGATAATGAATACACATGAAATCCAGCCTGGACGTCATGTGTATTCAGAATCCTGACACTTCTGAATCTTTTCTGTGAGATTTCCAGCAAGGGAAACGAAATCTCGTGAGATTTCGGAGATAAACGAGATTTCGTTTCCCTTGAGGGAAATCTCACAGAAAAGATCCAGAAGTGTCAGGATACATACAAAATCTATAAATTTGGTATCGTTGCAATCGCAACAACCTGCTGAATAAAGTTATTGTGTTATTTGTCACACGGTAAACGGCGTAAATTTACACAATGAAAACACTTTTTTTCAAAATTTGATTTTGTGTCTCCATATTTGAAAAACCATAACGCCGATGCGGTTGTATGAGGGCTTTTTGTTTGCTAGACGACTTGTAGTTTTTATTGGTACCATTTTGGAGTAGATGTGACTTTTTATCAAATTTTTTTTAAGGCTGGATTCAAAAGAAAACAGTAATTTTTTCATTGCTTATTATTTTATTTTTTACGACGTTCACCGTGCGGGTTAAATGATGTAATAAGTTTATAGTTGGGGTCGTTACGGACACGGCAATACTAATATCGATCTCACCCGGTCGAGCAGGGATGCCCCAGCCCTCAGCTACCTCTGGCTGCTGAGAGCAGGGAGATTTGCTCTATTTATTCTGATGCAGCGCCGTAAAATGGCCTATGCATCGGAATAAAGCCCATTAGTGGCCGCCGTAAAAACACTATGGGGCGGTCACTAACGGGTTAAAGGCTATGTACATTTTTGAGGGCATATTTTTTTAATAAATAGGTCAGTGTGATAAGTGTAACTTTATTTTTTAATAGAGACTAATTACTGTTCTGTATTATCTATACAGAACAGCTGCATCGCTCGTTTTACACTGAATCCATCAGTCCCGTGGACCTGATGGGTTTAGTGTCACGCAGGATGAACCTGTAAACGATCACATCCAAGTTCATAAGAAAAAGTAAAACAAACTATTAATTTAAAAAAAACTTGAAATCTATTTAAAAAAAACAAAAACCCTCAAAAGGTATACATAGCCTTTAATAAAAATAAAATAATACCCCTTTCTGACAGCAGTGTCCCTTTAACCCCTTCCCGCTGCAGCCATTTTTCAGATTTGCGCTTGTTTTTTTCTCCCCACCTTCCAAAACTTTTTTTATTTTTCCATCAATATTGCCATATGACTGTGTTTTTTGCAGGACAAGATGTCGATTTTACACCATAATTTATTGTACCATATAATGTAGTGGGATACTGGGGAAAAAAAATAATATTTGTGGTGTGGAAAAGGAAGAAAACAGCAATTCCTCAATCTTTTGGGTGGTTTTGTTTGTACGGCGTTCACCGTGCGGTAAAAACAGCATGTTAACTTTAGTCTGCGGGTCAATACGATTGAATACCAAAAGGTATTTAGTTTTTTTTATGTCTTACTACTTTTACAAGGAAAAAACTGATTGTTAAAAATAAAATTTGTATTGTGTTTTCCGTCAATTTAGCGGTACGAGGGCTTATTTTTTGCCAATTTGGGGGACAGGAGACTTTTTTTTTTCATTTTTTGAGGGAGATAAAGCGACCACAAAACAAATTGACGGGTTTAATTTTTTAGGGCGTTCACCGTGCGTACTAAATAATGATATATAGTAATAGATCAGACTTTTACGGGCGCATCGATACCAGTTATGTTCATTTTTATTTATTTTTGACATTGTGCTTGAGGAAGAAAGTTCTTGGTTCTTTTTTTTTAACTTATTTTTTTTATTTATTAAAAAAGACCCTTTATTTTACTTGTCAAGGATGGCAGACCTGGGGGCCTTCATCGGGTCCCCAGTCTGCGATGCCAACCAACAGAATCCCCCGATCTCACCGCTGCGGGGGGGGGGGGGGTGGTTGGAATATTACAGGGTGTCGCCTCCGTGTTTTCAGTGATTTAAATGCCACGGTCGCTATTGACCGCAGCATTTGACGGTTTAAATGAGCGGGATTGCGCTCGTTACCCGGAAGAGCCGGCTGTAAGATACAGCCGACACGCTCGTCCTACGGAGATGGCTCAGCCCGTGAGCACACTCCATACACACCCACCCGACATGCACCGTATTTATACGATGGGTGTTGGGAAGGGGTTAATGGATTGACAAAAACAATCTAATGTTAATCAGCCAGAAATACACAAGCATATGATCAGTTAATACACGTGGATGGTACGTCTGTTCATCTGTTTGGAAATGTTAAAGGAACCTAAAGATTTTTGGTTCTTTTTTCATGAACCAATATTGCCGCCTTGGCACTCCTGATTTGACCATCCAGCGCTTCAAGTAGATGTCATTTGTATTACACACGATTAGTTATCCGGTAAATGAATGGGCAGAGGTCATACACACCTCCTCAACATTGAGGTTCTCTTTGGCGCTAGTCTCAAACAGCTGAATGTCCATCTGCGCAGCAAACTTATAGGCGTCTTCTGTTTCCACTACTTTCCGCTCAGGGTCATCGTTCTTATTTCCCACTTGGAAAAAAACAAACATTCTTTTTAATTAAATGACACATTTAGAAATTAGGAACACCTCCTCTTAAGTTATATCTGAAAATTACATTCTCACCTAATATCCGGCACACGTCATCACAGTTCTGGTTTATTTCATGTAACCATCTTTTTACATTTACAAAAGACTCAGCACTGGTAACATCATAAACCACAATGACACCATGCGTCCCTCTGTAGTATCTGTAAGAAACCATTGCAAGAATGTATTAAAGCAATTCCACCGCAGCAGACACTTCTGCTTATAAGCAACGGCTAGAAAAATGGCCTTCATCTTTCCCTCAATCTATATAACCTGCAGTTCGAACGAATGAATCCTGCAGGTGGTTATTCAAGGACAAAGCGGGCCGCTTTCTAGAAAACGTTAAGTTCTGTTAACTTCCAAAAGAAAGGTACAGGGCGTAGATTTCCACTATAATTTATGCCAGTTTTCTGGCATAAATTCTAATAAATGTGTTTAGCCGCTGAGGCCCGTTTTGGAAGCCATGCCCCCTTTTAAAAAAAGGGTAAAGGAAGGCGTAAAAAGCCCAAAAGTCGCAATTTGCAACTCAAATTGCGACTTTTGGGTCTTTTTGCGACTATCCACGTAAAAAGATTGATAAAATCCCCCATTATCTCTTGTGCCGTAGTGTGCTTGGTTATTTGTTAAAATGTATAAGAGGGAACATTGGGAAAGATTGTGCGCAGAATCAGGCACAAGGACAATCTCTGGAGTATATGTGGGTGCCCTACACGCAACAGGAAAATAAAAAAAAATACATACACAAGGAATAGGGAGAAGCTCATCAATGGAAAAAAAATGGCGACATCACTTTCAATACCTACTTCGCTCACAGATGAAACTTACGTTGACGTTATGGTCCGGAATCGTTCTTGCCCTGCAGTGTCCCAAATCTGGAGTTTCACTTTCTCACCATTAATTTCAACTGTCCTGATTTTAAAGTCCACTCCGATTGTTGTAATATAGCTGCCTGTGTAGGAGAGGGAGACGTAGATCTGAAGGGGTTTCCAAATACAGAAAAAAGCTCCTCCTGCATATACTCATTACTAAAATACCCCGTTCTTCCTTAGACATATCCCTTCCGAAAGCACCCGGACAGAATCTCTCGTGGTGTTCTTCCCAAAACGGATTTTAATAGGGGCATCTTTACAATCTCGATAGAGACAAGATATGGGAGAAATGTAAGCAGTATTATCACCAGGAGTTAGTGGAGTCACGGGCCAATGATTGGGCAAACAAGCGTTCATATAAACCGGGCAACGATCAGCCGATAAACGGCTGATCTGCTCATTTATGCGTCCGATAAAATGTTGGCAGCACATCTTCCTGTATAAATGGAGGTGTGCTGCCAACATGATGGAAATTTATGGGAACGAATGATTGTAGTAACGTTGGTTCACTCCTATCCATAACTGATCGTTGCTCCTTGTAAAAGGAGAGAACGAGCGCCAATCAACAAGCAGTTTTGTTAATTTACGCTCGTTTTCACAGGCAATATCGTGCCTTGTAATAGGACCCTAAGGATTTTCAATTGTATTCTCCGAGTGACAACACGGCAAAATTGCACGAAGAGCAGTAAATCAGTCAAGCAGAAGAGCTGAAGATATAGTGGAGAAGTTCTAATTGGTCTGTTGGCCACATGTTTATGGGAAAATAAAATAAAAATTACATTTTGAATACACACATAAGCATGTGCCGGAACCGAACAGGCGAACGTTGATGCCTGTATAAAAGTGTGGGGAATGTTTAGTCCAGGTTTCAAGATCACACAAACTATTGAATGAACCAAGGACCACCGATGGAGAAAATACAATGATCTCCATCAACCACAGAGCAACAAGTCTTTACAAGTAGTGAAAGACGAGCCAAGAGGCAAATCCTTGTTGGTGATGTGGCAGGAGTCGTGGCTTGCTTGTCCACACGGACTACATGCAGTATTAGCCTATTCTTCATCTGGTCAGTCAGCATCAATACGTTTTTCCTAGGCATAGTACACTCACACATTGTTCATGCACTGTCAGATCGCATTGTAGACATAGAAAATCTATAAAGGTTTTGGAAGATTGATAAGTCAGTTTGATATTTAATGATCATATACATACCTGAAAAGGTATTATCTGCAAACCTTAGGAGTAAACTACTTTTCCCGACACCTAGAATAAAAATAAAAGTAAATAAGGTCATCAGTCCATGGTAAACTCAAAATAACAAACGTAACTTATCCTACAGTACAGCCCACTGGACACTACCCCTGTCCATATGCCAAGCGTCATACCGAGGGTCCCCAGCTCAGACCACCCCCCTTTCTATGAGCGAGAGCCTCTGACAATTTTTCATTTTGGCATGGACTTCAACCACATGGTGAAGTGCAACCCTTTACCCTACTCTTTTTGATGAGAACCTAGTAGAAAAAGGTTGAAAAGCCCTGCTCTATGCCAGGGCTGGGGAACTAATGCACCTAGACATTTACTGTGGTGCCAGACTATTAAAAAAATGGAAAACTGCCTTCTTGATCAGCGGAGAGGAGAGTTTTCCATCAACCCCCGCTCTTAGTAAAAACATTACTCTCCTACAAATCGTGTGCCAGGCACATCCAACCATACCAGACGGTATGCCAGTCTATGCATTGGGAGCCCAGCTTGTACCCTTGCCAGCCCCCCCCCCCCCCTCACATACAGGATACCATTTTGTGCCACATCTAAAAGGCACACCATCAATCCAACATTTATATTATAAGTAACTCCCACACACAATATGCCAACCTCAGCCCCCAACATAGACTTTATACCAGTATATGGAAGCTACACATGCAGGTGTCCAGCCTCTGACAAAAAAATACTGCAGATGACTGAACAAATTCTGATGAACCTTTTTAAAGTTAAACTTGTCACCTGTTTTTTTTTTTTTTATGGTGCTATTTTCTTATTGATTATATAGACAGGTCATTGCATGTGATGTCATACTGTAAAGCAATTGCGTCGAGGGTTTGGTTTATAACGAAAGCCACAAAGCTCTGCTGGATTTGCCCTCTGGCAGATACCAATGGCGACCCACGGAACCCACTGACTTACAATGGGGTCCATCGTTTTGACCGGAAGACTAGTGCTACATGCAGCACTAATGTGAGCAGAGCCTTTGCTTACAGAAATTTCGGGAGATAAAATGTTTGTTTCCTTATGTTATGAATATCTTTAACCTGTTAGTGACCACCCCATAGTGTTTCTACGACGGTCACTAATGGGCTTTATTCCGATGCAATAGCCTTTTTACGTCGCTGCATCGGAATAAATAAACAGAGCAGGGAGCCGTCCCTGCTCGAACGGGTGAGATCGATATAAGTATCGATCTCATCCGTTTAACCCCTCAGATGCGGCGCTCAATAGCGAACGCCGCATCTGAGTGGTTTTGGAGGGAGGGAGCTCTCATCCCACGGACACCCGGCGATAAGATCGCCGAGTGTCTGTGTCTCCGATGGCAGCCGGGGGCCTAATAAAAGGCCCCCAGGTCTGCCCATAGTGTATGCCTCTGGCATGACCTAGCAGATGCCGGTCCGTTTTACACGCACAGGCATAATACACTGCAATACAGAAGTATTGCAGTGTATTATAAATGCGATCGGAGGATCGCATAGTGAAGTCCCCTAGTGGGACTAGTGAAAAAATAAATTAAAAAACCCACTTTACCTCCTTACAAACTGATTTATTATTAGCAAACAAAATTAAGTAAAAAAGTTACACATATTTGGTATCGCTGCGTCTGTTATGACCCCAACTATAAACTTATTACATCATTTAGCCTGCACATTGAACGTCGTAACAAATAAAAGAAAATGCAAAAATTGCTGTTTTCTTTGAATCCTGCATTAAAAAAAACGTGACAAAAAGTGACCAAAAAGTCGCATCTACTCCAAAATGGTACCGATAAAAACTACAAGTCGTCCCGCAAAAAAAAAGCCCTCGTACAATTGCATCGGCGAAAAAATAAAACCGTTACGGCTCTTTAAATATGGAGACACAAAAACAAATAATTTTGAAAAAAAAAAAAAGGTTTTCACTGTGTAAAAGTAGTAAAACATACAAAAACTATACAAATTTGGTATCGTTGCAATCGTAACAACCCGCTGAATAAAGTTATTGTGTTATTTATATCACACGGTAAACGGCGTAGATTTAAGACGCGAAAAAGTGTGGCGAAATTGCAGGTTTTTTTCTATTCCCAGCAATAAAAGTTAATCAAATTCTATGTACCCCTAAATGGTGCTATTAAAAATTACAACTTGTCCCGCAAAAAACAAGACCTCATACAGCTATGTCCACACAAAAAATATATAAAAAGTTATAGCTCTTTGAATGAGACTATGGAAAAACGTAAAAAATGGCTTGGTCAATAACCCCTTCCCGAAATCCGCCGTGTATATATACGGCGCACGCCGGGTGGGGGAATATGGAGCGTGCTCACGGGCTGAGACCGCTCCATAGAGCCGACACTTCCGGGTAACGAGCGGGACCCCGCTTGCTTAACCCATTAAATGCCGCTTTCAATAGCGATCGCGCCATTTAAATCACTAAAAATAGGGGGTTGACCCCCTGTAACGTCCCAACGGCACCCCCGGGGGAGCTGTTGGTTGGCACGGCTGCCTGACGAAGTCCCCCAGGTCCGCCATCTTTGTACTCCTATGAAGCTCTGTCTCCGGCAGGGCTTCATAGGAGACTGTCAGAAACGCGATATACTGCAATACATTAGTATTGCAGTATATCGTGCAAGCGGTTAAAGTCCCCTAGGGGGACAAATTAAAAAAAAAAAAAAGTAAAAAACAGTAAAATAACGTTTTTTTAACAAATAAGAAAAAAAGTGTCAAAAAATTAAAAGCTCAAAAAAAAAAAACCTTTTCCCATTTTCCCTCAAGAACAATGTAAAAAAATGAAACCGCTAACATAACTGATATCGACGCGTCCGTAAAAGTCTGAACTATTACAATATATCATTATTTAGTCCGCACGGTGAACGCCGTAAAAAATAAAACATTAAAAACATCAGAATTGCTGTTTTTTGGTCACCTCTTCTCCCACTAAAAAATGAAATAAAAAGTGATCCAAAAGTCTCACGTACCCCAAAATGTTACCAATATAAACTGCAGCTCGCCCCACAGAGAAAAAGCCCTCACACTGCTAAATCGACAGAAAAATAAAAACGTTATGGCTCTCAGAATGTGGCGACAAAACTCAAATTATACTTTTAACAATCAGTTTTTTCCTTGTAAAAGTAGTAAAACATTAAAGGAACAGTGTCACGGAATTTTTTTTTTTTACATCAGTTTGATTTTAGTGTTTTATTTAAAACTTATATTTATTTGTGTGTTTGTGTTTTACATTTTTTTATTTTTACACTTTTTCTTCCCTATTGGGGCTGCCATTTTTTTTTCCATTTCTGTATGTGTCGATTAACGACACATACAGACATGGAATACGGCAGCTCCAGTCCCATAGTGAATGCGAACGGGGCCCGTTCCATCCACTATGGTGTACGCCGTCTGTGTGGGAACTGCGCATGCGCCGCTCCCCCACAGTCCAAGTTGACCTGTGCGACGTCCGGCGCCATTTTCCTGTGGACCGGAAGTCGCGGCCGGACAGTAAGATTACTACTTCCAGTCGCGGCTTCCGGACTTGTGCACTTGGAGCGGGAGGTAGCAGACGGAGCGGACGGACCGGAGGCGGCAGGTAAGTTATTTCTATGTATGTTCATGTTTTACTGTGTGTTTACTAGTGTATGTAAACCTACTACACTGTGTGTTAGCTCAAAAAATGGCGACACACAGTGTAGGAGGTTAGACCGTTCAATCCCCTCGTTTCTCCCGACACTAGCCAGGATAAAGGAGGGGGGATTCTGAGAGCTCACTGGAGCGAGGGATTTTTCTCAAATTTTGCAGCATAAAGCAATGTGGTTGCTTTACCACATGCAATGCTGCAATTTTGGGAATTGCTCCATCTAGTGACCAGCACTGGGAAATATTATAAATTAGAATCTAATTTATAATATTTCCTGACTCGTGAAAAAAAAAAAAAATTAGAACAATGTTTCATCACCCACATACTAATAGTTTAACTAAAAAAAATATATACATTTTTTTCTAGCGTCACATTCCCTTTAAGAAAACTATATAACTTTAGTATCGCTGTAATCGCATTGACCCGCAGAATGAAGTTAACATGCAGTTTTTACCGTACGGTGAACGTCGTAAAAACAAAACCACCCAAAAGGTTGAGGAATCGCTGTTTTTTTTCCTATTTTTTTCCTATTCCACCCCACATATTTTTTTTTTCTTGTTTCCCACTACATTATAGGTTACAAAAAGTGGTGCTGTGAAAATCTACAACTCGTCCCGCAAAAAAAAAGCCCTCATACGCTAATATTGATGGAAAAATAAAGGAGTTATGGCTTTTGGAAAGTGGGGAGGAAAAAACAAAAGTGAAAATCTGAAAAATGGCTGCGGCGGGAAAGGGTTAAGGTCTAAAACAGGCTGGTCATTTAACTCTATAACACCACAAACACTGCAAAGATAGCTATATACATACATACACTGGCATAGGGCTAGAGTCACACTGCACATTCACATTTGGTGCATATGCCACACATGTTGATAGACTTGTATGGGCCCAAGTGTGTTCTGTTGGCATACGTTTGGATAATATGCGTTGGTATGTATTTTAAAAGCATAGTTGACAACAATGCCTGTACACAGTTCAGTCAGAGGCAGGCAATATAGAGCTAGTGCCAAGCATCACTGAAAAGACAGGGGTAGAATCTGGAAAGTTTGACTGAAAGAACGGCTTTAGGGTATTTGAACATTATTTTAACACCTCAGATTAAAAATTGTTAAAAAAAAAACGTGGTCACATGCATCATCCAATTTGCATAACAAGAGATCTCTGTCTCTTTATTAAAGAGGAAAGAGGTTCTTTAACCCTTTCAGGACCGAGCTCATTTTGGCCTTCAGGACCAGCACCATTTTTTCAAATCTGACATTTGTCAATTTATGTGGTAATAACTCTGGAATGCTTTCACCTAAGCGATTCTGAGATTGTTTTCTCGTGACATATTGTACTTTATGCTAGGGGAAAAATTTGGTCAATAAATTCATTGCTTATTTGTGAAAAACACCAAAATTTAAAGAAAATGTGCAAAAATTATGATTTTTCTCATTTTAAATGTATCTGCTTGTAAAACAGACAGTAATACCACACAAAATAGTTACTATTTTACATATCCCATATGTCTACTTTATATGTGCATTGTTTTTTGATTATTTTATTTTTCTAGGACGTTACAAGGCTTAGAACTTTAGCAGCAATTTCTCACATTTTCAAGAAAATTTCCAAAACCTATTTTTATACACCGTGTTCCAAATTATTACGCACATTGGATTTAAGTGTCAAAAAATTTAATTATTAGTTTTTCAATGAAACTCATGGATGGTATTGTGTCTAAGGCTGGGTTCACACGACCTATTTTCAGACGTAAACGAGGCGTATTATGCCTCGTTTTATGTCTGAAAATAGGGCTACAGTACGTCGGCAAACATCTGCCCATTCATTTGAATGGGTTTGCCGACGTATTGTGCAGACGACCTGTCATTTACGCGTCGTCGTTTGACAGCTGTCAAACGACGACGCGTAAATGGACTGCCTCGGCAAAGAAGTGCGACACAATGCAGGACCTGGGGCAGGAAGTGACGTCACAGCGTGATCTCTCGAGAACACACTGTGTGTCTGTGCACTGTCAGAAGCTGGGTGGTAATGAAGAGAAGTGGATGATGCTGATTCGTCAGCATCATACACTTCTATTCACAACGCCCAGCTAGTAAAACAAGTAAAAACGCCCCGATGTACACACACAATACACGCCCACTTGTACTTAACTTTAAACACGCCCAGTTGTACTTTAGAAAGCCTCATTTGCATAAATATAAAAATGGTCATAACTTGGCCAAAAATGCTCGTTTTAAAAAAAAACAAAAACGTTCATCTTATCTACATTGCAGCGCCGATCTGCTGCAATAGGAGATAGGGGTTGCAAAATCTGGTGACAGAGCCTCTTTAAGATACCCATATACAATAGAGGACCGTCCGCCGATTTTGGCCGACGTGTTTGTAACGTGTATGGGAGTGTCCTCACACTCCCCCGATGGCAGATGTTGGATTCCACATACCCGATCCTTTGTTCCTGCATGAGATAAGGCGCTGCCAGGAGGCATCTGACAGCAACTTATTCCTCTCTTCCCATTGAAAACACATTATGGGAGATACATATATGGTTGTGGTCAGATGGCACTGGTTTCTTTGGGTGCTCGAGGTAGGGTCCCAGCCGCCGAGTACTCAATATACCAGCGCTACATATGCATTATATTTTGCATCGATCCAGTCCCCAGCACAGCTCAGTGCCCGACGAAGGTCTTATCGACCGAAACGTCGACGTCGCACATGTAGCCTCTGGCATCCTATCCAATAAATATATATTTTTGTAACACAAGCAAGGTGTGCCGACTACAAATTCTTAACATAATGGGAGAGTTCAGGAGGAAGAGTGTACGGCCACCTTTATAAGTGAAAGCTGCAATTTTATCATGCAGGATTTCAATATTGGAATCGACATCCTATATTACTATCAGGAACTCACCCTTAATGAAGTTATAGCTATAAAGTTGATGAGACCAAGTGTTTCAGCACCTCTCTCTCGTGCCTATGAAAACACTTCATTACAATTCATGTAGATTGAATCCAAACAGAGGGTAACACATTCTCTTTCTGCACGTGATCACGGACAAGCTGAAAACTTCTGGGTGACTGCAGACATTTTCAAAGAGTAATTTGTTAGGTAAGTAGCGCAGCCAATGGAGGGAAAAAAAAATTGAATGACCATACCATGGCTAGATTAAAGTAGAGCCGCTACATCAACTTTGAAAGAGGTGCAGGGTTCACCTACAAGCAAGTGGCACCGGCATAACACAAGTTAAAGAGAAGGAAAGCTGTGACCGACCGCCCGCCGGAAACCTTCAGATTGCTGCAGTTTCACCCCTAAATGCGACGGTCAACAGCGACCGCGGCATTTCAATGGTTTGACAGAGGAAAGTATAGACTTTTTAAAATAAAATTTTACCCCTTCAGGTCAGCCATACGGCTAATTACGTTCCAACTGACGATACCCCGTGCAGTTGTCACGTATATAAACGTTGGCAGCGTGGAATGGACTTCAATGTGTGCAGTGCTGCACTTTCCTGTCTGCATCGCAAGTGCTCTGGCCGAGCACTCCTGTGTTGGGAAAGTACCCTGACATCACTGTTCAATATGGACAGCGACGTTGGGTGCTTTGAGATGTCGGAATACACCCATCCTGTAGACAGCGCCACACCTTCCCCCACCCTGTCGATAGCAACACCCTACTCCCCCACCCCGTAGACAGCGCCACACCTCTCCTCCCCACCCCGTAGACAGCGCCACACCTCTCCTCCCCACCCCGTAGACAGCGCCACACCTCTCCTCCCCACCCCGTAGACAGCGCCACACCTCTCCTCCCCACCCCGTAGACAGCGCCACACCTCTCCTCCCCACCCCGTAGACAGCGCCACACCTCTCCTCCCCACCCCGTAGACAGCGCCACACCTCTCCTCCCCACCCCGTAGACAGCGCCACTCCTCTCCTCCCCACCCCGTAGACAGCGCCACACCTCTCCTCCCCACCCCGTAGACAGCGCCACACCTCTCCACCCCGTAGACAGCGCCACACCTCTCCACCCCACCCCGTAGACCGCGCCACACCTCTCCTCCCCACCCCGTAGACAGCGCCACACCTCTCCTCCCCACCCCGTAGACAGCGCCACACCTCTCCTCCCCACCCCGTAGACAGCGCCACACCTCTCCTCCCCACCCCGTAGACAGCGCCACACCTCTCCTCCCCGTAGACAGCGCCACTCCTCTCCTCCCCACCCCGTAGACAGCGCCACACCTCTCCTCCCCACCCCGTAGACAGCGCCACACCTCTCCTCCCCACCCCGTAGACAGCGCCACACCTCTCCCCACCCCGTAGACAGCGCCACACCTCTCCCCACCTCGTAGACAGCGCCACACCTCTCCCCACCTCGTAGACAGCGCCACACCTCTCCCCCCCCCCCTGTAGATAGCGTCACACCTCTCCCCCCCCCCCCTGTAGATAGCGCCACACCTCTCCCCCCCCCCCCCCTGTAGATAGCATCTGAAAATTAGAGAGACTCTGCAATGGGGAAATGCTAAAAAATGCAGCATACAAAACATCCAATGGCCAGAAATAGTATTATTCCTCATGAACACACACAACAGCTTCAATTCAATTGAAAAAACAATTATGTGCTTTGCGAGCGCGTGAATAACTGGCAAAGCACACTGATGCATAACCCAACACACATGGACCAGGTTCACACGTGTTTTTCATACGCGTGAATCTGATACGCTCGTGTGAATGTAGCCTTAATGACCAGCTACATTTTTCCGTTTTTACCTCCTTGCCTTTCAGCAGCCATAACTTTTTTATTTTTTCATTGACAAGGCATGAGGCCTTGTTTATAAGGGAAAAATATTTTTTTTTTTCACAGTTTGGGGGTAGAAAACATTTTTTTTACAACTATACAGCTCTGCATAGTTTTTCCTGTTTATTTTTATCCCGTTCACGTTTTATACTAAATAACCTGTTAGATTAGTTGTTCAGGTTATAACGGTCGTTTAGATACCAAATATGTGTAGGTTTTTTGTTTTTATTTAAAGAGGCTCTGTCACCACATTATAAGGCCTCATGCACAATTCCGTAGGCCGTTGTACGGCCGTTAATGACGGTCCCGTCACACACGGGCTGCACACGGATGGCTTCCGTGTGCAGCCCGTTGTTTCACGGACCAAATTCAATGCAAAGGCCGAGACTGCTCCGTCAAAAATGGGCAGGAGTAGGACATGCACTACTTTTGACGGAACGGCCGGACGGATCCGTTAAAACAACGGAAGTGTGCATGGCCGCATTGAAATGTATGGGTTCAGGGTGCTATCCGTGACAAGAGATAGCACCCTGAAGGAAAAAACTGAAGTAGGCATGAGGCCTAAGTGTTTTAACCCTTTAGGCGTTTCACAGGAATTAAAGCAATGTAAAAGGTAAAATGTACAAATTTCATTTTTTATTTTTTTTAGAAAAATTCATTTGTAATAAAAAAAAAATTCTGTACCACAGAAGGTTTTACCCAAGAAACGCAACTCAATATTTATTGCCCAGATCCTGCAGTTTTTAGAAATATCCGACATGTGGCCCTAGCGTGCCAATACATTTTAGGCACCATCTCAGGTTTGAATAGGTCTTGTGGTGCCAAAACAGTAAAGACCCCCAAAAAGTGACCCCATTTTGGAAACTACACCCCTCCAGGAGTTTATATAGGGGTATAGTTAGCATTTTGAACCCAGTTTTTTGCTAAATTTATTTGAATAAGGGCTTGTTTAGACGAACGTGTAATACGTCCGTGCAACACGCGTGATTTTCACGCGTATCGTACGGACCTATGTTAGTCTATGTGGCAGTGCAGGCAGTCCGTGATTTTTGCGCAACGTGAGTCCGTTGCGTAAAACTCACGACATGTCCTATATTTGTGCTTTGTTCGCGCATCACGCACCCATTGAAGTCAATGGGTGCGTGAAAATCATGCACCCATTGAAGTCAATGGGTGCGTAAAAATCACGCACCCATTGAAGTCAGTGGGTGCGTGAAAATCACGCATGCCACACGGAAGCACTTCCGTGGGACAAGCGTGATTCGCGCAACAGCTGTCAAACTATGAATGTAAACAGAAAAGCACCACGTGCTTTTCTGTTTACAAACATCCAAACGGAGTGTCATAATGATCATACCGGGATGACACACGGAGCTGTTAAGTGCCTTTTGCGCACGCAAAACGCAGCGTTTTTTTGCGTGTGCAAAACGCACACGCTCGTGTAAACCCGGCCTTAGTATGTGAAGATAAAAATCTACTTTTTTTCTGAAAAAAACTGAAATTTTTAATTTTTACAAGGAATAAAGTAGAAAAAACACCCCAACATATGTAAAGCAATTTCTTCTGATTATAGCAATACCCCATATGTGGTAATAAACTGCTGTTTGGACCCACAGCAGGGCTCAGAAGGGAAGGAGCGCCATTTGGATTTTGGATTTCTGATTTTGCTGGAATAGTTTTCAGTTCCGTGTCGCGTTTGCAATGCACTAAAAAGGAACCAAAATAGTGGAAACCCCCCAAAAGTGACCCCATTTTGGAAACTACACCCCTCAAGGAATTTTTTTAGGGGTAAAGTTTGCATTTTGACCAAAGAGTTGTTTTGCTTAATTCATTGGAATTAGTCTGTAAAGGTAAAAATCTACTTTTTTCTGAAATAAGACATTTTTAATTTTTACAAGAAATAAAAGGAGAAAAAGCACCCCAACATTTGTAAAACAATTTCTCTTGATTACGAAAATACGCCATAGGTGGTAATAAAGTGCTGTTTGGACCCACAGTGCGGCTTAGAAGGGAAGGAGCGCTATTTGGCTTTTGGACAACAAAATGCCAGAGGCAAGAACAACACTATTTCCCAACTAACATTAGATTGTATTTATAATCTTTAATATGCTATTTCAGAAAACAGACATACAAAACCAACATAAATGGTTACAATTTTCAATGCATGGATAGGGTCAATAGCCGTTCATGGCTATAACAGTGTGCACGTGTGTGCCGTTTGAATAGTCCCTGCTGGTAGCGGTGTGCCGATTGTATAAGCAATGAATGCAGCAATGAACAGGTGTGTCTGTCGTCTGTAGACAGACGATTACAGCAAACACCGATACCGACAGCGGACTTCTAGACAGTTAGATTGTTTGATTACTAAATTGCCCTAATACCAGCATGTGTTAAAAAAAGAACAGAGAGCCCCCCCCCCCCCCCCGACATGTTTCGCTACTATGTAGCGTCCTCAGGGGTTCATGGGGCTAATCCAGTAATCCATGGACTTTAAATATTTATTTTATTTTTTCCACTAATATTAACTATTTACTTTTGTTTTTACACATTTTATTAGTCCCACTAGGGGACTTGAACCAGCAATCAGTAGATAGCTGGTACAATACACTGCAATACTAATGTATTGCAGTATATTGTCATTTTTACATGCTCCTGTAACAGCGTAATCGCTGTTTCTGTCCGTTAGTTCCGGGTGTCAGCTGTAATACACAGCTGACACCCGCAGTGTATGGCGCGGGCTCAGCGCGTGAGACGCTCCATATATCACCCCCCACACCACGACATGCTATTAAGTCATGGTGCGCGAAGGGTTTCATGCGCAGCGGATGGTGCAAAGTGAAAATTACAATTTTCGACTGATGTGCCATTTTAGTGCACTATATGTTGTGCCCAGTTTGTGCTACAAATCGGTGCCATATCAGTGGACGTAAACGGCTGTTTGGGCACGCTGTAGGGCTCAGAAAGGAGGGAGCGGCATTTGGCTTTTGGAGCGCAGATTTTGCTTGGTAATAGCTCTGGCGTTTTGCTGGTATTTCAGTTTATAATGTGGGGGCACATGTAGGCTGGGCAGAGTACATCACGGGCAATATAAGAGGGTATAATAATGGGGTAAATAAATAATCCGCAGATATGTGGCCAGTGTCGCACTGATAAATGGCGCCCGATCTTATCCGCTTTTGGAACACTGCACATTTTGCATCGCTATATTCTGGGAGCAAGAACTTTTTTCTCGTATTTTTTTATTCCATTTTTCGGCGAGCAAGGTGACCAAAAACCATAAATTCTGACAATGTTTTTGATTTATTTTTTAATGACCATTATATTTTATTCTGCGGATCGGTACGATTACGGCGATACCATATGTATATCGGTTTTTTATGTTTTGCAGCGTTTGTGCAAAAAAATAACTTATTTATAAAATAAACTATTTTTTGTTTCACCATATTCTGAGAGCCATAACTTTTTTTCTTTTTCGGTCAAAAAAGCTGTGTAAGGGCTTGTTTTTTGCGGGACGGGTTGTAGTTTGTATCGGTACTATTTTGGCGTACATGCGACTTTTTCATCACTTTTGTTGTATATTATGGGAGGGGTGATGACCAAAAAATAGTGATTCCGGAATTGTTTTTCCGTTTATTTTATTTGCGGTGTTCCCCGTGCGGGAAAAATAATATTATAGTTTTATAGTCGGGGTCGTTACGAACGCGGTGATACCAAATATGTGTACTTTTTCTTTATGTGTTCATTTTTTCCTATAATCAAAAGACTTTATAGGAAAAAAAGCAGTTCCTTGTTTATGTAATTTCTAACTTTTATTTTTACACTTTTTTTTAAAAAAAATTATTCTTTTTTTTTTACTTGTCCCACTAGGGGACACTTAGACTTGCAGCTCTGATCGCTGCTGGAATACATTACGCTACACACGTAGTGTAATGTGTTCTGACAGTCACTCTGACAGGAAGCCTATGAGGACCGGCCGGAGGGCTGATCCTCATAGGCTTCGGTACATGGCAGCCCAGAAGCCATTGTTTGGCGTCCGGTTGCCATGGGTACCATCGCCAGTCCCCGTGATTTCACGTGGGGGCTGCCGATCTCCGCTAAACTCCTTACATGTGGCAATCGGAATCGAACGCCTCATTAAAGGGGTTAACTGCCGAAATCAGCAGCGATGGGCCGATGATCGGCAACAGGGAATGCAGGGCAGACACCCTGCACAGTTAACCGCCGCTGCGGTGTAGCGCCGCGCGGCGGTTAACTATCGAAGCACTGACGTAACTGCACGTCGAGGTGCGTGAAGTTACTGCTTACCTCGACCTGAATTAATGGCAAGGTGCAGGAAGGGGTTAAGGGGTTAAATTAACAACCTAGAAATTAATAAAGGAAAGAAAGTAATAAAAAAAAAATAATTTGAAAATTCCCAAGCTCCTCCAATATTAATCTCTAAAAACAATAGGGTCACAGACAAAACATCAGGGGAAGGTATGGCTTGGCAATTAATCCAGAAAAAACGAAATCGTAATCCGGCACAGATAACAAACGTCACCTGCGCATTTCGTTCTTTTCCCGGTTTAAGCTGTATCTGCGCCCTCAGAACGCATACACAGTTGAATCCAATGAAGGAACAGGCATCCGGCACCACTATTCACTATGTAGCGCTGTCTGTTAGCAGCTCAGAACAGACAGGCACGACGCAGTGACATCATTGTACATGTCTGCGCCAAGTCACACAGAGCATAGACCGGAGGAGCAGAGGGATCTTGCCTATCCCCGTTCTCACGATGAGTAGAGGAATATTTTTTTTTATTAGTCATTAGACTGTGGGGGGGCAGCTATAGGGGCATTATAATGTGTGGGGGGTACAATGGGGACATTATATGGTGTGGGGGGCAATGTCTGGGGGTATACCATGTACAGTAGTATATAGAAGGCTCAGGGGATTGTTATTATTTCAATGGTGTAGCATGCAAAAAGAAAAATGTAATGTAAAAAAATAGGGTGCGGCCTAATCATTCATTCGTAATCAAGGTTACATGTTTAATTAACCGCGATTTTGATTTAGGTCATAATCGCCCAGCCCTAGGGGAAGGGTTTTTGTTTTTTTTTAGTTGTAGCAGCCTCTCCGCAAAAGACAAAACCATCTATTTCCTGTCCCTTTCCTCAAGAACTAGGGCAGCGGTCCCCAACCTTTTATACCTTGTGAGCCACATTCAATTTTGAGTGATGGTCAGGAGCCACAACCTTATGGAAAACCAAATACATTTTTCCCCCCTTCAGATTGTGGCATTTGGGACAGAACATGATCAAGAAGTTGCGAGAACTTTATCTTTTAGCTAAAGTGGCCCTTTAATACGGATTAAAAGCAAATGACTACCAAACACGAATGACAACGCTGAAAGTAAAATAAAAACCAATACAAAGCCCATGAGTCGAATACCAACAAAGCTATTGAAAAAAAACTCCATAAAATAGAAACTGTTTATAGAGGATCTGTCACCAGTTTATGAATGCGCTATCTCCTAACTAATCTAATAGGCGCTATGATGCTGATCACTATAGTGTCATTTGTTTATTATTTGCAAAGTTATGAGCATTTTTCTAAATATGCTAATTTGGCTCTACTTGCCAAATGGGAGGTAACTCGTTCTTTTACATCAAGTAACGAGGTGTGTGACGAAACAGCACTCACCCATGTAGCAGTTCTTTTATTGTGGCATCCAGCAAAAAATTAAAAGCATTCAAGGGAGGACATAGATAGCATGGCACTTCTTTTCACTCTGGGCGGCGTAATGTTTTGATGTAGGACGCTGTCCAATCAGCATACAGCTTCTCCCCCTTCCCTGCCCAGCAACACAGTGTGATCATATAGTATACAGCTTCCATTCCCGACAGTCTTTAGCTGGTGATATATCCACTTGTTTCACAGCTAGAATTGCGAACTGGTACATATGAAAGATTACAACCTCATCTTTCATATGCCACCAGAACCACAGTTCTAGGTGGTCCACACCCCGAGATACGGCTATTTGAAGTGATCCCCCTTCCCTCCAGCCTCCGTCTCTCACACTGTGTGAAGCAGCTTCATGCTGATAGGACAGCGTCAGAGTCTGTGAGGAGCTCCACCTCCAGGGAATCTCTGGTGTGGACACCCACTTGTCTATTATAGCCCAATTTACATATTTAGAAAAAAAGTGAAAAAGTTTTAAAAAAAACATATTGGAACACAATTTTCACTAGAATTATCCGTGTGACAGCGCCTATCAGTTAGCCAGGAGATAGGGCACTATAAACCAGTAACAGATCCTCTTTAAAAGGGCTTTCTCCAAAGAGACATGAAAACAGATCCATAGGGGAAGGCCGCTGCCGATGAGGAACCGTTCCGCTATGCCCCATAGAACTGCTCCGCTCTGCCACCAGGATGTGACAAGCAATGGGGAGAAAGGAACCCCAGTTCAGATACCCCGTTGAAGAAATAAATCTACTACATCTGCCACCTGCATCCACATAGATTATACAAAGGCTGTGTATGCCATGATCTTCATATACTGCTATACGGATGTACACAATTACAGCCACTGTCCCCCAGATCGATGCTCAGGTACCACATTTTAACATATAGTATATTACAAAGCGAAGGAATACTTGTGTCTCCAAGAGACAAACTAAGGTCTCCTTCACACTGCAGTATTGGTCAGTATTTTGCGTCACTATGTGCGAGCCAAAACCAGCAAAGAGGTACAAATCTTTCTATTAGGGTCAGTTCATACAGAGTTTATTGGCGCCGAAGCTGCATCGGAATCAGGCAGAGGCTTTTTTTTCTCCTGGGCGTATATTGGCCACTCGCGGGAAAAAAAAGCGACATGTCCTGTCGCGGTTTCCGCCTCTGACCTCCCACTGAAATCAAAAGGAGGCAAACAAACCTGCGTTGCTCGTTTTTCGCTGTGTTTTTTTTGCCCACGGTCCTTGCATTAGCTTCAATGCCCACGGACTAAAAAACCCAGAGGAATAATAAATGCCGGCAGTTCAAAACCTGCCTCAAAATTCCTGAAGGAATAACGCCCTTCCTCCAATATTGGCCGTCAGACAGATGATGGTAAAATATGATCCAAACAAGGATAGCAGCTTTTTCTAGACTACTTACCCCAAGTATCTGGTATGAGAAGCTCCACAATTTTGTTGGGTAGTCCTAGACGACCCCTTCAAGAGTTACATGCAACAGCAGGAATTTTTGCCACGATCGCCTTGAAGCCACGCCAACTGTCAGTTAGGAACAGCCGCCACAATTTTATTGGCATCAGGGACAATTCATAAGGACAGTGGGCGTCCCTAGTACTGGATTTACATCCAAGAAGCCGATGGGCACAAAATACTTTATGCTAAAATACTGATCATCCAAAGTAATAGTCACAGACTGGACCAGTACAAATCAGTATTGCCCTATAATTTCCTACAGCAGAGCCCACTGCTCCTTCATTCTGACCAGTAATCCTCCTTAGTATCTAATAGGGTGTCCCTACAATGCAGCTGTGGCTCTATATATGCCATGTATTCACACTGACCCAGGCTCATCATGTAACCAGTACACACGGACCAACATGAAGAACAAAACCGACCCCAATAAAGGCCATTCATCTCATTGAAAACTATTTTATCAAATGCAGTAAAGTCTTAATTTGAAATCCTGGAGACCATGAATAGTGTTTCTCTGCAATGTCCTGCCTTCTCATTGGCATGGTCATGATTTCTGGGATGGCATACTGATCAGGCAATGCCCACATACTCTCTACTGATCTGACATCTCGACAGCCTACAAGATCACACCCTGGACCGATCTAACAGTAATCCGGGATGATCACAGGCCGAAAACTGATATCAGCAGAGCCAGTGATCATACAATGGACGATCACAGGAAGCCAACACTCCCACACATAACGTAGTCCGATATTCGACCAAGCACGGACTGTCAGCGGGGAACAAGAACGACATGAAGAAAACGGGACACTAGAGGCACCGGTATGTGCACACAGGAGACGGTACCGCACAGCCCTGCAGTTACACGTTATGCGCGGAACGGAATAGCTCCGTGTACTGAACAATCACCGCGTCTGTCAGTTATCACATAAGAACTCCCGGGGTCTGCGGTTTCTGTCTATTCCCTGGTGCTGACCCCATGGGCCTCTCCCTAAACAGCCCAGTCTCCCCACCCTAGAAACCCGTCCTCACCGCTGTCTCCGATAATCAGCAACTTGAACAGATGGTCGTAATCCCGGGCCATGTTGGCGGCCTGTGCAGCTGGTAAGCCGGCTCCCGGGACCAGCGCGTTCCGTTCCGACCGAATCCGCTTCCCGGACAAACAGCCGGAAGTGACAGCTAAACCGAGACGAGTGCGCAGGCGCAGACCACGCCCACGGCAGCCCCACCTGAGCGCGCGCCCGGACGGCTCCTGTCTGTGCGCGCTCCAGGGCGCAGAGCTTCACTACTGAGCCGCCATTTTGACTAATAATGAAAGCTATGAACTTGTTACATTACAACAATTCCTACAGAGGGCGCTGCTCACAAGTGGAAAATAACTACTTATGAGGCTGCTGTAAAAGCGGGAAGTGAAGAAGTATAGTGCTATGCTTCGTGTATAATTTTACAGTGAGGGTTTTCAATCTTCTCATTTGGAACAATACATGTCTCCAAGTTAAATTCAACTACATCCATTCTAGCCAAAAAACTTCAGGCTTGAGTGTTGTTTTGGCTAATCACCTCTTCCACACAAGTCTCAATAGTGCCTTGTAATTTTCTTTGAGAAAACATAATAAAGTAAAAATCCTTCAGGTTATCCGAAATGTAAAAAACAATTGGCAGCAGAGAAGGGGATGGAATTACATAGTAAACTGACGGATACCTGCGCCCCACACACACACACTCCCCGTTCTCCGCTACTCCGGTCCCAGAAGATCCTGCAGCAGCTACAAGCTGTTCATGGCAGCGTCACATCACATCGTTCTCTTTCAGCCGATTCCGTCAGTTCAGCTGAACTGACGTCTCGGCTGAGAGCGGGTCCTGTGTGTCTGACACAGTATTCACCTCATATCGATCACATCTAAGTTGATCAACTTAGATGTGATCGATATTAGGTGGATCCTGTGTGTCAGAGACAACGATATCCAGTATACATAAAAGCTGTATCGTAAAAAGTAAATTTTTTTTTTAAATAAGTCAATTAGAAAAGTGATTAAAAACACAAAAAGATTCATTTGATACAAATAAAAAACCATTCAAAAGCGTACATAGCCTTCAAGAATCTCTTCAAGCCGCGGCCCAAAAAGGGTTTAAGATTGAAATGGCAAAGTGCAAAAATGGTTCCTTGATGGAACATCTCCCGACCATTGTTTAATTCATAGCAATGCAAGAGATTTAGAGGAAACTGTAAGTATATAAAAATAATGGCGCATCACACAGAAAATCTGTGGCTGATTTGGAAAGGGGCATGTCCTCCAGAATCTCTTCACAAGCGACCCCGACCTGTAACTCATTTATGATTTAGCTGAGCCATATTCTGAGTGCTCTGACCTCTAGAACTGAAGCCAATGCAATCTTGAACTACATTACACTACATAATTATTATTATTTTTTTAATTTGCTTTTCTATCCATCGGCTCTTTAAGCAGGGATGGTTCTTCGGACGGAAAAATAAATCTCTTAAGAGCATTATACTGTGTGGGCGCAGCTATAGGGGTGTTATACTGTGGGGGGCAGCTTTAGGTGGTGTAGTAGTGCAGCTACTGGACAGTGCAGAAACTGTCGGGTTTTAAGCAACCATGGAACATGTACAACAGAGAGGGTTTTCTCTGCTGTTGCTTCGATGTAAAGCCCGGGATAGGGCCTGGTTTGCTGGAATGTGAAGGCGAAGGGCGGACTTCCACTCCATACAGACAGTCCATGTCTTGGGCTGTCTGATGAGCTTAGTTAGGCTTCACCTGAGGCGGCTCTTTAATTGAGGTGTGTGCTGTTCACACAGGGCTCTCAATTTGGGGAAGACAGACATGCTAGCCTGTGAGAGTCACCAACGTGTAAGGTAAAACTGCCTATGTTGTGAGGTACTGGGCACAAGGCTCAGGGTCTCTTAGTGAGGGACAATTAATGTTTAGTTAGAGGCTGGACGGCCTAGGGTTTATTTTGTATGTTTTTGTAAACTGCCTGAAGAAGGGGCCTCTGTGCTCTGAAAGCCGCATATAGAACTTTTATGGTTAGCCAATAAAGGTATCATACCTATTATACTTTTGTCTTTTTTGACACAAAAGTATTTAACATTTCATATTGTCTCTCGCTAACACGGTACTACACAATTTTTTACTGTACTTCGTATGTTTTTGTTGTAACACTGCTTGCTGTGGTGAAGACAATAAAGCTAGCTGTGGCTGGTATAAACTTTTATTCCATGAGTTGGAGTGAACTTTTTAAGTGTGCCAACCATGTCACCCTGGAGATGGTGATCCTGTGAGCTAAGTGGTCCCCAAGATGTCACATATGGTGGAGAATGCGGGCAATAAAATGGCACAAGAAGTGTGCAGTGAAATTTAAAGGGCCAGAACCCCAATTAAAGAGACTGTTTTTCTATTGCAATGGGTCTTATTGAGGAACTCCTCAAAAAGATAGTGCAAACGAATGCGGAGCTGCAGGAAGCAAATGCCAAGCAGAGGGAGGATAATCAGAGGTTCCTGGCACAGTTGGAAGCAAATGGAGAGGCTTTAAGGGCACAAGTACTGTCCAAGGATACACAGCCTTCCAAGCCAAGTGGATGCCTTTCAACGCCAGCTGCATTGATGCCGAGTACTTCGGATGTGTTACAGACAGTTTGCGGAGAAGAGCAAAGAGCATGCATACCTGTGATACAAGCTGTGAGGACCGTTGCCAAGGGCAACCACCCGGACTCATGGTGGGAATGTTTGCGAGCTGATTATGTGAATTTAAAAGGTGTTCCCAAGCAACGTGGGGCAGCTGTTAAAAAGCCAAGTGTGCTGAATCACCCAGATGTGGTTGCTGGGAGCAACCAACCTCGACCGCATGTGGCGGCTGTTGTTCAGCAGAAGGAGAGCTGTTGGAGATGCCATCGAGCAGATGGATGGGCACCTGATTGTTCTCTGGTCAGGAGGCCAAAGAAAGCACAAGAGAAAACAAGTGAAGTGTTGGTTGGTGGGATTCCGCTACTGGTCCGTCTGGATCTTCGCCAAGAGGTCTCGAGGGTGCATCCGGACATTTTGCTGTTCGTGAAGAAGGATCCTGAGTTGGGTGAGACCGTTCTGATTGATTTTGAAACTGATTTTGGGACTGTGCAGCACAGACTTATAAAATGTCAGGAACTTGATGAGGAGTTTGTGCTGGGAAGGGACTTCCCTCATTTTTGGCAGTTGTGGGAAAAAGGCAATATCTCCGATAAGCATTGTAGCTATTACAGGGAAAAGTCCTCTGCAGGGTGTGCTGCTCCATTGCCAAAAAGGGAAAATGCACCAGTTGTAATGATGTCAAGTGATAATGTGATTCAGGAAATGCCTGCTAAAAATGACGCACATGTATTTGATGCACAGCGTTTATGTGATGACACTAGTGAAATGTCAAAAATTGTGCCTAACATGTCTTTAACCCGTGCGTATGTCACACAGCCTGAGCAGGTTAATGCATTGTGTGAACAGGCTGTTAAAGAAACCGCAGCCAAGACAGAAGAGGGTATTAGTTCAAGTGTGCCCCTTGAGACCGTAGTTGAGAGTGTCACATGTGATGTGCGTACTGTTTCTAATGGTAACCCAGAGGATGTGTCCTTGGTAACAGATGTGCCAGGTGTATCTGAGATTTCCCTAGAGGTTGGGATTGTTAATGGTACCAATGAGGACACTACTGCCATGTATAGTGTGAGAAGGGTTACTGCTTCACCCTTAGAAGTTCTGCCCCCTGCAGGTCTTTCACATGCAGACGTTGAGACACAAGTAGCGCCCACACTTTCCCAGGAGGTGAGGGGAGCCATAGAGGTGGTCTTCCAGGCTTGTTCAATGGATACTGATACAGTGTGTACTTTAGCCATGAAAGCTGCATGTAACACAAGACAGGTTGCTAAGGGCAACAAGCGGTGCTATACCACTAAGCAGGATGAGGGCCCTAACACTGCTGAAAAGATGACCACCACTGGGTCAGATAGAAGTAACCCAGAGAGGTCTGGTCAGTGCGGTGAAAAATTGTCTCTGGACGGACAGTCTGAGCGTATAAATGCTGAGATGAAAAACTCCAAGATGGAGGGGAGTATAGCATCTGAAAGTGGCGTTGTAGATGATACAGGGTATACCACAACTCATGAGTTGAGTGTTACTGAACACAATGAGCCAGTGTCTAAGCCAAGGGGTGACACACAAAGCCACTTCATGGATGCGGAAAGGTCCCTGAATGTAGGGCACAACACATGTAAATACGGCTGTGATCAGCGAAAGCTAATAGTGCCTACAAGGGATGAGGATGCCATGCTTGCCAACATAGACGAGTTGCTGGAGCACCCGTATAATACACCCACGGGTGATTATCAAACTGTTACTGTAGAAGTGACCATAAGTGTAATTATGTCCCAACGTAGGAGCTTTGACCCTGGTGGGAGGTTGAAATGTGATCAGTCCTACGGCCTTTATCAAGGGGGCGGATATGTAGCAGTGCAGCTACTTGACAGTGCAGAAACTGTCAGGTTTTAAGCAACCAGGGGACACATGTACAGCAGAGAGGGTTTTCTCTGCTGTTGCTTCGGTGTAAAGCCCGGGATAGGGTCTGGTTTGCTGGAGTGTGAAGGAGAAGGGCGGGCTTCCACTCCATACAGACAATCCGTGTCTTGGGCTGTCTGATGAGCTTAGTTAGGCTTCAACTGAGGCGGCTCTTTAATTGAGGTGTGTGCTGTTCACACAAGGCTCTCAATCTGGGGAAGGCAGGCATGCTAGCCTGTGAGAGTCACCAACGTGTAAGGTAAAACTGCCTATGTTCTGAGGTACTGGGCAAAAGGCTCAGGGTCTCTTAGTGAGGGACAATTAATGTTTAGTTAGAGGCTGGACGGCCTAGGGTTTATTTTGTATGTTTTTTGTTGTAACACTGTGTGCTGTGGTGAAGACAATAAAGCTAGCTGCAGTTGGTATAAACTTTTATTCCATGAGTTGGAGTGAACTTTATAAGTGTGCCAACCATCTCACCCTGGAGATGGCGATCCTGTGAGCTAAGTGGTCCCCAAGATGTCACAGTGGATTATCCTGTGTGGGGGCAGCTATAAGGGCATTATAATGTGTGGGGGTCACTAAGGGGTCATTATACTGTGTGTGGGCTCACTGGGTTGGAGCCCACTAAGATTTGTTTCACCCCCCTGTGTTAAAACCCTAACTACGCCTCTGATGGATGGGTCGAGTCACATTACCCACCATCAGCAATAGTCGGGCCTAAGCGACGCACAGCAGCAGGATACTTTCAGCCGTCCCCTCCTGGCCCGTACAATTATCGTTGTTTTTGATGTTGCAGGGACTTATTTTTTAGTGGAACTAAGTACCGGCATCTAACTACGAATGATGTTCACACACATCAGACGTAATGGAGCTAAGTACGGTAGTGGGGGGGTCCCAAACAAAAGTCTCGGACAAAAATGGGTCCCGGCCTCAGAAAGTTTGGGGGCCACTGTTCTAAAAAATAGAACACTGTATACACGGTGTACCTGTGTCCCTTAGTTCCAAGATTATTTCTCTTCATGTATTCAAGTGATCTTGTCCCTCAGGGAGGATGATTATGGCTGTATACTGAAGATCCCTCAGCTTTTTCCCCAGCGATTCATGGATTCCCTCACACCTGTTCCTCAGGGAGTGTGATTACTAAGCCATTTTCCCCAGTCGCTGCTGTGCAGGTATGATGGTAAAGTGGGGCGGCACAAGCGCAGTTAACCTATTTGCTTAGCCTTGCTTAGTTTGTCAGGCTATTTAAAGCCCCTGCCTATTAAGCTGTGCTCAACCTGCGGGGCAGCAGATCCCTCTGATTATAGAGGTACTCATGTTCCTGGGGATCCCTTTGCTGTGGTTATGTCTTTTTTGCAGATGTCAAGCTCACAAAAAAGGAAGAGAAAGTCCAAGCATAGAGTTTGTTCAGCTTGTCAACAGCCATTAGCTGATGATTGAGAAAACGACATCTGTCGACTATCAAGAGGACGCAACGTCAGATATGGCACCTTCCCTCCAGTCTGAGGCTAGTTCCTTCCTTAGTTAAATCGTCTCACAAGAGCAAGCCAAAAAAGTTCTCACAGAGACGCTAATCGTCAATGGCAAGTCAGCTCTGCTACTATTTCAGATCGCTCAGCAGGTGAAGTGTCTCAGAATTCAGACTGGTTTTCTGTAGAGGATTTATACCTCCATCATAAAGACAGAGCTTCTGTTTTGATGAAAGCCGTAAAATGCACTATTGAATCTGATAAAAGTACAGACTCTAAACCAAAGAAGCAGTGTTACTTTCCACATAATAGGGAGAAAGTGTTCCCCAGCCACCCTATACTCAAGGATTGTCTGCAGAGCGAGTGGCTTAAGCCATTTAAAATAATGGATCATGCTGTAAGATTTAAATCACTCTATAAGTTAGATCCTAAAGCAGTTGCTGATTGGGAGTCACCTGCAAAAGTTGATCTGGCGGTAGCCAGATTATCAAGAAAGGCAATTATTCCATCGGCTGAGGCGTCTTTTCTCAAGGAGCCCAAGGACAGGAAAGCAGAATCTTTTCTGAAAAAGGACTATATGGCGGCTGCATAATCCTCTAACTGGGATCTGGGCTTCCTTCCCAATTGCCAGATCCCTTGGACCAGTGTTTCCCAAACTGTGGGTCGTGACCTTCTGGGGGGTCGTGTGAAGACCTCCAGGGGGCCGCGAGCCACTTACTGATGTCCTTATTTCAACTGTATCTGCGTCCTCAGGACGCAGATACAGTTGAATCTAATGCTGAAGCAAGAAACTGACGGCTCCTTGCTCCAGCATTCAATTTGCCGTGAGCCACGCACTGCACAGAAAGGGGGAGCAGAAGGATCTCCTCCACACGTCGTGGGAACGGGCATAGGTGAATATGTATTTTATTCTTTTTATTAGGCACTATTGGGGCTGTGTGGAGGCAGCTATGGGGGCATTATACTGCATGTGGGCAGCTGTGGGGAATTATACTGTGAGGTGGCAGCTATGGCGGGCTTTAAAACTGTGTGGTGGATAGCTATGGTGGTAGTTATGGGGATATTATACTGTGTGGGGACAGCTATGGTGGCATTATACTGTGCAGAGGCAGCTAAGGGGGGCATTATACTGCGTGGGGTAAGCTGTGGGGCATTATACTGTGAGGAGGCAGCTATGGGGGGCTTTATACTGTGTGGAGGGCAGCTATGTTGGCGGTTATGGGGATATTATACTGTGTGGGGACAGCTATGGGAGCATTTTACTGTAAGAGGGCAGCTATGGGGGGGTATTATACTGTTGGGGAGGGCAGCTATAGGAGCATTAGACTGCAGGGAGGGCAGCTATAGGAGCATTATACTATGGAGGGCAGCTAAAGGGGCCGTATTCTGTGTGGGGGCATCTATAGGGGCATTATATTGTGTGGGGGCATCTATAGGGGCATTATACTGTGTGGGAGCAGCAATGGGTGCATTATACTGTGTGAAGACAGATATAGGGGCATTATACTGTATGCGGGCAGCTATGGGGCATTATACTGTGTGGGGGCAGCTATAGGAGCATATTACTGTATGTGGGGCAGCATTATCGTGTGTGGGTGCACTAAGGGGTCATTATACTGTGTGGGGCCAGATTTACGGGCATTATACAGTGTAGAGAGTCACTATAGGGGCATTATACTGCATAGGGGCAGCTATGGGGACATTATAATGTGTGGGCAGGCACTATTAGGGCTTTATACTGTGCGGAGGCCCCTAAGGGGTCATACTGTGTGTGGGGCCTATTGCGTTGTTTTCGATGTCGCAGGGACTTATTTTTAGAACGGAGCTAAGTACCGGCATCTAACTATGAGTGATGTTAACATACGTCAGACGAAATGGGACTAAATACGGTAGTGGGGGGGTCCCAAAGAAAAGTCTAGGCCAAAAGTGGGTCCCGGCCTCAGAAAGTTTGGGGACCACTGCTCTAAACAATAGGACACTGTATACATGGTGTACCCATGTCCCTTGGTTCCTGGATTATTTTCCTCCATGTATACAAGTGATCTTGTCGCTCTGGGAGGATGATTATGGCTGTATACTGAAGATCCCTCAGCCTTTTCCCCAGCGATTCATGGATTCCCTTCCACCTGTTTCTCAGGGAGTGTGATTACTAAGCCATTTTCCCCAGTGGCTCCTAGATTTCAAAGGAAGTTCTCGGGTAGAAGGCAGTGTAGATCTAGACCGGGAACAAGAAAACTTTAGACAAAAGACATGCTGATTTATGATGCCAGGCCTCTACTACCCACTGTAGGAGGAAAGATGTCCAAGTTCTATCCAATCTTGTCCACTACTTCCTCACATGCTTGGGTGTCATCCATAATATAAAGGGGTTATTCCATGGAACTAATAGGAAAACCACCAGACTGTTCCTTGGTCAATTTGGCCCGAGATCCAGTTATTGCACAGCTAATACAAGACTTAATTTTCAAGGACGCCCTAGAACAGGGGTCTCAAACTCGGCCGGGTAAGTGGGCCGCATATAGAAAAAATGGGAAGTTGACGGGCCACATTACTTTCAAATTTGATACAATACAAAATTATTGTTAATCAATTAGTTATTTGAACGACTATAACACTATATTACTAGAATAATAATACTACATTACTATAATAATAGCGCTAGGTTTAAAATTTGAGATATTTCTCCACGTGCTTATTTCAACAATCCAGCTTTCCAGTTTAAGTGTCGCTAAATGCAGTCCGGCGGCTCAGTTAGCACACATGTCAAGATTGGGCAGCCCCTTTTTAGATAGTGCCGCAGTGCCCCGTTCGGTATATTAATAAACACTGAGGGAAAGCCCTAGGGGTAAAAGGTCTGCACTAAAAATCATATAAAGACACTAAAAATAGACAGTGTTAAACGACCAAGACAGTTTAAAGAGGCTCTGTCACCACATTATAAGTGCCCTGTCTCCTACATAAGGAGATCGGCACTGTAATGTAGGTGACAGTAATGCTTTTTGTTTAAAAAAACGATTTTTTTTCACAACGTTAGGAGCGATTTAAGTTTATACTAATGAGCTTTCTTAATGCCCAAGTGGGCGTACTTTTACTTTCGACCAAGTGGGCATTGTACAGAGGAGTGCATGACGCTGACCAATCGGCATCATGCACTCCTCTCCATTCATTTACACTGCACTAGCGATATAGTTATATCGCTATGTGCAGCCTCATACACAAGCCCTAACATTACTGCAGTGTCCTGATAATGAATACACATGACCATCCAGCCTGGACGTCATGTGTACTCAGAATCCTGACACTTCTGACTCTTTTTTGTGAGATTCCAGCAACGGATACGAAATCTCGCGAGATCTCGGAGCTAAACGAGATTTGGTTTCACTTGCCGGAATCTCACAGAAAAAGATTCAGAAGTGTCAGGATTCTGAGTACACATGACGTCCAGGCTGGATGGTCATGTGTATTCATTATCAGGACACTGTAGTAATGTTAGGGCTTGTGTATGAGGCTGCACATAGCGATATATCTATATCGCTAGTGCAGTGTAAATGAATGGAGAGGAGTGCATGATGCCGATTGGTCAGCGTCATGCACTCCTCTGTACAACGCCCACTTGGTCGAAAGTAAAAGTACGCCCACTTGGGCATTAAGAAAGCTCATTAGCATAAACTTAAATCGCTCCTAACTTTGTGAAAAAATATCGTTTTTTTAAATAAAAAGCATTACTGTCACCTACATTACAGCGCCCATCTCCTTATGTAGGAGACCGGGCACTTATAATGTGGTGACAGAGACTCTTTAAGCATATAAAAAACATGATTTTATTGAAACACATATTAAAAAATACAGCAATCACATAAAAAGAGGGTGGGGGGAGGGGTAATGAAAAAGAAGAGTCCAAACAGATACATAATTACTGAATGGGCTACTGGCAATGACACCTATACCATGGATTCATACATTGTAAATAGTTTGCAAGAGTAAGCCAAGAAACATGTATGAGGACAAAACGAGTGTGACCAGAAGGATAAAAGCTCATGGGGTGAGCAGTAGAGATATGCTAGAAGCCCAACGCATGGGAGGAATGATGATGGCTCAGAGAAAAAGATGGCGGTATATATACACCGCGTTCCAAATTATTATGCAAATGTTATTTTTCCCTGATTTTCCTAAATAGTCAATGCAAATGACAGTCAGTATAATCTTCAAGCCATCAACCGTTGGAGTATAGTGCGAATTTTATTGAACAAATATCCTAATGATAACAGATTTTTTTTTAGAAGTAAAAAACTCAAAATGCACTGTTTCAAATTATTATGCACAACAGAGATCAAAACATTTTAACCAGTTCAGGACCGGGCTATTTTGCGCCTTCAGGACCAGACACCGTTTAGCCATTTTTAGCACGTGTTAGTTAAATGGCTATAACGTTTTTATTTGTTGGGCTAAGGGGGGATTCACACGAACGTGTATTGGGTCCGTGCGGGCCGCGTGGTTTTCACGCGCCACGCACAGACCAATACAAGTCTATGGGGCAGTACAGACAGTCCGTGCTTTTTGCACAGCGTTTGTCAGCTGCGCAAAAAGCGCGACATGCTTAATATCTCCGCGTATTTCGCGCATCACGCACCCATTGAAGTCAATGGGTGCGTGAAAACCACGCAGGTCGCACGGAAGCACTTCCGTGCGAACCGACTGAAACAGCGCACCAGCTGTCAAAAGGATGAATGTAAACAGAAAAGCACCACGTGCTTTTCTGTTTCCAAACATCCAAACGGAGTGTCTTTGAGATGAGCGAACCCGGACAACCGAACCGAACTTCAACGGGTTCGGCCGAACTCGTTTTGGCCGAACCCGGCAAAAAAAATTCCGGTACGCGACGTCAGGAGATAGTCACTGTCCAGGGTGCTGAAAGAATTAAACTGTTTCAGCACCCTGGACAGTGACTTCCGATCCCAATATACATGAACGTGTAAAAAAAAAACTGCGAACTGCGTGATTCGCGCAAGAGCTGTCAAACTGAATGTAAACAGAAAAGCACCACGTGCTTTTCTGTTTACAAACATCCGAACGGAGTGTCTTACAGATGACCGAACCGAACTTTACCGGGTTCAGCCGAACTCGTTTTGACCGAACCTGGCAGGAGACAGTCACTGTGCAGGGTGCTGAAAGAGTTAAACTGGTTCAGCACCCTGAACAGTGACTTCCGATTCCAATATACGTGAACGTGTAAAAAAAAAAAAAAAAAAGTTCTGACTTACCGATAACTCCCGGCTTCTTCCTCCAGTCTGACCTCCCGGGATGACAATTCAGTCCAAGTGACAGCTCCAGCCAATCACAGGCCAAGCACAGGCTGCAGCGGTCACATGGACTGCCGCGTCATCCAGGGAGGTGGGGCCCGATGTCAAGAGAGGCGCGTCACCAAGGACGCGTCACCAAGGCAACGGCCGGGAGGGAAGTTCTCGGTAAGTACGAACTTTTTCTTTTTTTTAACAGGTTTCTCGATATTGTGATCGGCATTCACTGTCGAGGGTGCTGAAAGAGTTACTGCCGATCAGTTAACTCTTTCAGCACCCTGGACAGTGACTGACGTCGACTAGACTCATCTCTATGATGGCGGCTGCGCGAAAATCACGCAGCCGTGCATCATACACGGATGACACACGCAGCTGTCAAGTGGTTTTTGCGCGCGCAAAACGCCGCGTTTTTTGCGCGTGCAAAAACGCAACGTTCGTCTGAATCTGCCCTAACAACGTGATTTTTGCGACGTAGACAATGTAGGTTTCATTTTTTATCGTTTTTATACACACCTTTTTTGCTATTTTAGAATTTTTATTCATAAAGTTTGAAAATAATAGTAAAAAAATAAGCTTTTTTACGTTTCAGCTATTTTTTTAAGGTAATAACATAGTTTTACCCTAAAATAGACCTTTTATTTGTGATCGTCATTGTCTACCGTAAATTTTAATATATTACATGTCTATATTAGGGTAATTGGGTCAGCGCTAGCGTTACAACAATGATTAGCGGGGGGAAGGTTTTTTTTGGGGGGTGGGTATTTTATGTGTATTTATTTATTTATTTTTTTTTTGCAGTTTACTTTATTATTTTTTTATTACTATGGTCTGTCCCCCAAAGGTCAAAAAAGACCTTTGGGGAACTTTATATATTTTTTTTCTTTCTTTTACACCATGCTTTTCCACTGTAACTGGGGCTGCACAGCAGCCCCAGTTACAGGGGAAATCAGCCCTCTCATAGTGACGATTGTCACTAATAGGGCTGTGCTGGGTCTAGTAAGACCCAGCAGCAGTCTGTCACTAACGGCACCCGGCGATCATGTGACCAGTCACATGATCACCGGGAGGAATAGAGACAGCGCCGATGCTGCTGTCTCTATTCCTATACACAGCGTTCATTGAACGCTGTGTAAAAAGACATCGGAGAAGACAGAAGCAGTGAAAGCTGCTTCTATCCTCTCCTCAGGGTCCCCGGCAGTCACTGACAGCCGGAGACCCGACATTCAGCTGCCCGATCGCGCGGGCAGCAAGTTAAAACCTGAGCCGTAAAAAGTCTATGGCTCGGGTTTTAAGGACCCTGACCGCAGGCCGTAAATATACAGCCAGCGGTCGGGAACTAGTTAAAGGTTGTAAAGAGAACTAAAATGGTAGTTTCTTGAATTTGCAGCATCAGGAGGTCATATTTACAGAAATCAAAAGCTCTTTCAATCAAAAAAAATCTGTTAACAGGCCAAGTTACATGTTAACATAGGACCCCTTCTTTGATATCACCTTCACAATTCTTGCATCCATTGAATTTGTGAGTATTTGTACAGTTTCTGCTTGAATATCTTTGCAGGATGTCAGAATAGCCTCCCAGAGCTTCTGTTTTGATGTGAACTGCCTCCCACCCTCATAGATATTTTGCTTGAGGATGCTCCAAAGGTTCTCAATAGGGTTGAGGTCAGGGGAACATGGGGGCCACACCATGAGTTTCTCTCCTTTTATGCCCATAGCAGTCAATGACACAGAGGTATTCTTTGCAGCATGAGATGATGCATTGTCATGCATGAAGATAATTTTGCTACGGAAGGCACGGTTCTTCTTTTTGTACCACGGAAGAAAGTGGTCAGTCATAAACTCTACGTACTTTGCAGAGGTCATTTTCACACCGTCAGGGACCCTAAAGGGGCCTACCAGCTCTCTCCCCATGATTCCAGCCCAAAACATGACTCCGCCACCTCCTTGCTGACGTCGCAGCCTTTTTGGGACATGGTGGCCATTCACCAACCATCCACTACTCCATCCATCTGGACCATCCAGGGTTGCACGGCACTCATCAGTAAACAACACGGTTTGAAAATTAGTCTTCATGTATTTCTGAGCCCACTGCAACCGTTTCTGCTTGTGAGCATTGTTTAGGGGTGGCCGAATAATAGCTTTATGCACACTCTGGAGGATCCTACACCTTGAGGTTCCCGGGACTCCAGAGGCACCAGTGGCTTCAAATACCTGTTTGCTGCTTTGCAATGGCATTTTAGCAGCTGCTCTCCTAATCCTATTAATTTGTCTGGCAGAAACCTTCCTCATTATGCCTTTATCTGAACGAACCCGTCTGTTCTCTGAATCAGCCACAAATCTTTTCACAGTACGATGATCACGCTTAAGTTTTCTTGAAATATCCAATGTTTTCATACCTTGTCCAAGGTATTGCACTATTTCACGCTTTTCGGCAGCAGAGAGATTCTTTTTCTTTCCCATATCGCTTGAAACCTGTGGCCTGCTTAATAATGTGGAACGTCCTTCTTAAGTAGGTTTCCTTTGATTGGGCACACCTGGCAAACTAATTATCACAGGTGTCTGAGATTGATTACAATAATCCAAAGAGCCCTAAGACACAATACCATCCATGAGTTTAATTGAAAAACTAATAATTCAATGTTTATGACACTTAAATCCAATGTGCATAATAATTTGGAACACGGTGTATGTATGGAAGCAGTAATAATAAATATGTTTTACCTGCGGTAAATGCTTGTCATATACGATTATTGAACCTAATGGCATTTTCTGGAACTTCTCCCGCAGCCGAGAATAGAAAATAACCCCATTGATTGTGCAACAACAAGTGTCGTCTACTTTGCAGTTTGCCCATGTGACAAAATTTATGTGGGCCTGACATCCCGGTAATTGAGACGAAGAGAACATATCCTTTACATCGAGGCGGTAATTGATGTACCAGATCCATCAACACTCAAGACCATCCCTCGTCACTTCAAAATTTTCCATAATTGCGACAGCTCACAATTCCGAGCATAGGGAGTAGACCGGATATTCATCGGTACAAGAGGGGGTAACTTGAAGAAGCTCCTTGCTCAACGTGAGTCTATGAGGATTCATAAACTAGATACCATTACTCTTAAGGGGCTAAACGGACATAACAGCTGCGTTCCCTTTTTATGAGTTGTATCTATAGTCTCCTTTTTTCATTTGCGATTCCTATGACAGGCAAGTGGCTCTCGGGTAACTCCTTGTAGTTGCCCTTTTTATCCTTTTTTCCCTAATCCTTTTTTATCTCTCCCCCCCCTCTTCTCCTTTATATTAACTATAAATGTTCCCTATCTCTTTTAGGCATGGACCCATAATTGCAGACATGATCATCGCGGCTCCGCTCTTCTATACTATTGTGATTTCATCGTGGCATAATTTTCTGAAAACAATGGGTTTTCTTCTCATTCACTCACCTATTTGGATCATTTCCACTTTTTCCTTGCTCTCATGCACCATGCACTGTATTTCTTTCTGATCTGTAATCATACTTTTCCTTGTGTCCCCCTTTTCCTCTCCCCTTTCTTCCCCTTGTCTCGCCTTTCATATAATAATAACCTTTGGTACTATATATTTGTCTTTTTCATGTTGTTTATTCACAATAATGTATGTATTTATAGGGTCATGTAGGTTATGCGTGACCGTTTATTCCATTACTATTTTTTAGCGCTTGCATTTTTCACATACCTATGTTTATATATGAACTTCTCTGATATTATCTCTATATTTGTAATTTATGCATTCGTATCACTTGGATGATGTTACAATGATTTGCGCACACACACACACACACACACACACACACACACACACACACACACACACACACACACACACACACACATATATATATGTAGAGATAAGCAGCACTCTGCGACGGATTCCAACACGGTAATGGGTGCAAGCAGGTAATCCGGATCCGTGGATTTTAAGACATAAACGAAAGAAATCCCACAGCACTCCGATGGTTCCAAAAAGTATGTGATTTATTCAGTCAACAGCTGCAACGTTTCCGTCCTGCTATAGGACCTTTTTCAAGCATGGTGACACAGCAATACATGCAGGTATATAAGACATGTGCCTCATTACCATAATGAGGAATCATTAACATAGTGCTCAGACAAAAAATTGTACAAGATATAAGTAATCATATAAAAAATATATGCTACAATTGTAAACTGTGTGTACAGTGATAAAATCCAGTGTAAAAATAAACATACATTTAAAAACAAGCTTATTGTAACCTGATTATCATATTAATCAAAAATGTGACCATATGTGTAGGGGCAGAGCTATCAGGCCACTCACCAATCGCTGACCTTGTATGCAAATCAGATATGCTAATCCGTGTTCATGTCAGACTCATGTGTAGGGGCAGAGCTATCAGGCCACTCACAAATCGCTGACCTTGTATGCAAATCAGATATGCTAATCCATGTTCATGCCAGACTCATGTGTAGTCTGACTATATGGAGTCTTCTAAACAGCACTGCGCATGCTCGTGTCGTCACCCCGGAAGTGTCATGTTGCATAGCAACTACACGATGCATAGTTTACTGCGTAGGCGTAAGAGGTCAATGGCACACCTCTACAAACTAGATGACGTATAACAACTAGAAAAGAAGGGCCATTCTTAAAAGACGCGATTTTGATAAAATTACGGACAATGATATGGATCTACATCAACAAAATTCCAATTCCAACACTGGTGATTTTTTTATGCCATTCCAACACACAGGACCCAGAAGGAGGACCAGGAGAGCAGGCTGCAGGAGGAACAGAACAAAGAAGAACGCGCCATCGGAGGACTTTGCGACCACAAGGAATGAGGAACACTCCCAACAGGGGGAAATATCCCCAGAAACAGTGGTAAATATATCGTTCACTGTTTTGACATCGATGAAATTATGTGTCTTATCCAAAGGACTGTAATTTTGCCCAAGCCAAACTATGGATTGGTTTGGTTTAGAGTTAGACCTGTATAATTTCATTAGGCGTTTAAAATTAAAAGTATGGTTTAATGCACGGGATGTAGACACTGATCATAACGATGTGGATAGTGGCTTTTGTCTGAATAGTCTGGAATTTCATAACAAAAGCAGTTTTCAGCCACCAAGGTATGTGGCAATATTTATGCTGTGCCTGCCTTTGACTTTTTTGTACTACTCCCTTCAGAGGACAGCACAAACAGGCTCTAACCAGAGTAGAAAGAGGTGGGAGGCCCCGCTGCACAACTGAGCAACAAGACAAGTACATTAGAGTCTCTAATTTGAGAAATAGACGCCTCACAGGTCCTCAACTGGCAGCTTCATTAAATAGTACCCGCAAAACGCCAGTGTCAACGTCTACAGTGAAGAGGCGACTACGGGATGCTGGCCTTCAGGGCAGAGTGGCAAAGAAAAAGCCATACCTGAGACTGGCTAATAAAAGGAAAAGATTAATATGGGCAAAAGCACACAGACATTGGACAGAGGAAGATTGGAAAAAAGTGTTATGGACAGGCGAATCGAAGTTTGAGGTGTTTGGATCACACAGAAGAACATTTGTGAGACGCAGAACAACTGAAAAGATGCTGGAAGAGTGCCTGACGCCATCTGTCAAGCATGGTGGAGGTAATATGATGGTCTGGGGTTGCTTTGGTGCTGGTAAAGTGGGAGATTTGTACAAGGTAAAAGGGATTTTACCTTGGGATTTTGAAGGGAGTAGTACACACCGTTGTAGGAAATCTTCAGTTTCTTGGCAATTTCTCGCATGGAATAGCCTTCATTTTTAAGAACAAGAATAGACTGTCGAGTTTCACATGAAAGCTCTCTTTTTCTAGCCATTTGGAGAGTTTAATCGAACCCACAAATGTAATGCTCCAGATTCTCAACTAGCTCAAAGGAAGGTCAGTTTTATAGCTCCTCTAAACAGCAAAACTGTTTACAGCGGTGCTAACCCAATTGCACAAGGGTTTTCTAATCATCCATTAGCCTTCTAACACAGTTAGCAAACACAATGTACCATTAGAACACTGGAGTGATGGTTGCTGGAAATGGGCCTCTATACACCTATGTAGATATTGCATTAAAAACCAGACGTTTGCAGCTAGAATAGTCATTTAGCACATTAACAATGTATAGAGTGTATTTCTGATCAATTTAATGTTATCTTCATTGAAGAAAACCTTGCTTTTCTTTCAAAAATAAGGAAATTTCTAAGTGACCCTAAATTTTTGAATGGTAGTGTGTGTGTGTATATATATATATATATATACACACATATATTGACTTTTTGCTGTCTGGCCGTGTCACTATCTTTTAATGCTTCTGTTTGTACGTACATATATATATATATATTTTTTTTTTTTTTTTAATTCTTTATTTTTGTTGACCCATGAGGTCCATTTTATAACATAAAGGGAACATACAACAAGGTAATGTACATTTAGAATACATAATCCAAAGGCAAATGTACAGAAAAAACAATAAGTACATTGTTATATAATGGCATACTGAATGAAAAAGAGGGAATAACGACAAGGGAACACGAATCTCTAAAGTGTGGATGGAGCTAAGCTCCCAGACAAGAGAATGAAGAAAGAAGGGGAGAGCGGAAAGAAGAAGGAGAGGGGGGGGGGACCCTCCACAGCATCCCACAGACCAGGGTGTTATTGCGGCCGATTAAAAGGATGCGGTTCTCAGATGATGTCTTTATAGGAGTTCGAATCCTGAAAAACCATCCATTGGGCCCAAGTTTGGCAGAACCTGGAGCTTGAGTCGTGGATAACGGATGTCAAGTCCTCCATATGCATGATGTCGTTAACCTGTGAAACCCAGAGGGATAGTGTTGGGGGAGATGGATCCTTCCATCTTAGTGGGATGCAATGACGAGCTGCCATCACTAGAAAGTGAAGCAGGGAACGCTTATACTTGTTCGCTGGAATGTCGCAATGATGAAGAAGGAAAAGGGCCGCATCCATAGTTACATTTGTATTTGTAACTTCCATTATCACCCTCTTTACACCTTCCCAAAATGGGGTAAGGAGAGGACATGACCAGAAGGTGTGGAGGAGGGTACCACTGTCTTGCCCACATCTCCAGCACATAGGGGACACTGTGGGGAAGATGTTATGTAGGCGGGCTGGGGTCCTATACCAACGTGAGAGTAGTTTGAAGCTTGCCTCTTGGTATCTTGAGCAGATGGAGGTTTTTTGAGCCATAAGGAATATACGCTGCCCTTGTGCGGGGGAGAAGGATATCCCCAGGTCCTCTTCCCATTTTGACATGTATGTAGGAGTGGGCATATCTGGGGGGTCCATGAGAATTCTGTAAATAGCGGACAATGTATGTCTAATCAGGTCAGAGCCTGTGCAGAGGGTCTCTAGTGGAGTTTTTTCCTCCTGGTAGGACCTAGGGGCTGGGATAGGCGTCAAAAAGTGTCGCAGCTGCAGCGAACGCCATTGTCCCAACGGAGGGAGATCAGCAATCTGGGCCAGGTCTGCAACAGAAAGCCATTCACCATCCTTTAAGAACCGATCTGCACGATACCATCCCAAGGATTGCCATATACGGAAAATTGGGTCCGTCAAGCCAGTGGGAAAGGATGGATTGCCCAGTATCGGAAACATAGAGGAAGGGACTGGCAAGCAAGATGCCCTTACCGAGGGGAGAGAACAGCATACTAGTGTTGGGCCTATAGTAGGGTGATGATGGAGATGTCTGAGTTGGCTACGGTGCAGCCATGGAAGGGCCGATATTGGAATAGAGTAAAAACTCTGCTCCAAAGACACCCAAGACTTAACGGTCGCATGTCTGCACCAATCAACTACCCGAGCAAGATGAGATGCAATGTAGTAAGTGGGGACATCAGGTAATGATAGACCCCCCGATGCCCTAGATCGGCATAATAACGTGCGGGACAGACGTGGAGTCTTACCATTCCATACAAACTTAATCTGAAGAGAATTGACCGTTTTAAAGAACTGTGTTGGGATGGCTATGGGAAGGGTTTGAAATAAATATAGTAGCCTAGGGAGAGCATTCATTTTGAAGATGTTACAACGGCCCAACCAAGTAAAGGTACCTTTGGCCCATCTGGCACAATCTGCCTTAAGCTCAGCAAGGAGTGGAGGAAAATTTAGTTGGAAGAGATCTCTCAGGTCTGCTGTTAAGCGAACCCCAAGGTATTTCAACGCTGTTGGGTTCCATTTAAAACTGAAAGATTGTTTTAAGGTTGTGGAAAGATGAGGTGAAAGAGAGATGTTCAGGGCCTCGGACTTAGAGAAATTAATTTTAAAGTTGGATAAACTTGAAAACCGTTGGAATTCCCGCATGAGATTAGGAAGGGAGACAGTTGGATTGGTCAGGAAAAATAGCAGATCGTCTGCATAGGCCGCCACCTTGTTAGTTGAGGTATTCGTTTCTAGTCCCTTCACATCCGTGTTTGCACGTATATGGCGTAAAAGGGGTTCAATATAAATATCAAGGGTGAGAGGGGGCAACCCTGTCTGGTGCCGTTGTGTATAGCAAATTCGTCTGAGAGAAGGCCATTTACTCGAACTCGGGCGGATGGGCATGAATATAGCGACATTATCCATCCCAGCATATGTGATCCAAGGCCCAGACGTGAGAGGGTTTCTTCCATAAAGGTCCAGTTAACTCTATCAAACGCTTTTTCCGCATCTGTAGATAAAAGCATAAGAGGTATATTGGAGATTTTGGCCTTGTGGATCAGATTGATGGCTCTAGTTGTGTTGTCTCGTGCCTCTCTACCTGCCATGAACCCTGCTTGGTCCGTATGTACGATTCCTCCAATCAGTGGAGCGAGACGATCCGCTAGAATTTTAGCAAACAATTTGATATCTGTATTGAGGAGGGATATGGGTCTGTAGCTGGCACATTGTGTAGGGTCTTTACCAGGTTTGGGGATCACCGCGATATGCGCCCTGAGGGCGTCAGGAGGGATGGGGGAGGAGGCCGAGTATGAATTAAAGGAGGCTAGAAAATGTGGGCCTAGGGACGTCAGAAACTTTTTATAATATTGAATTGTAAATCCGTCTGGGCCAGGTGCCTTTCCTGTTCTGGAGTCCATGTGACCATGCCCCCCGGATAATTGCATCTTTGTCGGTATAATAGTGAAGGCGACATAGCACGTCGCGAGGAGAGGACAAATCGAGCGGGCCTGGGCGCGAAACTCTGTGAATTCGATCTAGGAGAAAAGTCGCTTCTGATGGTCGGTTAGTGAGCTTGTTGAATATAATAGATACTCTAGACACCAGCTCATCTCGTGGGCCGAGGTCTGGAAGGCCCTTCAGACGTACATTGTTTCTGCGTCCTCTGTTCTCCTGATCATCTAATTGAAGCGCCAAGGATTGTAAATGTGTTCTAGTATCCGTGGCAGCTTTTTCCAACGCAGTTACTCTAGAGTCAATGGCCGACACAGTATTCTCAGATGTAAGCGCCCTAGAGTCTAGTCTGACCACCTCCTGACGCAGGTCAGCTATGTCTTGCTGATGTGCCTGCTCAACCCTGGACACCAAAGAGTCAAGATCCTGTCGGGTGGGGAGGGCTTGTATCATCTCCCTCAGTAGTTGTAGGTCAGCATGTAAGCCCGATGGCCAAGCCTGAACTTCAGGGGCATATGTGTGTGGTATAATGGCGGGCAAATCTCTCACTGATGACATGTTGAGGGGAGAGACAAGGCTTACCGCATCCTGAGTGCTGCAGCAGGGAGGACTCGTATCAGCAGTCGTGGCCGTTTGTGCTGACTGCAACAGGGGAGCAGGAGGAGAAGGAGCCAGAGTGTCTGAGGCCGGATGTGGCGGCAATGCGTCCGCCATTGCTGCTCGTTCGTCCGCGGCCGATTGTGAGGAGGAAAGAAAACGCTCCATGCTCTTGCAACGGCCAGAGGAGCGAGGTAAGGACCGGGAAGTTCCAGGGCAGGTTCCCCTTCGTTTTCCTGGCATCGCCTGCCGGTTTTACCCGGGAAAGATGGCTGGTATTCAGCTGCTAGTGCGGAGCTCCCCCAAAACGCGTGCTCACGGCTCCATAGCTAAGCCACGCCCCCATATATTTGTTTTTAACTTTGAACTTGCACTTTACATGGTCTCTGCTATTGCTATGCCAGTGGTTCCCTTTGCCCTCTAATTTTCCACTGTTATTTCATGAACGTCCTGATTACCATGGTACCGCTTCTCAATTTACCCACTCCATTTTTGTTTACACCTTGGCTACTTGATCTCCTCCACCTGTCCCACCCCTTCCGCCCTTGCGGACGGTGCCTGCGTCATCAGGTCCTTCTATGGCGACGCATGCTCCGTTTGAAACAGGGTTGATAGAGCTTCCTATTTGTAGAGCTTCCATATACCAATTTGTTTCTGAGGCTGTGGGAGAGGTTGATTTTCTTTACTGCTCCGGTCCAATTGATTGAACGTGTACACTTTTGGGTTCGATACATCGATGAAGTACTATTAATCTGGCAGGGTACTAGTGAAGAATAGAGTAATTTCATGCAGATGCTAAACATCAACAATTAAAACATTAACCCCTTCCCGACATTTGCCATATGGGTACACCATGGAAAGCTATGACTTCCCGCAAATTGCCGTATCCATATGCCAAATGTTTGGCACCGGCTCAGAAGCTGAGCCGGTGCCATCATCGCCGAATCTCAGCTGTATCTTACAGCTGACATCCGGCTATAATGGCGGGGACCAAACTTAGCTTCGATCCCCGGCATTAACCCCTTAAGTCCAGCGCTCAAACGCGAGTGCTGCACTTAAGGTGTTTGCAGCTCATCGGAACCCCCGCAATGAAATTGCCGGGGTTTCGGTAGCTGCAATGGCAACCGGATGCCTAATACTGGCCTCCCGATCTGCCTAGCACGGAAGCCGGTCAAGATCTGCCCGGCGGCGGAACCTGATCAGCTTCCGTAGCCGCCGGCAAGATAGCGCTGGCTCAGGTGCTGATCCATTAACCCCTTCGATGCAGCAATCAAAAGCGATTGCTGCATCTTAGCGTTTACTAGCAGATCGCCAGCCCTGACAGGCAATCAGGACTGGCGACTGCTGCTATGGCAACAGGAGAAACAATGGCCTCCTGCTCTGCCATTACGGAAGCCGATTAGGCTTGCTGTCAGTGAATCCTAATCGGCTTGCTGTCAGTGAATAACTGACAGATCTAATATATTGCACTACGTAGGGAGTGCAATGTATTCGAAAAAAACATTAGACAGTTGGACCTTTAAGTCCCCTAGTGGGACTTGAAAAAAAATGTAAAAAAAAGTATAAAAATTGTAAAAAAAAAAGTGAAAAAAATAAAGGTTTGAAAACAATAAAAGTTTCAAGTAATAAAATAAAACACAATCACCCTTTTTCTCTTATCAAGTCCTTTATTATTGCAAAAAAAATAATAAACCATACGTATTTGGTATCGCCGCCACCGTAACGACCTGAGGTATCAAAATATTATATTATTTATTGCACAAGGTGAACGGCGTAAAAATAAAACCGTAAAAAACTATACCAGAGTTTCTGTTTTTTGGTCACTTTGCCCTACAAATATTGGAATAAAAAGTGATCAAAAAGTCGCACGTATCCAAAAATGGTACCTATAAAAACTATAAGTCGTCTCGCAAAAAACAAGCCCTCATATAGCTTAGTCGACAAAAAAATTTAAAAGTTATGGTTCTCACAACTTGGCGACAGAAAAAATACATTCTTTTTACAAAAGTAATTTTATTGTGCAAAAAGTTGTAAAACATAAAAAAGTTCTATAAATTAGGTATCGCCGGAATCGTACTCACCCGCAGAATAAAGTTAACATGTAATTTATAACGCATGGTGAACGCTGTATAAAAAAAAACTAAAAAAACTATGCCAGAATTGCGTTTTTTTGTTTTCCTGGCCTCACAAAAAATAGGATAAAAGGTGATCAACAAGTCGCATGTACCACAAAATGGTACCAATAATAACTACAGCTCGTTCCGCAAAAAAAAGCCCTCATACCACTACATCTATGAAAAAATAAAATTAGTTAAGTCAGGAAATAAAAAATATGCAGTTGTGCAGCCCGAGTGGAACATTTCTTCTGTTTCAAGAGGCGATTTATCAAGGACCTAAAATTAGGGAACCAGGAAGGGGAGGGCCCAAAACCTATCCGCTGGAAGAGATGGTGCCCGTATTATACCAGGACAACACTTACTCAGCAAAATTCCCCAAACTGCAAAGGTGCAGAGTCTGGACCAAAAGGGGGATAAGAAAGGACACCATATATCAGTGCGACACCGGCCTGTGCAGAAAGGATTTCTTCACAGGGTAACACACATCTATGGATCATTTTATTGTTTTTCTACCCCATTATTATACCACCTGACTATGCCCCTGATGTACTCTGCCCGGCTTACATGTACCCCCACATTATAAATGGAAACACCAGCAATACTCAAACAAATCTACTACCAAGCAAAATCCGCTCTCCAAAAGCCAAATGGCGTTTCCTCCCATCGGAACCCTATAGCGTGCCCAAACAGCAGTTTCCTTCCACATATATGGCATGGTCATACCCGGGAGAACCCTTTTAACAATTTTTGGGGTGTGTGTGTCTCCAGTGAACGAACAGATAAATGTGCATAGGCACAGAGAAGTCCCAAATTTCCCAGCTGCTATCGAATTAATTAAAATATAACTTTTAATGTTTAGATTAGAAACAAATTGGAAACAAGTTGCAGTAAATAAAGTAAATAGTTGTACAATAATTGTTTGATTAAAATTTTTCTTCAGAGCTGGTTAGTCTAACGTTGGAGATCTGGAGTATATTAGGATCTCAATGTGTCAGGCATGGACGGCAGCTGCAGACTGCTCGGGCAGCCTCTATTATGACACAGTGGTAGGATTAATTTGTTAGACCAGCAATGATTTTAAAAAAGAAGAAACGCTAGCCCCCCCGACATGTTTCACTGCTTCAGCAGCGTCCTCAGGGGATAATTTCATAGCCCTGAAATTATCCCCTGAGGACGCTGCTGAAGCAGTGAAACATGTCGGGGGGGCTAGCGTTTCTTCTTTTTTAAAATCATTGCTGGTCTAACAAATTAATCCTACCACTGTGTCATAATAGAGGCTGCCCGAGCAGTCTGCAGCTGCCGTCCATGCCTGACACATTGAGATCCTAATATACTCCAGATCTCCAACGTTAGACTAACCAGCTCTGAAGAAAAATTTTAATCAAACAATTATTGTACAACTATTTACTTTATTTACTGCAACTTGTTTCCAATTTGTTTCTAATCTAAACATTAAAAGTTATATTTTAATTAATTCGATAGCAGCTGGGAAATTTGGGACTTCTCTGTGCCTATGCACATTTATCTGTTCGTTCATTAAAATTATCCCTGCCAGCTGCTAGGGTCTCTACCAATTTTTTCTAATCTGTGTGTCTCCAGTGGCATAAGCTGGGCATGACATATTTGCCACTGAAATGGCATATCTAGGGAAAAATATACATTTTTAATTTGCACCACCCGCAGCGCATTCATTTATGGAAAAGACCTGTGGGGTGAAATGCTTACTACACTCCTTAATAAATGCCTTGAGGGGTGCAGTTTCCAAATGGGGTCACTTCTCAGGGGTTTCTTTTTATTATTTCACATCTGAGCCTCTGCAATTGTGAACCAATACTTTGTAAATCGACAAATTAGGCCTCAATTTCGCATTGTACGCTTTCACTCCTGAGCCTGGTCGAATGTCCAGGCAAAAGATTAGTGCTGCCTTTGGATTCCAGGAAATGTAAAAATCAGGTAAGTAAATTTTCAAAATTCAGTGAATATAGGTAACAGAAGGCAATAACTTAATTTTTAGAAGCAGAGGGAATAGTACCATGAGTAGATATTTTATAGAGGAAAGAACCCGCACAATCTGTTCTGAACCTAAGGCTAAATCAATACGGGACAGTTAGTCATGTGTACGAGAGCGGTAAGAAAATTGTCGTATCTGAGGGTGGTGAATACGCCATAGATCAAATAGAGACAGTTCCCCTAGTAATTCCCTAAATTTCGATATTGGACTATGTTCCGTGGCTAAATCCACCTTAAATTCGTCCCAGTATGGATGAATAAAATTATTGAAGTCTCCCATCAACAAAATGGAAACTCCCACCACTTTATTGACAAACTCCATTATTTTCTTCATAAAAGTGGAGTTATAGGGAGGGGGACTATAGACCGCGATTAGGAGATATTCTTTAACATATAGTTTACAATATATGTATATGTATCTGCCTTCCGTGTCACGTTAAGACAGCAAGCATTCCAAGGGTATAGATTTGTGAATTAAGACACTCACACCATGGGTATATCCAGAATATGTGGCATGGAAGCTATGCTTAAAAAATTAATTTTGTCCTTTTTTAAACGCTTCTCCTGAAGACAGATGATGGCCGGCAAATACATGTGCATAATTTAAAATTTGAAACGGATTCCATTGACTTCTAATGAAGTAAAAATACAGGGGAAAAAAAACAGTGAACAAAAGTACCAATTCAAAGAGTCAGCAACAGCCTTATCCTCATCAATAGTTATTTGGTCACCTCATCTCCTACAAAAAATGAAATAAAAAGTGATCAAAACGTCGCATGTACACCAAAATTGTATTATTAAAAACTACAGCTTATCCCGCAAAAAATAAGCCCTCATACCACTTAATAGACGGAAAAATATAAAAGTTATGGCTCTCGGAATTTGGCGACACAAAATACATTTTTATTTTTTCCACTTCGGTTTTTACTTGTAAAAGTAATAAAATATAGAAAAAACTATATATATGTGGTATCGCCTTAATCGTATTGACCCACAGAATAAAGTTAACATGTTGTTTTAATTGCACAGTGAATTCCGTAAAAACGACATGTAAAAAACTATGGAGGAATCAGTTTTTTTTTTCATTTTCTACCTAACAAATATTTTTTTTCCCGTTTCCTAGTACATTATATGGCACAATAAATGGCGCTACGAAAAACTACAACTCGTCCCTCAAAAATCAAGCCCTCATAGGACTATATCGACTTTTGGAAGGTGGGAAGGAAAAAACAAAAATGAAAATCTGAAAAAGGGCTGCGGTGGGAAGGGGTTAAATAGAGCCCAAATCCCTTCAGAAAGCGTATTTTTTATGTCTCTTCTATGAACATGGATAGCTGAAGACCTCTATACTGAATGCTTTAAACAGAGTGTTTCCTCTGTCCCTAAGCTGCGACCCATGAGGACAAGGGGGGCTGTATACTCTGGGTTTCCTCAGTCCCACGGCCTGGCTTCTAAGACATTGCCTGGAGATGAAGAGAAGCCACGCTTCCATTCTGGAGCAGCATACAAGTTTACCTGTACCTCGGCTCCTAGACATGGATCCCATACACCTCCGGACGGGTGTTCCAAGATGGCCGCCGCCTAAGTAAGGTGTACGCCGTGCAGTCTCCCGGCTTGGTGTGTACTGCGCATCCGCGAGAACGGAAGTCTCGCGGGATCCCGGCGGTTCAAGAAAGGACCGCGAATCCGGGGCTACGTCGCTGGTTAAGCTGCTTGACCCTGAAGAATTAAGGTAACTAGCTTTCATTGTGTTAATGTTAGAGGGGATTTCTTCCTTGAGGCCACTTGCAGGTTAGATTGTAAATTGCATGCCTCTTTTCCCAGATGGCAAGTCCTACATCTCAAGGGAAACGCAAGAGGAAATCCAAACACAATATGTGTAAAGGTTGTCAGCAACCGTTGCCAGGGGATTGGGACCAGAGTTTCTGCTCCTCTTGCAGGCCTCCTGAACAATCCCTCCATACTGAAGCCAAGGGGTTTCTGCCCTGGTTTAAGGATCAGCTTACGGATACCTTTCAGGAGATAAAGTCGGCTGCTATGCCGAAAAAATCCAAAGGTAGAAAGCGGACGCCCTCTCCACATTCCCTTTCCGGATATGATATATCAGAGGATGATCTGGATTCAGAGGACGCTAATGGGGAACCTCTAGATAATATTTATCTGTTAGATAAAGTCAAGGTCCCACACTTGCTGAAAGAAGTCAAACGGACCGTCGAGACCGATAAAGATGTGTCTCAAAAACGCAAAAAGGAACAACTTTATTATTTTCCGATCAACAAAAACAGAGTCCTTCCCTCCCATCCTGTTACTACAGATTGGGTCCAGAAAGATTGGGATAAGCCGGAGAGACGTATCGATCAAGGGACGAGGTTTAAACACACCTATAAAACAGAACACAAGTTTAGTTCTAACTGAGATTTTCCGCCCAAGATTGTTCTGGCTGTCGCCAGATTATCAAAGAAATCTATTTCCTTCAGAGGAATCCTCACTCTTAAAGGATCCAATAGATCACAGAGCGGATTCGATATTAAAAAAAACAGCCTACTCTACGTCGGTAGCAGCATGTAAAATGGCATCAGCCTCCATTCCAGTTGCCAGAGCCCTTCGTACACGGCTTAGTCAGCTCTCACAAGATCTAGAAGATGGCGTATCAAGAGAGATCTTACATACTATGCCTCTCATGAAAGCTGCTGCAGAGTTTTTGTGTGACGAACCGCTGGATGTCTTGAAGTTTTCTACTAGATCCCTAGCTCTCTCTAATGTGGCGCGTAGAACCCTCTGCTTCATGGACAGGGGACGTGCCATCCAAGAATCATTTCTGTTCCCTACCATTTCATCCCTCTTCTCTCTTCGACCCTCAGCTGGAAAACATTCTTAAGTTGATAAATGATGAAAGAGGGATTTCCTTCCCACACCTTCCAATGAGGCCGCCATTTAAAACCTTTCAAAACCTTTCCAAAAAGGTCCCCTAAGGGTCAAAAATATTTTCGTGGTGGTGACAGGCAGCGTAGGTTCAAAAGCAAGCAAGAAATCCCCCTTTCAAATAAATCCTAACTTATGACGCCAAGAGAGGAGTGTCTAGTAGGTGGAAGGCTAGGAATGTTTGTTCCCCTATGGCTAAAACCGTCCACAGACTCCAGGGTCAGATCCACCATCCAGAATGGCTACTCGTTGGAACTAAACACCGTTCAAAAAAACGAAATTCTGTATAAACAGAGGAAGAAATCCGGTGGTTCTCAGTCTCATTAAAGACTTCATAAGGAAGGGAGCATTAGAAGTCCCGTATCATCAGCGGAGTCAGGGAGTATACTGCCCTATCTTTGCCATTCCAAAAAAGGAAGACAAGTGGCGGTTAGTGACAGATTTGACATACTTGAACAAGAGAAAGTTCAAAATGGAATCTATACAATCTGTCATAAGTATTATCCAAGAAGGAGATTTTCTAGCCACTATCGATCTGTAAGGTGCATACCTTCATAGCCCGGTCCTGAAGAAAGACAGGAAATTTCTTCTTCATCATCAAGTCTTACATCTTCAGTCACCTGCCTGCCCTTTGGGATAACATCAGCACCCCGAGTGTTTACGAAGGTAGCGGTGGAATGGTCTGCAGTACTATACATGAAAGGGATCTTCGTATGTCCTTACCTGGACGATTGGCTGGTGAGAGCCCCGTCAGAAGACATCCTTACAAAGCACCTAAAAGTCACTCTAGACATGCTCATCTCACACGGTTTAATGATAAACCTCCAAAAGTCTCATCTAACACCATGCACCAGGTTGAAATACTTAGGCTTCACGGTAGACACACAAGAAATGTTGCTGACATTGTCCAGTGGCCGGATCTACTCTATCCGTCAAGGAGTTCAATGACTTATATCACTGCTCCATCCGTCAGGCCATGAGAGTGTTAGGCCTTCTAACATTGGCTATCTAGGCGGTACCCTGGGCAAGAGCACACAAATCCGAATGTTACAATCCAACATACTGAAAAGTTGGGGCAAGAAAATAGTGTCTCTCGACACCCTAATGTCAAGGTCTTCTGACGTGAGAAGGGACCTCCAGTGGTGGCTAGTACCCTACCATCTCGATCGAGGCAGGTCTCGGAGAACAGTTCATCGGATACTCCTCACTGCGGATGCCTCAGGCTCAGGCTGGGGTGCACATGTGGGAACATCATGGGTGCAAAAGAAATGGTCCAAACACGACAGCTGCCTTTCATCCAACATGAAAGAACTCAGAGCGATCAAACTAGCCCTATTACACTTTCAGACTGTACTCCATCGTCACGATGTCCAAATTCAGTCAGACAACCTCCCTGCAGTATTTTATGTAAACAAACAGGGGGGCACCAGAAGCAATTCCCTCAAAAAGGAATGCAGTCAGATCATGCGGTGGGCAAAACACAATCTGAGATCAATATCCGCAATCCACATTCGAGGAGTGTTGAATCTGAAAGCGGATTGGCTGAGCAGGAATCGGACTTACCCAGGGGAGTGGAGCTTGAATCTGGAAGTCTTTCTTCAAATCACCAGGAAGATGGGCAAACCATCTTTAGACGTCATGGGAACCATAGAGAATACAAAATTAAGGAAGTTCTGCTCCCTCAACAGGTCGGATCACCCATATGCCATAGACAGCCTATCATTAAGTTGGGAAAAGACCTTCATATATATCTTTCCCCCATTCCTCGGGTATTGAGGAAAATAAGGAACGAGAACGTGAAGGCCATAGCGATCATTTCTCATTGGCCGAGAACGGCATGGTTTCTGCTCGTGTTGAATCTCTCGAACGGCAACTTCTGGGAACTTCCATTACGTCCAGATCTCCTGCTGCAGGAGGGTTGGTTTCATCCCACGTTAGACAGGTTACAGTTAATGGCATGGAAACTGAACGACAGTCTCTGAAAAATAAGGGCTTCTCTGATGAAGTAGTAACTACCTTATTAGCCTCCAGGAAACCCAGTACAATGAAAATATATTCTCGAATATGGCTTATTTTTTTAAATGGTGTCAGGGCAATGACAGGTTATCAGACACAGTGTCCACAGTATTGCAGTTTCTACAAGAGGGATAGCAGAAAGGCCTCAAGCCCAATACGTTAAAAGTGCATTTGACGGCCATTAATGCCAATTCAGAGGAGAGGTTCTCCAACCATCCTCTGATAACCAGATTCCTGAAAGCGGTTCAAAAATGAAGGCTATACTATCACAATCCTCTGCCCTTTACGGAGTTGCCCATTGTTTTGAAACACGTCAGCCGTGCCCCGTTTGAACCACTTCACAGTATAAGCCTTAAGCTTTTCTCATATAAAACCCTATTCTTGATAGCAATTACCTCCACAAGACGGATTGGCAAGTTGCAAGCTCTGTCCTGTAAAGAGCCTTATCTTAGGATCTTACCCGAGTGTGTTAGGGTATGTGCACACACACTAATTACGTCCGTAATTGACGGACGTATTTCGGCCGCAAGTAGTGGACCGAACACAGTGCAGGGAGCCGGGCTTCTAGCATCATACTTATGTACGACGCTAGGAGACCCTGCCTCTCCGTGGAACTACTGTCCCGTACTGAAAACATGATTACAGTACGGGACAGTTGTCCTGCAGCGAGGCAGGGACTCCTAGCATCGTACATAAGTATGATGCTAGGAGCCCGGCTCCCTGCACTGTGTTCGGTCCGGGACTTGCGGCCGAAATACGTCCGTCAATTACGGACGTAATTAGTGTGTGTGCACATACCCTTATCCGTAGAACAATGCCAGGGTTCTTACCAAAAGTACCATCCAGCTCCAACTTGAATCAAGAGATAGTTTTGACAGTCTTACCAGTAGACTCAGCCTCTAATAGCCTTACTTATTCACAATGCTTAGAGGTAAGGAGGTCCCTACTTGCGTATCTGGAAATAACGGTCCCTTTTAGACAATCCAAAGGGCTGTTTCTCCAATTCCAGGGGCCAAATAAGGGGAAAAAAGCCAGCAAAGCTTCACTAGCTAGATGGCTCAAAGAAATCATCAGGGACTGCTAGTCATTGGAAGGCCTAGAGTCCCCCATAGATATTCAGGCCCACTCCACCAGATCCACATCTACATCGTGGGCAGAAAGATGCTATGTCCCCTTAAACCAAGTCTGCAAAGCAGCCACTTGGTCTTCTTCCCCTCGACCTTCATTAAAAATGATAGGCTTGACTTATTTACTTCTGAAGGTTCTGCCTTTGGCAAAAAAAACACTAGTGGGAGCGTCCAAAGCTTAAACCCCGCCCCCCCCCCCCCCCATATTCTCATTGCTTGTTAAGTCCCTTAAGTGTGCTGCCGTAGGGCAATCAGGAAGTGGAAAATTTACCAGAAATTTTCATTTCCTGGAGTCTGTAGGCAGCACAAGTTTCCCCACCCTATTATTTATATATATATATATATATATATATATATATATATACTGCTGCATACGTTACGCTTAGGTTATCTGGGACCTCCTAATTGTTTAATTGATTACTGCTGAGTAATATGTCTCTCCTATCCGGTCAGATGAAGTATCTTAACCCTTAGGCTGGGTTCACACGACCAATTTTCAGATGTAATGGAGGCGTTTTACGCCTCAAATTACGTCTGAAAAAACGTCTCCAATACGTCGGCAAACATCTGCCCATTACTTTCAATGGGCTTTACGATGTACTGTGCGGACGACCTGTCATTTTACGCGTCGCTGTCAAAAGACGGCTCATAAAATTACAGCCTCGTCAAAAAGAAGTACAGGACACTTCTTGGGACGTTTTTGGAGCAGTTTTCTCAAACTCCAATGAAAACAGCTCCAAAAAACGGCCGTGAAAAACGCTGCGAGTTGCTAAAAAAAAGTCTGAAAATCAGGGGCTATCTTCCCTTGAAAACAGCTCCGTATTTTGAGACGTTTTTGACTCTAAGTGTGAACATACCCTAAAGTGTGCTGCCTACAGACTCCAAGAAATGAAAATTTCAGGTAAACTTTCCGCATTTTTAATATTGGTAATTCCAGTTTTCTTCTTTCCATCACGAATACATCTGAAAAAGGTGTGATCGCCCTGCTTAAGTTGGCAATTAGCAGCATTAATAGGTTATTAATTTTATACAATCCTGTCAGCTAAACCTCCTGTTTCTTTATGCCTTATAGCAAGACTACTTTTCTTTCACTATAACGAAAATGTACTCACCAAAATTTTTATTTCATGGAGTCCGTAGGCAGCACCACACATATGGGTTTTAGTCCCTTAGGTATAATTAAGCAGAGACAGGTTAATTGGCAATAAGCATTAAAGAGGCTCTGTCACCAGATTTTGCAACCCCTATCTGCTATTGCAGCAGATAGGCGCTGCAATGTAGATTACAGTAACGTTTTTATTTTTAAAAAACGAGCATTTTTGGCCAAGTTATGACCATTTTTGTATTTATGCAAATGAGGCTTGCAAAAGTACAACTGGGCATGTTTAAAAGTAAAAGTACAACTGGGCGTGTATTACGTGCGTAGATCGGGGCGTTTTTACTTCTTTTACTAGCTGGGCGTTCTGACGAGAAGTATCATCCACTTCTCTTCAGAACGCCCAGCTTCTGGCAGTGCAGACACAGTGTGTTCTCGAGAGATCACGCTGTGACGTCACTCACAGGTCCTGCATCGTGTCGGACGAACGAGGACACATCGGCACCAGAGGCTACAGTTGATTCTGCAGCAGCATCGGCGTTTGCAGGTAAGTCGATGTAGCTACTTACCTGCAAACGCTGATGCTGCTGCAGAATCAACTGTAGCCTCTGGTGCCGATGTGTCCTCGCTCATCTGACACGATGCAGGACCTGGGGAAGTGACGTCACAGCGTGATCTGCCAGAAGCTGGGCGTTCTGAAGAGAAGTGGATGATACTTCTCGTCAGAACGCCCAGCTAGTAAAAGAAGTAAAAACGCCCCGATGTACGCACATAATACACGCCCAGTTGTACTTTTAAACCCGCCCAGTTGTACTTTTGCAAGCCTCATTTGCATAAATACAAAAATGGTCATAACTTGGCCAAAAATGCTCGTTTTTTTTAAATAAAAACGTTATGGTAATCTACATTGCAGCTCCTATCTGCTGCAATAGCAGATAGGGGTTGCAAAATCTGGTGACAGAGCCTCTTTAAGGACTTCCCCTATAAGTATATACCGGAAACCGGGCCCTAGCGTATTTTTACGAAGCAATAACCATAAGTTCTGCCGGGGGGGGGGCTTGTGCTGCCTACGGACTCCAGGAAATAAAAATTTTGGTGAGTACATTTTCCTGATCGTCCTTGGCAGCACAACACATATGGGACTTGCCAAGCAATAGCTATATGGGCGGGATAGCTCTTCTCACATCCAGTGTATGCCAATTCTCCTGATCTTCACCTTGGGGATGAGGGAAAAGAACTGGCAATAATATCTCTTGGTTTATCTTCCTAAAGGAAGGAACTTTAGGCAAGAACCCAGGCATGGTACGCAGTAGAAGACAATCTCCCAGGTCTATTAAATAAGGTTCTTTGAAGGAGAGGGCCTGACTCTCGCTTATGCGCCTGGCCGACGGGATTGCCACCAGGAAGGCCTTGAAGGAGAGAAATCTGATGGACGACTCTTGCATGGGTTCAAACGGTGGGTTTGTTAGAGCCAACACCACTATTGAAAGGACCCAGGAAGGAGAGGGTACCTGAGAGACTGGGCTAAGGTTTCTTAAAGCCTTGAAGAAGGTCTTCACCAACTGTTGGTTGGAGAACAGATTTTGCAATTGGCCATTGATTGCCGTGAACTGCACCTTAAGGGTATTTAGAACAGCTAAAAATGAATGGAGAGAAGTGTATGACGCTGATTGGTCAGCGTCATACACTTCTCTTTACAACGCCCAGTTTTCTATTAAGAAACTAATTAGCATAAATCTAAAATTGTGCATAACTTGTTCAAATTTGATAGTTTTTCAAAATAAAAACACTTCTCTACATTACAGCTCCGATCACATTATGTAGGAGATAGGGCACTTATAATGTGGTGACAGATCCTCCTTAAACGGACACTAACTTTTCAAACAACTTATGATGTTGATCTAACAGTATACCTGATATAGATCATATTTGTATTTTACTTTATTAAAATGTATGTTTTATCCATGCAAATTCTGTGTGAAGTTACTGCCACTAGGTGTTTCCGTTCCTGTAATCTGCTGTCCACCCTCTGTTGTCAAGTATTGTTTGTCCCTTGTTACAGAGAAGAGCTTGACTGCAGCGTGCGTGCGTGCGTGCGTGCCTCTAACTGCCTGAGAAGAGAGCAGAGGGAGAAAGTGACACAGACATGCTGCCAATACAAGCCTATGGATAAGGGAGGGGGGAGCAGAGAGAAAGTAAGTCACACAGACACACTACATGTAAGTCTACAGAGAGGGAAGGAGGATAATGGAGAGAGACACAGATGTGAAGATTTCTATGTTCCCCCAGTGCTGGATTCTCAGCTGCACTTCTCATTACTGCTGTATAATGTCCTCCATGCTGCTGCAGCTTCTATATATGTGATAGAGATAGGAGAACAAGATTCTCTTCTTCTATGGCCCTGTTCACACAGGTTTGTTTTTTTTACAGGCGGAATTTTTTTTACTTCAGGAATTTTGAGGCAGATTTTCACCTGACTGCACTATTTGCCGCGTTTTTTGGCTGCGGCCATTGAGCGCCGCAGGCAAAAAAAACAAAACAGCGTAGACCGCTTTCTTTGCCTCCCTTTGATGTCAATGGTAGGTCAGACTGAAAAGCCCAAAAAAAGGGCACGTTGCATCTTTTTCCAGTGAGTGATTTTTACCGCTCGCGGGTAAAAAAAACGCCTTGAAATCAATGGGAGACTATTTCGGGCGTTATTTCCGACGCGATTTCCACAACAAAAACCGCCAAAATACTCTGTGTGAACTAGCCATATTTGTGCAGTGTATAGAAGACATGATAGCAGTTAGGCTCCACCCACTAGCTCAGAGACAACTAAGAATTAGAGAGAGAGCCTGCAGAGGGGAAAACTGCTAAATGATGCAAAATGTAAGTCACATAATGGCCAGAGATCGTATTATTCTTCATGTACACACTTGACCGCTCTTTCTGAAAATTTCCGGAAAAGTTAGGTACGCTTTAAGGTCCTTCTGCACAGGCCACTAAATCGGTTGAACAAGTGCTTGTACGGATGCTCCTTCCCAATCATTTGACCATGTAAACAGGGGAAACCATCAGCTGATAATTGAGTAAACATTCCTTCATCGGCTGATCGCATCTTTTATGTGAACAAAATAATGGTCATTATTCAGAAGTACATGTCCCTGTGTAAACAGACAGATGTTCTGCCGTCATGATGCAAATGTAGGAACAATCGGTTGTTTCCATACATTACCGATTATTTCTCCTTGTGAATGGAGCTAATTAGCGCCGATTAACGTGCTATATCGGCACTCATTTTCATGGTCAATATTGGGCCGTTTAAGAGGACCTTTACTAAAAAAAAAAAACATGTTCTATCAGAAAAGCTAAATGTACATAGAATTCACCCAAAGCAGAAAATTGATTCTCCCTGTATCAGAAGGTAAGTAGCAAAGCTTCCTGTCAGGAACCATTCTGTTTTTCCATAAGATCTGATCAACTAATAGCCATTTAATTGGCCAACCAGCAGAAAAGACCAGAAAGTCATGTCTGTCATAAAGCGTTATATATAACTAAATAAAATATGTGGAACGGCACACTATTTGCCGTTCGTAATAATTTAAACCTTTGATAAATTAGTAAAGAGCATGGATTTTTTTTATTCTGGAAGCAATCTATTAAACAGGTTTATCTGAACATAAAAACTGCCTATGAAAGCCACCAAATCCATCAATATTTTCAAAGTATAGTGCCATGCTCTACAATTTTGTATTTACAGCTCATGAAAAGGGTTAAAATATGTTGGCTTCGTTTAAAGTGGTAGTCTCCATCTGTTGCAAAACTGCAACTCCCGGCATGCCCCGACAGCCGCAAAAGTTGGGAGCCTTAATTTTGCAACTGTAAAGCACATCGTGAAGACCAATGGTTTGAAGGAATACTCCAAAGCAAATGATAGATGGCCTGCGGGCATGGTACATGACACAAGAATTCTGTTTGGTGTCTTTGGCCCTCAGGCCTTGCACTAGGCACAGCAGTGTTTAAGTTGTGTCGGGAGTGATCCTTTAAACCCCCCGCAGACGCTGCAGATTTTACCGCAGAAATCCACACCGAAAAAAAAAAAAAAAAAAAAAAAAAGAAAATCCTGTTCAAATGAATGGAATACATTTTCAGGTGCAGAATTTTCTGCAACAAAATCTGCGGCGTGTGCAGGGGGCCTTAATATTATGTCCTGATTTGCACATTTTAATTTTGTTCTAAAAATAGTTATAAGATACATCATATAATCAGTATCCCCTCATGCTATCAACGGCATTAGCCCGGCAGCCTTAGAACGGTTTACACATCAAATTAGTTTTGATTCTGGTTTCTGAACCTGCCTTATAAAGCTATTTGTGTTTGTTTTGCCACGGCCAGTACCAACTTTCTGTTAACACATTGTTTCATGAAGGATTTCAAGTGTATTTTTAACAACCTTTGGAAGGGTTACAGCAAATTAAACTTCATTTAGTTCGATGCACTACATAATCAGTGCATTTTTAGAAACAAAAATATCAAGATGTTCAGAGGTGAAATACTGATGCAGCCAATAGGATTCCTGTTCACGTTAGGATTGTTTCATCTATCTGTTCACTGGAGTCAGGTTGCGCTGCAAGTTTCTTCAGGGACCTCCTGTTGCTTTCATTCAGCATTTCTAAACTGGCTGTGTCCAGTATCTTTGTTATATCCTGGGAAAAAATTAAAACTCATCTAATTAATAAAAGCTATGTATGTTCTATATATATATCAAACCACCAGATCAAATCGATTCTCTCTTTTCCCCAAGGCCAAATAAGGACAAAGATTTAGTATTTCAAGCAGAGCCCTACTCCGCATGACACCAAGCATTGCCAAGTTGGCTTTTTAATAACTCTTTAGCACATTAAAATAATTTGTCAAATAGATGAAAATGTGACATGAGACAAGAGCTCCTGACATGCAAACTGTCACTAAAAAACAGTCACTACAGTCGGAGGGCAGCTGCACTACTGTGTTCTACGACCAAATGCAAAATGTCTGAAGAGAGAGCGATGTACTGAACCTCCTTGGTCTTAGATACTTTATTGTACGGGAAGGGTGAGAAGAAGGGAGAGATAACAGAGCACAGAACTGCCTTGGCATATATGAAACGGACAAGATTTTGCACAAATTTGAAAATGAACATTTTGGTGTCTGGTAATTTCATGACCAGGAAGGCTTTTTTTTCTTCAGTTTTCTTGCCCAGCATGAACGGTTTGTTTCAAGGTCAGTATCATCAGGGAATGCCAGGTTAGGCGCTGTTGACATTTAGTTTCTGCCCTACGTTAGGTGAATACGCAAGGGAAGCTCCTGGCGCATATGCCTAACGTATTCGTGGGGCCCCATGCACTCAGCATATGCCATGTGGTATGCAACAGGGAAGGGTAGTCTGCTGTGCTTTCCTATACAGGAGGCATAGAGTAAAAAAAAACTTATACCACGCAGCATACTTTTTATTTTACAATGGGAGTTAATGGACGACATATGCCTATACATTGGCATACGTTGCAGCTGTCCGACATATACCTCCAATAGCAGGAAAAAGCAAGGTGTGAACAGAGCCTTAGTTTGATTCACTTTATCTTCGATGTGACGCAGGAGTACAGTATCAATGACTAAACATTAATGGCCCTATCAAAACTATCCATAAGGCTATTGTTTTTACATGTGATACAGTTTGGGGAGCAGTCCCCTTTGAGCTTCGGTAAGACAACTGCGTGTGCTTATTGATAGATTATTTTTATGTCCTTTGAAGTTGCTATAGAATTGATCAAAAATTGTAAATGCTTAAAGACATGTCCCGAATGAACTTCTACAATAACATTCCATTAACACCTTCCCGACATCCCCCGTACATGTGCTGTGGAAGTTGGAGTTAAACGTATGAATCGGGCTCACGGTCTGGGTTCGTTTCACAGCTGACACCCTGCTCTAACGACCGACGTCAGAGATCACGCTGATCCTGGCCATTTATTCGCTAGCGACCATCAATAGCCATTAGACGGAGGGGACCTCCTCGGTCACCCCAAGTGCTGTTGAGTTGTTATGGCAGCCAAGAGCCAAATGAAGGCTCCCAGGTCTTCCATCCTTCTATTAAGCCCTGCCAGAGGTATCACACTGTATTGTGCAAGCAATCGCATGTTTAAGACCACTAGCGGGACTAAAAACCTTTGATTTCCGTTTGTATCAGTCAGGGTCCCATTCCGACGCAAAGCTCTGACGGAAAGGGACCCTAGTGCAGATGTGAAGCCTAACCCTTTTAAGTGTATACATACCTGAAAGAGATTGTTGTCCAGTCTCATTTTCAAAAGGTTGACTATGGCCTGGTCGCTGTATGCCCGCACACTTGTGTTTTTGTCTTTTGTATTGTCTAGTAGCACTTTGAGAATTGGCTTAATTGTTTGAGAGTCTAGTGGCGGCAAGTGGTCTTTGTTTGCCCACCAGATTATCTTTTCTGCTATCAGCCTAATATCACTTGATGGGTTCTGGAGACACTGTAGGGAAGGAATGAAACACTTGTAATACAGCCGGTTATTTTATAAAGAACAAAAAAATTTATATCAGACCACATCATAAAAAATTGACAAGACACCAAGACACAGAAACAGGGGACTAGTGCCTGGAAAAACCACTGTACTAAATATATGAAAAGAATTGCATGCCGTTTCTCACAGACAAACTATTCTAATGCAGTAAAGTGTGGCTATTAATTATGTGCAAAAAAGTGTACCTATCATTTACATTTTTTTTCCTCATAAATCACTAGTGTATGCAAAGTTAAACTCAGACATTTTTCCTTCTATACCAGGCTTTCGCCAACCGTTCAGGATATCTGCACTCACAGAAAAACACAGTCAACTATTATGGATGAAAGCCATTAAAATCTCAGTGAGGGATCATATTACACAGAGCAGTGCAGCAGAGACACTGTGTGAAAGAAAGAGCGGGAAAAGTAGCCTGCGTACGTACACACAATTCCCCTGAACATATCTTTATACTAGATCACACCAGGGCTTGTTGTTAAAGTCTTTTCAAAATAAAATAATCACAATGTCCTTAACACTATGCTGCTGTATTTGTGAGACCAGTGGGTGCGGGGCTGTGCCAGTTCTCATGTGGCATAACGGAGCAGATTGATCACAATATTGAGGCAGGGAGAACCTGGGGAGCTGACAGAGGACACAGATCAGAATTCTCTGCTAGTTCATTAGAAGCAGGCAAAGAATTGTGGGCAGGAAAACAGGGTGCAGTGTGGGAGAACATCATAGTAGGTATTGCCGAACACCTTATTCTTATGCAAAGCGACCACTAGTTTTAGCGAACAGAAGAGCCTCCATGGGCCTCCTAGTAACCTATGAGCTCTGTTATTTCTTTACCTGTAATGGATCCAGAATACAGTATTATTCATAAAACAAAGGGTTTACACATTTCCAACAGATAAAAATCTTTTTGTACAAGCCATTTATGTTTTATACCTACTTTTGCTAACAGGGTAACCAGTTTAGATGGAAGGTTTCCATTTTCAGCCTCAATGTAATATTTCATGAGGTAACCAATTGCTCTGATTCCACTAACAGCAATGGGAATCTACAAGAAACATAATGAAAATGCGCATATCATATCATGAAAGCTGTGCTCACTTTTCACATACTAAAACAAATCATTGCTATGCAAGTGCTACTAAATAAATCTGCTTCCACCATTTTAGCACACCAAATTTCAATCAAATAGAAATATTTTTCTTACCCGATCTGCTGTTGCGTTGCTGTAGACCACAGACTCAACATTACTAGCGAATTTTGCTTTGCATAGTTTGCTTGATGCAACGTTTATAGCCACAGAAAGAGCCATGCTTCGGCCATGCCTAACCATCCAATCAATTCCAGTAAAATCCGCTGTATATCAGAATGAGAACTTCGTAATTACTCCAGAATTTTATTGTAGCTCCAAAAGTTAAGATCTATGAACTTTTATTGTTTTTTTTTTTTTTTTAATCATCCAGCCTTGATGCCAGCGTTATGTAAAATACACTCCTTGAGTTCAGTGATATGCAGCGCTTGGTTACTGGCGTCCACACTGATTTAGACATTGGAGGATGGGACAACTATGTCGCCATAGTAAGGGTATGTTCACACGGCAGCGTCCGTTACGGCTGAAATTACCGGGCTGTTTTCAGGAGAAAACAGCTCCGTAATTTCAGCCGTCATGGCATGTTGAGGCGCTTTTTAGCTGCGTCAATTACGGACGTAAATGGAGCTGTTTTTCCATGGAGTCAATGGAAAATGGCTCCATATACGTCTCAAGAAGTGACAGGCGCTTCTTTGACGCGGGCGTCTATTTACGCCCCGCCCTTTGACAGCGGGGCGTAAAAAAAATGACCGTCGGAACAGAACATCGTAAAACCCATTCAAATGAATGGGCAGATGTTTGCCGACGCTATCGAGCCGCATTTTCGGACGTAAATCGAGGCGGAAAACGCCCGAATTAACGTCCGTAAATAAGCCGTGTGAACATACCCGAAGATAAATTATTTTAATAATGGGCACTGTAAAACGTTACACTTCGATAATACTCTTAAAAAGGGAATGTGTCGCTTATTTTTTTCAGTTAAACAATTAGTATTTGGGTGATTACACATTGTTTTATTTATTTATTTTTTTCCACAAGTCAGGAAATATTATACATTAGATTCTAATTTATAACATTTCTATGTGCTGGCCACTAGAGGGAGCAGTTCCCAAAATTGCAGCATGGTGACTGTGGTAAAGCAACCTCATTGATTTATGCTGCAAATTTGGGATGGACACACTCTCCTCTAGTGTCCTCACACAATCCCCCCTCCCTTCTTCTGGCTAGTGCCAGGAGAAGGAGGGGTTTGAAGGTCTTCAAACCTGCTACACTGTGTGCCGCCATTTTCTGAGCGACTGCACAGTGTAGGAGGATTAGATACAACATAAATTATCTGCTCCTGCCGCCGCTGGTCTACGCTCCTGTTCCTTGCGCTTTCGCTTCATTGAACATATGGCCGGAAGCCGCGGCCGGAAGTAGTCATCTTACTCTCCGGCAGCGGCTTCTGGTCCACATGAAAACGGCGCCGGATTTCGCTCTACGAACAAGCTTCGTTTTGGTCTGTGCGGGAGGGTGCATGCGCCGTTCCTACACAGACGGCGCACGCAACTGGGAATGGAACGTCCCCCGTTCGCATTCTCTATGGGGTTGTATGTGCCGTATTCCATCTCTGTATGTGTCGTTAATCGACACATACAGAGACTAAAAAAAAAAAGGCAGCCCCCATGGAAAAGTAAAAGTAAGAATACATTAAGTAAAAAATGAGAACACAATTAACTAAAATTTTTGTTAATATTGCATTAAAAGCAATATAATAAAAAATAAATAAAAATCATGACACCTTCCCTTTAATTTTAAAACTGGGTTTACATTATACTACTGTCGTTCTAAATTTGCACATTATAACCATGAACTACAGCAGACTGCTGGATAGGTCTACAAACCTAGGAGGTGTTGCTGCATGAGTGCAGAAAGTTCTTCTTCCGGAAGATGGGCACAAATCTCTCCAAGGCAACCAGCAGACGCCATGCGTGTAGCATCCTACAAAAAAAAAAGTTAGATTTTTTTTTTCTTTATAGCTCTTAAATTAATACTACAACTATACATCTCCCATCTGTAAAAATAAATACCTCATCATGTCCTAGCATCCCTATCAACATGGTCACATAGTTTTTCCGTATTGCTGCATCTATCTTTCCTCCACCACCTTGGATAATAAAACGTACAGCTTGAAGCATGGTCTCCCTGAAAACAACACAAAGAATTTAGTACATATGCAAAACCTACTGAGTCCAGCAGCATCCATTTTTCATGCAACTTGACGTATACATCGCAGTATGTAAACACTAAACCTTACATCAGTAATAAGATAATATGTTACCTTACACCCGAGTCTTCACACAAACGAATGATATTCAACAGTTCTGTGAAGAGAGGATCAACCTTTGTATGGATAACAATGAGTTTCCCCAGGGCATCCGCCGCCTTAAGACGAACAGCGCGATTTGAATCTTGCAAAGCTTTAGTAAAAGTGGTTTGCAGTTGTGGCAAGAAAGGTTTTAATGCAATGCCAACCTAGGAAAACGAGAGAAACATTAATATATATACACTATTACAAGTGTTAAAGAAAAGTATTACTTATTGTAAATATATAAAAAAAAAAAAGCCCTTCTTACCTTAGCTAAAAGAAGACTCAAGGTTTCCAAGAGAGCCACTTTCACACTCCAGCTGAAGCGATCTCCCAGAATACGAATTAAGGGTCCAGTGATGCCAATCACAGAAGGCTGTAAAGCCTGTGCAGACGTCAGTTTAATGACCAAGCCCAAAGCCTTGGTGGCCTCTTCTTTCTGCTCTGGGTTCCCAGTAAGAACACCTTCTCTCAGCACTGGCAAAATCGATGTTACGCCCTAAAACAATACAGGAAAGTTTGAGGTCACATGCTTCTCTATGGGCAATTCATTACAACCGCATGCCAATTCTTGTACCTTCTTTGGGATACAGAATCCAGGCACATTCTCTCCTTTGGCATCATTTCCCACCATCCGTATATCTCTATGAAGGTCATCAATCAATGACAACTGGCTTCCAGCATCCAATTTCTACAGAGCAGTGAAAAAAAAAAAAAGTTTTAAGGGTAATAGTGAGAATAATCTTATAGTAAAAAATTGCTCTGCTAGTCATATACAAAATTAAGCTTTTTTGCTCACCTTAGTTATAGCATTTAGAGCATCCCAGCTCTCACTCAAAACCACACTGTTTGTGTCATTGAACAAACGCACAAGTCCAGAAATCAAGCTCCTGAGATGTCCCGAGTAGTCGGCTTTCGTTTTTGAACAGTAGATATTCAGCATAACGGCCGCTGCTTGACGCATTCCAATATCAGAGCTGCGAGTGGCTTCTAATAAGTCTTCAATTACGATCCTCTGACCCACGTCATCTTCTACAGACAAGATAACGGCTTGACAGTTCGCCAGTTCCTATTAGATGAACACAATAAAAAGATTGAAAATGATTACAGATTATCAAGGGGTCTTGTTTTTGTAAGAAAGTGAGTGGAACTTTCTTTTATCAATCAAGTTTTTCTAATAAATTAGTCCGTTTACACAATAGGCATTTAAAGATCTTATTTTTTTTTAGATAAAATATAAAACCACAAAATGTTAAAAAGTATTTTGTATTATTCACAACCCACAGAAAGGAACATAAAAAAGAACAAACAAGGCCCGTAATAAGGCCTCTTCGGCAGAGCTAGCACATTATAAGGGTACAGACACGATCAACCTATGGAACAGTAGAACTAATCAATCCACTTACCACTTGCTCATTCTCTGTTCCTAATTGAGCTTTCAACGCTGACATGACAGCAGGAAGGATGACGTTCAGATGTCTAGTCAAGGCATCACCCGCCACTGATGAAAGGAATGCTAACACACGAGTGTTGACAGGTGGACTTGTTAGCTACGTAAAAAAAACAGAAAAAAAACCAGTAAATAATTCATTCCGGTTAGCCAAGGCAACTTCCGTCCGTTTGCTGTTACTCGTACGAAATGTTTTAAGCAACACACCTTAGGAACAAGGTATGGAAGTACAACACGACTTTTCACTGCCATAACCTGCTTGAGTCCATCCAAGGCAAACTCTGACATCTCTTCATTAACCTAAATAGGAGAAAATTAGATTTTGTAAAAAGCATGAAAAATTCATTACAATTTTCAGATATAAAAGTGTTGTTTATGCTACAATATAAATACTAAAATATATCAAAGCATGGAACTAAAGTGCTTAAAACTTGAACAGCCTTTGGTTTTATGGGGCCTTGAGAAAGCGTGTGCGTGTGTGTACGTGAAATGGACGTAGGCTTGCTCCACATTGAATAGACCAAAAGATCTTGAATAAAGAAATTAATCGCCAGCATTGGTGAGTGTCTCGATTCGTTCTATTTTTTTGAACTTTGGTTTTATAGGACTGGTCTGCTTTTAAGGTCAGTTAAATTCTGCTTACCAACTGCTCCAGTAAATATGGCAGAATGTCCTCCAGGGCTTGGAAACCAATGGTAGAGTGCAACTGCTCAAACGTTTTGGCTGCAGCCTCTCGGACTTCCTCAAGGGGATCGCATAATGCTTTTCTCACAGTCGGGACAAGGGACTCGGAGAAAAAGAGCACCTGTAAGAAGCAGGGGAGTAAATATGGATTGGACAAGAAAAGCAAAATAAGCTCGGTTTACTGCTGATGGGCAGGAAGTTTCCAACAAGCAGCAAAAGAAATCATGGAAAATATTTGTTCTACAACTTACCGCATCTCTGCTAGTTGACTTCATAATCTCACTTAAGCCTATACACACACCCTGCCTTTCGTCACTTTTATCAGATCTAAGACCAGCTTCCAAAATTGGAATTATCTCTGGAAGTATTTTCTCCCCAAGTTTTCGGACAAGGTCTCCAAGTGTTCTGGCAGCAATCTAAGGCAAGAACAAACCAATCCTTATTCAGCAAGTCGTACAATATATGATATTATAGTGATATATGAGACCCTTAAAGGTGCTCACCGTTCTCTTGTCTGCACAAGTGCTGGCTAGAAATCCTAGCAGTAATGTAAAGAGAGTCGGCAGAATTTCTCTAAGTGTGCGTGGTGTGTTTGAAACAACAATCTTCCAAACGTGAAGAGAAGCCTGCCGAACAACTAGCTGTGTATCGGAGCGTCCCATGTACAGTCCAGCAAGAACACGATTTCTCCTTTCAGCTCCAAGGGCCGAAATGATAGCCTAAAAAAAGAAGAGAAAATTAAGGAAAGAGACTGGAAAATGTAAAGCTGGCCATACACTAAAGATTTTGGTCATTCCGAAAAGGCCAGTTTAGACCATTTAATGATGGCCGTCGGCACCTTTTTAAAACACGGACAAGTGTGACAGATGCCGACCAAAGACATATCTATGGAAAAGTTGATCTGCATGTTGTTGTTTTTTTTATTCGTTGTCAGGTACGGTCATTGGAAAGTTGTTCATGCCAAACTACAGATCTGAATCCCATTAATGGAAGCCCAGACAAGGCCACAGATCAAGGCAGAGATCCATCAGCGATTTGTCATTTTAACTGGTGGTCAAAACAACAACCTTTACAGACCAACAATAAAAGACACAGACCTTAAAACCAGGCTTGTTATGGCAGAAAAGCACAGAACTTAAAGTGAAAATTACCTTGGTAGACTGAACAGTCCCAAAGTTGTCATCTTCGGAGGCAGTTTCTGTGGTCATCTTTCCAGTCACTCCAGATATATGAAACAGTAGGTCACCAAGAAGCTGAACAGAGCTAAACCTGATGTCAAAAGAACACATGGTACAGTCCATGAGACACTACATCATATATGTACGATGTTTGGCCATTTGGGATTTTTAAGTGAAATTTACCTAATTCTCCATAGGTCATCAAACAAGCCCTGCTCCAACTGTGGCAGGAGGAGAGCAATGGCGGTCTCGGCATACATAGTGATTACTCTTTGACCTGCACGCAGAGCTGTGTCACGCACAAATTCATTTTCATCTGCCAGAGCCTTAAAATCAAACAAGCAGGTCCAGAATGTAACTGCAAATACGTACATACAAATTCTGACCTTAACTGCATCCTTATTTACAACCTAGGTGATATCTTACCTTTAGAATACAGGGTATGATGGGCCCAACATATGGTGTGAGTGTTTTACCAAAAGTAATTGGCAGATAAATGAACATCATAATATAACCATCACGGACGTGGGGAGCGATATCTACTTTGCTGGCTGTTGATACAATTTCTGGCATCAGTTTTTCAAGTTTCTCAACACCTAAACCAGCCATCACTTCTGAGAGACCTGAAAGACAAATGAGAAGCTTTTATTAACATCTAGCATTTTATTTTATATTCCACTATCTCACTATTTATGGACTAAAATCATATAATTAACTAGTATAATTCTCAAATAATACATACAAGAATACATATATTATACACTATACATGACCTTTGTGTGCCGTGGACTGATACATCACCACTGAAATCAATTACCCTTTCCACTGATCACCATCTTTATTAGAGAGCTTTTTATAGACTCTTATATGATACACTACATATCGTATACATTATAATTATGACTAACTAAAGTTCTTACCTTGAGCAGCACCAGAACGATCCACTGAGCTGTAGTCGGACGCTAAAGTGTCCATCAACCAAGGCAACAAATCCTGGTAGCAGGACTCCCCTGTTCCCTTCACCATCGCACCCAGTGCCTTAGCAGTTACAGTGCGGACCTACACGGTGAGAAAACATTCAGTGTAATTAAAGTGTTTCTGAAAGTACCAGATCATTAAAGGTCAAGAGAACCAAACATCCTATAAAACGTACCTCAGGAACAGGGTCTATCAAAGAAGCCTTAAGTCCAGGTATGACACTTGGGAGGTATGGAGCAAGATCCTGAAAGATAGAAATGATATCAGTCTTTTAATGACTACCCCGTATAGAATTGTATTTCATTTTATACCCCTTCAGTAATTACCTGTAAATGTTTTACAAACATATATGTTCACCAATGCTTACTAGACATGGTGTACAGGACACAGGCAAACCGCGTAAACGAGATATATTAGGAGAGAGAGCTTTGCCCACACTAGTGTTCACTATATAAGAAATCAAGAAGGCAGCTAAATGTGGTGAGTGTATGTCCCATAAATGAACAAGAAATTGACCAAAGACAAAAATAAAAGTATAAAAAGTTTATAATGCCTTGAACCATAATGGCTAATTATGCTACTGCCCTCTCGTCCTTCTCGGATGTCAGAGTTCTCCCGGGTTGGGGATTGGTCCAACTTTAAAATCAACCTTTCTAAACCAGAAGCCCTTAATGCCCCCCTGCCCAATCCGTCGTTACAGCCCTCAAATCCAACTTTCCTTTTGAATCGCATTTGCCTGGTATTTCCTACCTCAGCATAAAACGATCATCGCTTCTCTCCCAACGGTTTGCTAATAATTTTCTTTCCCTGCTGTCTCGCTTCACCAAGGATATTGGATGAATTTGAAAGGACCCTTCTCCCCAGACCTACCGCCAACACACCCATCCACAGGATATAATCTTTTTGGCTTTGAGTCCAGCCATCCCAGAATTCACATGAGAGGCCCTCGCATGACAAAAAGAAGCGATTATGGGTGGTCTGCCTGATTGTTACCTATCTTACCTGGCTGCAGCTAATGCCCACCTCCTTGACCTGTTTCACAACATCTAGACTATGCTGTTGGTGAGTCTGGCACAGGACATGTGCTTTCTGGCCTTGACCACCCTTCCCTTGGAGCTGGACCCAATAATTGATTAGATACCCATGACTCATTTCTCCAGACTAGGGGGCTTCTTTTACAAACCTTACTGGACCACTGCTCCCAATTACCCATAACCGTTTGCTCCCCCTCGTCATTCATGACACTCCTTTTTGGGCATTTTTTTCATGTCTTTTCTTATAGCTGCCTTCTACTGCTCTCATCTATGTTCCCGGATCTTGCCTCCACCACTAATACCATGTTTATGTACAATCAAGTTCAAAATGCTTATGCCACCCATTGCTCCCCGACAGCTTTTAAATGCATGAGACGGTCATCATCTTTCACCCCACAATGTTTTCGTGATCTATAAAATTCTTATCGCCCAATATTCCCAACAGCTTCCCTAGTTTTGGGAGGTCCGAGTTGAATATACATTTAACAGATGCCCAATGGACCAAGAGTTTTTATTTCTCAGAAAGCTGTAATCATTACAAAAGGCCCAAGAGACCAGTTGCAAAATTCTGGCAAGATGGTATCACACCCCAGCAGTCCTTCCCTGGTGGTATCCCTCTGTCCCGGACATCATCTGGCACTGCAGTACAGCGGGTGGCACCATGTCTCAATTCTGCAAGGGGTGCCCTGCCTTGCAGCGGTTTTGGTACGCTTTCTTCCAGGTTATTCAAGAAGTTACCCCCCCCCCCCCATATCCAGAGGCCTGCCTCCTCTTTACGTTAACCATGACTCAGTCCACCTATGAAAGATCCTTCACACGACACCTCCTACAAGTCGCCAAGATGGTCATCCCTTGCTTCTGGAAATAGATGCCCCCCTCCCACTAAATATGGAGGACTAGCTTGGGGCGATTGCTCTGACTAGGATGGAGGAGCTCGTTGTCCAGAAGTCTCATTCACCTCTTGATACACGAACACCTGCTTCTATTTGACCTCTTCCCAGTTGTCATCAATCTCCCGTAACCTTGCAGGCGAATTCTTCTTCATGCCCCGTTCCCTCTTTAATATGATCACTGCAGCCTGTTCATGTCCATCTTGTTTTTAGGATGCTTTTACAAAACCCTACACGTTCTCTCTTCTATCTAACTCTTTCTTCCTGCTTTTTTTCTTTTTCTATAGGTGGTGATCATGAAAGATGTCCCACTAAACCAGTCTTTGAATGCTAGGAAATCTTAGGCCCCCTCGGTTACCTTCATCCATCCACTCTACACCCAGCTGTCATCACCCTCATACTTTTCATGTACTGCGAGGCACCCCCCCCCCCCCATTTATTCTATATATGTAGCCCTACCTCTGGCACATTGTCCGTTTACGCCGATATGTTTTTGCCACTTGTATATCGTTTAAATGTAGTTTTCTGATTTCTATTTTACTCTGAAATATTTGAATACACTATGTATTGGAAAATATTGCTACTACCTTTTGATCAGTAAGAGAGTACATGTTTCCAATAATCTGGGCCGCCATTTTCCTAGTATCTGTAGAGCGATCCTGGAATGCCCGTTGTACTATGGGCATAATCAAGGCTAAAGATGGAGCATCAATGAAATGTACAAATTTTGTATCTAGCAAGATTTGGAGGCATTGCTGTGTCATTCTTGAGGGATCTGTAAGTGCATCCAGTAATACCGGACAGATTGCTGAAAAGAAAATATTACAGTTGGTTAAAATTATGCTTCCTTCCAATTAATAAAAGTCTCATTATGAAAAGATCATTCAACTCACCAAGAATTTCTGGGTTACGAATTACTGAGCCAATCTGGCGCAAGGCTTGTTGACCCGCTTTTTGCACCTTTACATGAGAATCTGTAAGCACTTCAGTGAGTTTGGGCACAATATTTGGTAGACAAGATGACAGCTGCTTTGGAGCACAGTATGCCATTGCGCCTAATAACTCCACGGATCCTTAAAAGCAAGCAAACGAAAAAGCACCATCAGGACTAAACAGTCTCAATGATTTCACACATTTGACATAAAAAAAACTAACCCAGCAATAAAGGGTGGCAGATGGTTGTGGAAATCCCACAGATTATGGCTCAGTCATAACTGCCTGAAAAATGACATATATAGAATTACCAGCTTTGGTCCTCCAGGATTCTTCCTCAAGAGCTAGCAGAAGTGACGGCAATACAAGCTTTACACCGTGGGCACTGAGATTACTCATAACTGCCTTTGCACATTCATCTGCAGCCTAAAAAATAAATACAATATTTAAGGGATAATAAATGTAACAATATTTTACATATTCATGTTGGATTAACCCTTACCTCTCGCACATACTGGTTTCCATCACCAAAGCACAAGAGGAGATGAGGTAACACATGAACCACATACGGTTCAAATAGCTTTCCAAGCATATTGCAGAGCATCTCAAAGGCAAACAAAGCCCCTGAAAAAAAAAAGACACAGTATTTAAACCTTTTGCATGAAGTTTACACTGAAATCTTAGAAAAAACATTTTCGGTAATCATTTCTTACCCTCCCTGCGACGGAAATTCTTTTTATCTTGAATTGCCTCTGTAAGAGTGGTCATCATTTCCTGCTGCTTCAGGGAGAGAATTCCTAATCCTTTTACTAACCCCGCAAGACCATACGCAGCACCTTTACGTTCCGCATATTTATCAGACTCTAGGAGAAGCGTCATAAGCTTCTGGATCATACTTCCAGCATCCTCCTTGATAGCTGGCACTAGAGGAGGCAGACAGCTGGCTACAGACTCCTGAACCTGTGAGAGGACATGACCATGTCAATGTAAACAGTACAAACAGACCGCTACCCAATTCAAAGCTTGAGATCAAGAATACCTGTTGCGATGGAGTAGAGAGTGCAGCTATTAATTTGGCCACAATTGGCTTAACTTTAGGATCACTTTTGTCCAAGTGCTTTGCCAGTGAACCCATCAGAATTACAACGCTTTGTCGAACAGCATCATAGCTGGCATCATTTGGAGCGTTTTTCAAAAACTCTTCAAACACTGGCAATAAAGAGCCAACACAATCCTGAAAAACAGAAATGGCAACTTTTAAACAGAGAAAATGAATGGGATTATTAACAAACACAGTTGTCACCGACAGACTAGACCAAAATACTATCAGCTCCAAAATACTATCAGCTACTGAACAGAAGCAGGAGTATCAATCATATCAATACATTGACTACAGTCAACATCAGAACATCTGCCTCACCTTTCCATGTGCGTTTAGGGCAGACAATGAAGCATCCAGCATGCATTTTCTGACATCAGCGTGGCGATCATTAAGAGCATCAGGAACAAAAAATTGGAAGAGAGGCTTAATTTCTGAACTATCTAGATACTGTGCCAGCTGGTTCAATGCCAGAGCTATTCCACATCTAGAAGCAAAAATTTGAAAAAAACATTTCCGTTGTAGAAACTTGATAAATGCTTATATATACACACACAAGAACATACACAAGACAGACACGAGATTCAGTACCTTGCTTCAAATTGGTCAGGAGGAGACTCTGAAATCACTCTTCCCAAAGCATCAAGTACTGGAGGTGGTCTCTAAAACAAATAAGTTATGAAATTAATTATAAATTGCGCTACCATTTAATTTTGAGCTAAGCGGTCTTTATACATAAAATAAAAGGCGGCTAAACCCGCCAATTTTTCAGGATCAACCAACATTCTTATGTGTATAAAGGTCTCCCAACTCTCCCCCAACAGTAGAGGGGGAAAGAGCAATTACAACATGGCCTTTATGGTGGAGACGACAAATAGCCGTCGGTCAAAATGAGCGCTCGGCCGACAGCATCTTATATGAATAGCTTTATCATGATATAGGGAAAGCTATTGCAATAAAGATTTATATTACAATAATCTAAAATGAAAGTGTGTGCGTGTTACAAAATTCTGCATTTATGCTAAAACGTCCCTTCATCTGGTATCCCATAATCCATTAAGTCTAATGACCCAGCACAGAACTACAATATAATGGGGAATTTCAGATCAGAAGCAGAAGACTAAACACGGATTAGCAGTTCGGAAGATCATGCAAAATGTGATTATAGTCGCAGATTGTGTTATTTTAGGCTTTCTTCCTGCATTATATGTTACTATGACCATCTGATTTCTTTATATACTATGTAAACATTCTGCACTGTTCTGATATAATAATATAATAGCATAATAGTCCTGCCCACACCAGGTACATTTGCTGGCCTAATAGACGGTATGTACCCAGGGTGGCCATTGTGCTTCAGAAGCCACATTCTGAGGCTTCTGACCTCCCAACCCATGACGAACAAGTTGCACGGATTCAGTGAGACAGTCCTGGATTCCTGGCACGGTCCCAGAATTCCACACATCTGCCCTGATTAAGAGTTAAATCGTAGCAACGTCTAGGGGAGCAGGACCATTCACTTGTTACTTCATAGCAGGAAAAAGTGGTGACCGGTCCTTTTAAAACGACATTACTGCTGCGTTTTTCCACGATATTTTATTAACAAACTTACATAAAGCTTCTCATGATACAGCTGAATCAATTTCTTCATGACCTCAGCAGCCTGATTGCGATATTCAGCCACTGCATGAGAAAGTGCCTCAGCACCCGCATGTCTTATTGCTTCTTCATGATAAATGACATCCTGAATCAGTAAGGAACAGATGCCGGGTTGTAACTGCAAGTCCAGTGCTTCCCAAAATCTAATTAAAAAAGAAACATTTTCCTTATAATATATCGGAGCTTATAAATCCACATGAATTGTATCAAAAACGGTGCCAAATGTTATAAAAGGTAAGTGTGTTGATATTTCCCAACACAGGACTAGTGAATAAAAGGACCAGTATACACGGTGCAATCCAACCAACACTTCACTCTTAGCAATGTTAAGATGTACCCATCAGTGGAAAAGGGGGGCCTGTTTTATTTGATAACCTCTTAGCCCCTTAAAGAGGCTCTGTCACCAGATTCTGAAATCCCTATCTCCTATTGCATGTGATCGTCGCTGCAATGTAGAGAACAGTAACGTGTTTTGTTTTTTTTTTTAAAACGTTCATTTTTGGCCAAGTTGAGCCATTTTATATATATGCAAATGAGGTTTGAAATGGACAATTGGGCGTTTTTTTTTTGTTATGTCCAACTGGGCGTGTATTGTGTTTTTAACTGGGCGTGTTTACGTGTATGACACTGACCAGTGACCAGTCAGCATCATACACTCATCTCCATTGATTTACACAGCAGCGATGTGCAGCCACATAAACAGAGATTAACGTTACTGCAGTGTCCTGATAATGAATACACATGAAGTCCAACATGGACGTCATGTGTATTCAGAATCCTGACTCTTTTCTTTGAGATTTCTAGCAAGGGAAACAAAATCTCGCGAGATTACGGAGGTAAACGAGATTTCATTTCCCTTGCTGCAAATCTCACAGAAAAGATTCAGAAGTGTCAGGATTCTGAATACACATGACGTCCAGGCTGGATTTCATGTGTATTCATTATCAGGACACTTGTGTATGTGGCTGCACATCGTTCTAGTAAGAACACTATGTGCTGTGTAAATCAATGGAGATGAGTGTATGATGCTGACTGGTCACTGATTGGTCAGCGTCATACACGTAAACACGTCCAGTTAAAATCACAATACACACCCAGTTGGACATAACGGAAAAAACACGCCCAGTTGTCCTTTTCAAACCTCATTTGCATATATATATAAAATAGCTCATAACTTGGCCAAAAATGAACGTTTAAAAAAAAACAACAAAAAAACATTACTGTTATCTACATTGCAGATCACATGCGATAGGAGATAGGGATTTCAGAATCTGGTGACAGAGCCTCTTTAAGTAATGAATGATTTTCTAAATATAAAAGTTATAAAAAAAACACAAATACACACATGATTAGTGTGCTTTCACTATGCACATATCCGGACTGCTGAACATCCGGGTAGGGGTATATGGGCATTCCCCTGCCTTCTCCCGGAATCCCACTCGGCAGCTTACAAACATATAACTGGAGACCCCACAATAACCAGTGCGATCTCGGATTCTAAGCGTGGATGCTGCCATGGAGGATGCGGGGATCCCCCTGCCCGGAAGTTCGGCAGCCGACACCTGTATACGGATAGTGGGGGTATTTCTGCATTTTTTTTTTAACAACATATTTAGAAAATGATTAATTTCATAAGGGGCTATTGGGTTATCAAATAAAATAGGAACCCCTTTTCCGGTGATAGGTAAACTTTAAAGACTAACTGTTTTAGTATATACTTCTTTTCCCCATGAAATAACAATTCTCGACCACCTTTTCTTAGAACTCTGTATTATGACGTTCCCGTTATTTCTCTTGGAAACGTAAGCTTAAATGGGACAACTGGGCGTTACCATTCCCCTTGTCAATGAGGTGTTTCTCTACACAGTTGACACTGTCCAATAAGTGCTGACATAGTCCCATTTGACAAGGAGAATGGTAACACCCAGTTTTTTGGGTTGTTTCTCTGCAAGTGTACAGCTGTGCTTTTAGTATGCAATAATGCACTTTTTTTTTTTCTTTTTACCAAACTAGAGACATACGGTTGTCGCTGTAGAAAGAACCTCACCTTTCTGCTTGGGCTTTTATTTCTACCTCCACGTCAAATTTCATCACCCAGAGCCTGTGCAACAAGGCCAGTCCATTCATGTCATCTGTGTCTGGTGTTGGTAACACCATTTCAAGTTCCATCAATCCCTAAAACAATAATAATTTGACAGAGCAAATATGAAATCGGGTTGCGTAATTTTTTTCAAAAAAACTAAATGAAAGAATAAATTAGACACTGATCCATCATCAATAGATGGAAACTAAAGAAAGCGGAATATAATGGTGACCAATACTTACACGCAGAGCAGAATCTCGCACGTTTAAGCAGGACGACTGTAAAGCTTTGAGTAAAACATCAATTTCCTCCTGCTCTGCATATGTGCATCCTTCTCCTCCCCCACTGCTAGTGCATAGCGACGTCAGAGCATTGGAAGCCAGGACCTGTGAGCAATTCAATTCAGTAAGGACTCATAATACAAAGAAGTTAACACTAAGGCCCCATGCACACGACCGTAAAAAATCTCCGTAATTGCGGACCGTAATACGGTCAGCAATTACATACCCATTCAGTTCTATTGGCTACGGGCGCCTTTCCGTATCGCTACGGGTAGAACTGTACCGCAAAGGATAGAACATGTCCTCTCTTTTGCGTTTTAAGGGCCGTACTCCCATACTTTGTACGAGACAACGGGCTGAAAATTCGGGCCGCGGCCAGCCATGCCCGCAATCGTGGGCCATGATTACGGGCATGGCCGTGTGTATGAGGCCTAAGACCAGCACCGAATATATTTTACAACACAGTTACATATTAGGGATACCGCAAAAACACCACCACCATCCCCTAGGAACCCTTTCTCCAATAGCTGAAGCCAGAAGCTGCATTTAGATATGGTTCTCAGAGCAAGTAGGCGGTTCGCAATATAAAATTAAACTTCAGCACTATGGATCGCTATACAGAAAACTAAAGCGAAAAAAAAAAAATTAAACAGTCAGCCGATGCGATGTTTAGAATGAAACATTAAAATAGGATCCCAAAACAGAAAACCACTATTAAACTATGTACTATTCACACTTACTTGTAATCTCGGGGTGGCCGTTCCGATCAGTCTAGTTAACAACAGTAACATATCTGTGCGAGGCAGCAACTCCGGTCCATTCTAAGGAAGAAAACCAAAACACAAATAAATAAAAAAATACATATATATCCACTTAAACCCATTAGGAATCACTGTGAATTATATACTCACCTCATCCATAAATTTAGCCTTACTCTTGGAAGACCGTAGTTGGCAGTGAACGGTGATAATATTCAATGTTTTCACTAGTAGTTCTTCATTATCTTCACCATTATTGCTGGTCTCCATTAGAACAATTTTTAAAAGGGGGAAAACAAAGGAGAATGCTGGTGCAGACAAAGGATATGTCCCTGCAGTAAAGTAAAGTACACAATCATCTCATGCTCCAACTAAAACAGATACAATACCGATTATATTAACCATACACCAAACCCAGCTCACGTCAATGTTCGCCCCATCCTTAATAAGCAGATAATACCAATGCGCAGTAAATACATTCTGTAATAGTTTCTCTCCACCCTGAAAATTGCAATGAAAGCACTTGCGTCTCATTTATTTATTTTATCCCAAGTTTTCTTGCAAAACCACAGCGTTGTGCCCTGATTTTGTAAAAATTGTGGCCAAAAAATGTGCTTAGACACAAAGAAATCTACGTCTGCCGGGAGCTGCCGTAGATTTCCACTACAATTTATGCCAGTTTCTGATTTCAAATTCATGCGATTTAAAGATCATAGAACTCAAAGAGTCTTTGCTGCAACACTGCAGTCTTTTTGCTTCATCCCTTCCCTTTGTTGAACTTGATGGACATATGTCTTTTTTCAACCGTACTAACTATGCAACACGATTTATTCCGGGAAATCAAGAGTAAAAAATGACCTAAACCTATGGAAGTCTATAGGAGAAAAACGCCACAAGATGCTGATAAAAATCGCTACACCTGTACTTGCTGCGATTTATAGAAAGAAAAAAAAAGCCAAAAAATGTTACCAAAAGATCCTGTAATGTTTGCAGTGCGTTCTATATTTGAGCATCAACTTCCTACTAATATCTGGCTGCAGCATTTCTCATCTCAAAAAACGGCAGGAAGAGCGTCACAAAAAAAATGTTGTTTCTAGTAAAAACACGGTGTGTGTGAAGCCACCCTTTTATTTTAATCCACATAAAGCAAGAATATAAAGTACTTATCCCCATTGTAAATACCAATTCACAAGTGTCCAAATTTGGTGTAAACCTCATCTGCAGGGTAGTCCTATACATGTGGTCACGTAACGCAAGTCATGAACCTGCATTAGCACTGCACACACATCAAAGTCTATGGGACTGGCAGAGATAGCCAAGGGCTGTACTCTGCTATCTCCAGCAGTCTCAGACTTTGAATGGAGTGGTGATGAAGCGAGGATGAACAGTGGGCTAGGGACCCCCGTTCTAGTGATCGGTGAGGGTCCCATGGATCAGACATTTTTTACCTACCCTGTGGAAAGCTGATAACGTCGATCTTGGCACAACTGCTTTTAAACAAAAATGAATGTGTTTTTACACGTTTGCCCATTTTTTTTTTAAATTATTTTTGCTAGCCAGAAAAAAGTCTTTTTAAGTGGAACTCTGGCAAAACCCCAAATCTGCTTTCTAAGAAGTATGTTAGGAATGTTGCTTTGCAACAGGCCAGTAGGGAGCAGGTAGAGGGCCAGATCTCAAAATTTGTGGTGTCACTCTTAATACTGATGAAAAAAGTGTCACTAGCACTTCCATATACTTCCGACAGTCCCAAATGCTGGAGAATGGATTGTTAAGCATATATTTTTTCATAAACTTTTTATTGTTTTTTTATTCACATCACCTTTATGCCTGGACTGGAGAAGCCCCTGATGTCACTGTCCATATATAAACAGTGACATCGGGGGCTCCTGCAGGGGTGGAATCCCTGGCCAGAGCACTTGTGATACTCTGGCTGGGGACTCCGGAATTGTATCTCCTGACATATGGACAGTGACGTGAGGAGCTTCTATGAGCGCAGCGCTCTGTATATGCCTATACAGTTGGATACAACACGACAACGTCCAACGTATACCACAGACGGAAAGAGAAAGCGCAATGTAAAGGAGGCCTAAAATGACAAGCAACATGATATTGCACCCTGACCTCACTTATTTAACATAATATAAAAAACTGAGAGGTCCAGAGTGAACTGTCCACCTACTAGAGAATTTCAAAAGCAACAGAAATGTAAATTTAAAAAAAGCATTCATTACGTGGGTCATCCTTTTGCTTGTGGACTGTATACGTGTGCAGGAGGTTCACTGCTCTCTTCATGGCTACTGGCAAATCTTCCTGGCACCAGGCAGGATCCAGCTTACATTCTGGCTTCAACAAGCGTAGAGTAACGTGGGCAAGCAATTTTCCTATACACAAAGAAGCCAGATATCACTGACAATTCTTAGAGACGTAAAAAGAAAGCCTCAGCACAAGGACAATTTCTGTTCCAAACGTTATTAAAAGAAGCATGAAGGGGGGGGGGGGGGGAATAAAGAATGCTTACCAAATGTTTTTAAATGGGCTGGCATGACACAGCCGGCTAATTGCACAAAAAGAACATGTATCCGAGAAGCAGCTAGTGGAGACTTGAGCAAAGGCAATAAGCTGCTGGTCAGTGCCGGAATGTGCTGGGAAAGATCAGGGGAGCTCTGCTGTATGATACAGTCCAGAAGTCGAATGTTGTTTTCCAGCTCCACGTCCAACTAAGAGAAAAAGCAATAAGAATTGTTAGTTTTCATATCAACAATAAGTCTTCAATAAGACACTCAAAGATTTCTTAACAGTTTTAGGCCTCATGCACACGACCGTATTTTTTTCCTCCCGTAAATACTGGCGTAAATACGGGTACTTTGTCACACGTATTCGACCCATATTCCACCAGTATTTACAGACCCGTGCCCGTAAATACGGGCCCGTTGTCACCAGTATTCCACCCGTATTTACAGACCTGTTTTCTCTGCAAAATTGCATTGCACTAATTGGCAGCCCCTTCTCTCTATCAGTGGTGGATAGAGAGAAGGGGCAGCCATTTTGGGCAGAGTTTCCGCAGCGGAACGCAGCGATTGTAAGTAAAAGAAGTTAATTCGTACCCCGGCCGTGGTCCCTGGATGACGCGGCAGTCCATGTGACCGCTGCAGCCTGTGATTGGCTGCAGCGGTCACATGGGATGAAACGTCATCCCGGGAGGCCGGACTGGAGGAAGAAGCAGGTAAGTTAACTTTTAATACTATTGACTCCAGCGGTAGTCACTGTCCCGGGTGCTGAAAGAGTTACTGCCGATCAGTTAACTCTTTCAGCACCCTGGACAGTGATTATCCCCTGACGTCGCCTAGCAACGCTCCCGCAATTACGGGTGCACACACGTAGTCACCCATAATTACGGGAGCCCCATAGACTTCTATGGGCCTGCCCGTGTCGTAATTACAGCCTGAAATAGGACACGTTCTATATTTTGCAACGGCCCGGAACCTTCCTGTAAGCAAACGGGAAGGTACCTGTGGTCAATAGAAGTCAATGGGCTTGTAATTACGGGTGTTTTTACGTTCGTGTGCATGAGGCCTTAGAAAGGTTTTTTTATACGTAAAAGTAAGGCTAGGGTCACACTTGCTTTGTGGATTCCATTAGTAATGGAAGCTGCAATGTAGTGCCGAATTTGTCGTATAAGACCCCATTGACTGCATGCAGCGCTATTTTCCCTGTTAAGTATGACGCCATGCGCGTCGGAGGCTACAGACATAACTTCCAACCCAAAAGTGAAGAGCCGAATCTGCACCAGTGAGCTGTACACATAAAAACATCTAGTGGGCCTCTGCAGGATCAGCATTTCTTACATACTGCACTGGTGTGCGTAAGTTAACGTTTACACTAGATTATGGGACACCTTTCCCATCTTGTAACTGCTATGTACAAGTTAGACGGACTTCATACAGAACCTGCATCTTTCTGAGCTAACCTACTGAAGGCAGCGATAGTGTGCTAAATCCAGCAGACATCCACTAAGGTTTTAATAAATCACAGGGTGCGGTGACGGAATTTACTCCTAACTCACAACTGGTCTCATTAATGCCACATTTCCAATCAGTAGTTGCCTTGAAGTAGAACGTAAGTTCATATTTTACGTTTTCCTCACCTCCTTCAGTCTCTTACGGATAAGATTCTCTTTTTCCAACTGTGCCTGTAGCATTTCCTTCTGTTTACTTGTTAGCTGAAGCTCTTCCTTTATGCCCTTTTTCCTTTTTATCTCCTGCAAAGTATCACAATAATAATAATAAAAATGATAAAGATATATATATATAGGCTTCATTCACATCTGCGTCGGGCTTCCGTTCATGGGTTCCATCAGACCTCTCCGTCAGGGGACCCCATGAACGAAAACCAAATGGAAACCATAGCTTTCCGTTTGCATTACCATTGATTTCAATGTTAATTGTTCCATTGCTAAGGGTTTCCGTCTGTCTCCGTTCCACCAGGTTTCCTTTTTTTGGCGGAATCAATAGCGCAGTCGACTACGCTCTTGATTCTGCCGAAAAAACGGAAACCTGATGGAACGGAGACAAGCAGAAAGCATTAGCAACGAAAGCATTATCATTGAAAATCAATGGTAATTCAAACGGAAAGCTATAGTATAGGGTTTGGTTTCCGTTCATGGGTTCCCCTGACGGAAAGGTCTGATGGAACCCACGAACGGAACCCCGACAGATGTGAACGAAGCCTTAAATTTGTAGTTTAGATTAGATGGAATAAAAGTGAAAAATATTCATTCCGTAAGTAACCTGAAATTGTAAAAACACACAACACAATGATTTCCACAGATACACAGACATAAAAATGTAAACTTTACATAAACACTAACAAACAGCAACCATTTGATTTTTGGTCAAATCTGCGATACGGTTATCCGGGGACCAAAATATATTATTGCAATGCAAATTTATGTGAAACGTAGTAACTTACTAATTTACTTTGATTAAAAATTATCTACTAAATGGTGCAGTTCAATTGTTCCCAGAAGTCCTGGAGCTTTTCTAATAATGATGACGCTCCGACATGGCCCCACGTGACTGAGGGCTTGCTTCATGTGCTGTTCGTGAACATCACCGCAAGGGGCTGTCACATTGCCTATTGCTTGAGTCCCGAGCAGAGCCTCAGCTAGCACTTTGCTGGGGACTCCAGTCCTGCTCCCGACGTCCATATTTGGTCAATTCAGAGGTTTGCTATAGATGGAGTTCCCGAGCAGCGCATCAGCTGATGCTCTGTCTAGGGACTCCAGCACTTCTGCCCACGTCACTGTTGATATATGGACAATGACGTCGCCGGAGTAGTACTGGAGTCCCCGAGCAGAGCATTAGCTGATGCTCTGCTCGGGAACACCAGCGATAGGAAACCCCTGAAGTCACTGACCATATATGGACAGTGACGTCGGAGGCAGGGCTCTGCAGACGTCACTGTCCATATATAGACAGTGACGTTGGCACAAGTGCTGTAGTCCCCAGGCAAAGCATTAGCTGATGCTCTGCTCGGGAACTCCAGCGATGGCAAACACCTGAATTGACCAAATATGGATGTCGGGAGCAGTGCTGGAGAGCTAAGCAAAGCGATAGGTCATGCTCTGCGCGGGACTCAAGCAATAGCCAATCTGACAGCCCCTTGCGGTCTTGTTCACGAACAGCACATGAAGCAAGCCCTCAGTCATGTGGGGCCGTGTCGGAGCGTCATCATTATTAGAAAAGCTCCAGCACTTCCGGGAACAATTCACGAGCTTTGAACTGCACTATTTAGTACAGAATTTTTAATTAAAAGTATATTAGTAAATTACTTCGTTTCACATAAATATATTATTGCAATTACATTTTTGGTCCCCAGATAACCCCTTTAAGGCTCTTGAAAACGACTGTGTGTGCCACCCGAGTCCCGTCTGTGACTCGTGGAAAGATCCGACATCTATCTTTCCACGGATCGGAGTCGGATCAGTTTTCATGACTCTATTCACCCACTAAAGTGAATGGGTCTGTGAAAACTATCGGGTGCCACTCGGATGCCGTAAAAAACAGCCCGAAAGGCACTCAGTCGTGAGCACTAGGTTTAAAAAAAAAAAAAAAAAAAAGAAAAAGACATCCTTTTGCCCCTGCACAGATCGTGTGGCATACAGGACGAAGGGGAGTAGCAATAGAGTTGTAGAAGAACACTAACAATGTCTCTGCACACAAGACACTAGGCGTTTAGAACATGGTTCTTACACCGCTCTTTTTTTCTACCGACATTCCCCTCCTCCCCAACAACCCCCATTCTGGCCACTGTATAAAAGAAATAAGCCCAATTATGAATGATTGGACTTCTTGTGCAACATTTTCAGATTTGATTATCTTCACAATACATAGCTGCTCCTGCAATTATACAAAGCAACAGAAATACAAAAGATATATAATTGAAAACAATATTTATATATAAATAGAATAAAAAACGAATGAAAAAAAAAATTTGTGCACCTCTTTCAGCTCCTGCTCAATTATTTGCTCCTTGAATGAATACGCTTTATTCTCCCTCTTCATATTTGTCTTTTTTAAATTATCCTGTTGAGCACTAACAAAAAATAAAAACCAGAGAAAAACATTGTTGAAAAAAAACCCCCATCAAAACGTAAACAAAACTATCAAATCGCAAAACCATAACATTACCGAAAAATGTAATTGTATAGAATTATACATTATGTGGAGCCAGATTTTCTATTCGGCACGTGTCTATAGGGTGAATCTCCTCAGGGTCAGGACAGATTATACAGTAGTTTTAATGCAATATGGATAATAAAAATGTAAGTATATTTATAAAGCAATCCATCATTTAGTGGGAGCCGGAGTATCCACCGCCACAGGACTTTGACAAAAGGGAATTTACACGAACTACTGCCCCCTAATATAGTTATTCAAAGTGATCATTACCTATGTAAAATAGATTTGTCATACAGCTCTCCCTCAGGCGTCTGCATGATAGCATACTCTTCTCTGGTAACTTGACACAGGGATGGATTTTGCAGGGACTCCGTTATAATGCCTATCAGCCTAGGAAGAACTCTGTTTGGAGAAATGCGAGACAATGTCCCAGCTGCATTGAGGACCGCCTGAAAAAAAGTAATGGTACTTAGTCATCACAAAGAAATTTAAAAAAAAAATTCCCAGAACGTCTATAAATATTGATCCAAAATCAGACCAGACGCTTGTGCACTAAGAAGTAGGTGCTATCATCATTTTCTATAATATTCTATGATAGTCAAAACAAAGTCCATAAAAACTGCAGGCTCGGGCGCACAATTACCAACAATGTCTATCTTGGTGCAGTTTCTGCTCCTGAACCTCTCATTGAAAGCAGGTGGAGGCAGAAAAAAAACCAGCGCCATGTGGTTCGACGTGGTTTTGGAATTTTTTTTGTTTGCCAAAAACCGCTAGCCTGAGGAAAGACCATCAATATCTTATAACTGTAAACCCCCCTTTAAAGTGGTTATCTCACCATGACAACCCCTTCTTGAAATGAAGCGATCAGCTGTTCTCTCCGAGGGATGTTGCAGCCAGCCACACATTGTAGTATTTCATTGTGGCCATTTAAGAATAATGTTGAAAGGCCATTTATGTTAGGCCTCATGCACACGTCCGTAGGCGTGTGCACGGCCCGTCAATACGGCACGGACGGCCGCGGAGTGTCATCTGCAGGCCGCCTGCAAATCACGGTCCATGCACACGATTTCAGTGAGCCCGGATCGCAAATGCAGCCCTTATAATGACATGTCCTATTTTTTTTGCGGTCCGCGCTCACGGCCAATGCACGGACCACGTAAACCATGGTCGTGTGCATGCGCACGCAATTCATCCACATTTTTGGCCACTGAGTGCGGAGTCTATAATCCGCTTCAGTGGTAATTTGTTGACGCAGGTTTTTTTTGGGGTTTTTTTTTTTTTTTTTTTTACAGTTTTATAAAAACAAAAAAAGTAGTGTTAGGGAGTTAGAGTAGTGGACATTTACGGACGTCCGTTTTGTAAAAATAATACATAGCAGAATTATTTTTTTTTATACAGTTTTAGAGCAAATTTACAGCGTTTTAGTTAGCGTCAGTTAGTGACAGACATTTCGGTTTTTTTAACTGAAGTTCGGTCACTAAATTTTTGATAGCGTAGTGACACAGTTGTAGCTAAATTTTATTTCACAGTTCTATATTGAACTTTCAGTAAATTTCACTCTCCTGAATTTTTATCATCTTTTCTGCTCTTTTTTTTTCCCCCTATAAATTTCATATACACGTGTAAAAGCACAACACACAACCACCTCTATAAAAATAAAATTGAGTATTACACGTGTTGAAGCACTACATACCACCCTAATAAAAATGTCCCAATCATACCAAAGGGTCTATACAGTCGAGGAGGCATACGCCATCCTGGCTTCTGACACGGATTCGGCAAGCGAGGGAGAAGAGGAAATTGCCCCATTCCTCTTTACCTCATGTTCCTCATCCAGTGATGAGTAACCCCCGCAAAAGACACCCCAGGACATCAGCTGAGTCAACCCCACCAAATGAGTGATACCATGTGGAACCCACCCCCTGAAAATTAATTACGATCCTCCCATTCCAGATATCATAGGCCGCTCAGGATTTTGGTTTGAGACTGTAGGCTTCGTAGAAAGTCACTTTTTCAAGCACCTTTTCTCTGAGGATTTTGTTAATTCAATGGTGGCCCAGACAAAATTTATATGCCCAGAAAATTTTAGCCCAAAACCCCACGTCATCATTTGCTAGGTAGACCCCCCCATAGAGGCAGCGGAGATGATGACATTTTGTGGTCTTGTCCTTCATATGGGCCTAGTAAAAAAGCCAGAGATTAGGCTATACTGGAGTACGGACACTTTATACAACACCTCATTATACCACATGGCAATGACCCAGACTAGTTTCAAAATAATTCATAAATGTTTGCATTATAATGATAATGCAGTGACCGCACCGTGATGACCCCATATAGTACCGCAGATTCAAAATCAGGCCAATCATTGATCATTTCTGCACCAAATTTCAAGAAGATTACACCCCCGAAAAGAACATTTCAATAGACGAATCCCTTGTACATTTTAAGGGGAGACTAAAATTCCGCCAATACCTGCCAAGCAAGAGGGCGAGGTATGGAATTAAAATGTACAAGCTGTGTGAGAGCAGCACAGGGTACACAAACAGGTTTAGGGTTTATGAAGGGAAGGACACCAGGATAGAACCTCCAGAATGCCCCCACTTCCTGGGTAGTTAGTGGGTAAATAGTATGGGATTTGGTAAACCCACTGCTGGACCAGGGTTATCACCTTTACACCAGCATCCCATTATTTGAATGCCTCTCCACCAGAAGTACTGCAGATTACGGAATCGTGCGCAAAAGTCAGAAAGGCCTCTCTAAAACACTGGTTGCGCAACCCCTAAGAAAGGGAGAAAGAAGGGCACTACACAGCGATAACATGTTGCTGGTCAAATATAAGGACAAGAGGGACGTCCTTATGTTGACCACAATACACTGTAGCGACAGCACCCCTGTCCCCGTCTGAGCTAGAACTACAGTGACCCCAAAGCCAGATTGCATCCTGGGCTACAATAAGTACACGGGAGGTGTTGATCTCTCGGATTAAGTACTAAAGCCATACAGTGTCCTGCTGAAAACAAAGGTGTGGTACAAAAAGCTGGCCGTGCACATGGTACAGATGGCATTGTATAACTCTTACGTGCTATACCAATGTGCAGGCTGGACAGGGACATTCCTTCAGCTTCAAGAGACGGTTATCAAGACTCTTGTATTTGGGAACCAGGAAGAGGAGGGCCCTAGTACTTCTAGAAGCGATGGTCCACGTATTGTACCAGGGCAACACTTTCCCAGTAAAATCCTTATCACTGATAAAAAGGGAAGGACCCAAAAAAGGTGCAAAGTGTGTTACAAAAGGGGGAGAACATTGTGAAACCTGCCCCGACAAACCTGGCCTGTGTATAAAGGAGCGCTTCAAAGTTTATCACACATCCATGTTTTTTTTATTAAAACATTTTTTTTTTTTTTTTTTAAATCTTCACTATACTCCTAGATAAATTCCTTAATGGGGTGTAGTTTCCCAAATGGAGTCAATTCTGGGGGGTTTCCACGGTTTTGGCCACTCAAGGGCTTTGCAAACATGCGACACGGCCTCCGCAAACCATTCCAGCTAAATTTGAACATCAAATGGCACTCCTTCCCTTTTGAGCCCTGCCGTGTGTCCAAACAGCCGTTTATGACCACATGTGGGGTACGGTTTTACTCGGGAGAAATTGCTTTACAAATGTTGTGGTGCTTTTCTCCTTTAGTCCTTGTGAAAATGAAAACATTTAGCTAAACCTACATTTTATTTGAAAAAATTTAGATTTTCGTTTTCACTGCCTACTTCCAATAATTTCTGCAAAAAACCTGTGGGGTCAAAAATGCTCACTATACCCCTAGATAAATTCCTTGAGTATTGTAGTTTCCCAAATGGGTTCACTTTCGGGGGATTTCCACTGTTTTGGCACCTCAAACCTGACATGGTGTCTAAAAAAATATTCTAATAAAAGGAGGCCCCAAAATCCACTAGGTACTCCTTTGCTTCTGAGGCCGGTGCTTCAGTCCATAAGCAAAGTAGAGCCACATGTGGGATATTTCCTAAAACTGCGGAATCTGGACAATAAATATTGAGTTGCGTTTCTTTGGTAAAACCTTCTTACAAAAAAATAAAAAAATAGATTACAAATTTCTGGAAAAAAAAATAATATTACAATTACAAGCTACTTCACAACTGAACTGGCCCCTGTAAAAACAGCCTTTTAAAATTTTCTTGAAAATGTGAGAAATTGCTGCTAAAATTCTAAGCCTTATAACGTCCTAGAAAAATAAAGGATGTTCAAAACACGATGCCAATCTAAAGAAGACATATGGGGGATGTTAATTAGCAACAATTGTGTGGTATAACTGCCTGTCTTACAAGCGGATACATTTAAATTTAGAAAAATTCTATAATTTTTCACAAAATTTTGGTGTTTTTCACAATTAAATACTGAATGTATCGAGCAAATTTTGCCACATAAAGTGACACGTCAGATTTGAAAAATGAGGCTCTGTCAGGAACGTCAAGTGTGACCAAAGCGGGAAGGGGTTAATATAAACAGTAAAGTCTTCAAACATATACATACACCCTGATGTGATGTGTACTGACCTGGTCACTAGTAGTATTAGAAGTGATTACAGGTAGAAAATCATCAAATTGCTTGTTAATGAATTCAGCAGGGTCAATTTTCAGCTTATACAGAAGATCTACCCACAGGTCTCTGTATGCGGAGGCTGTAGTTACAAATGAAAAACGTTAGAATGGGTAAAGAACCAGTTCATAATTTTTTTTTTTCTACATTGGTCTTCTTCTTACCAACTAATGGGTGGTTTGCCACCACCAGAAGTTCCTGGGCCAGATTTTCTGCTTCTGCAGAGTCCGTCTCCAACCCTGGCACATATGCAAGAACATGAATTGCTTCCTGCAGGATTCTTGGAGATACATGATATTTTCCAGGCTCTGGTACTTCCTCAGAATCCGTGACTAAATGATCAACTGGTACCAGCTACGACAAGTAGAAATATTGCTGTTAAACCTAGTAAGATCGTCTTTAAACTCCAGTCCCAGTGGAGGAATGTATATTTTTCATATACTCTACCTTGTTTGAATTTAGGACAGCCTTCAGGTCAGACAAGAGGCCACGCAACAGCTTTGTACCCCCAAAAGAGGCCAGCAGCTTCTTGATGGTTTGCTGACACTGCTTACGTACTTTCCATGAGCGAGTCAGCAGGACAGTAATCAAAGAATGGTAGTATGGTCTAAAAAAGAAAACCACAGGGACATAAAACCTCGCATACATGGCAGAAAAAACAAATGATCACAAAGCCACCATAAATTGGGAACTTACTGAGCGCGGTTGTCTGGGAACCTGTGGATGTGGTCTAGTAAAAGCCTCTCACATAACTGCAGAAGCGTGCAAAGGCCTAAGGAAGACAAATCATTACAATACAATGAGCATTTTATGAACTACTAGGAGGTACTGAACTTACAGAGAAACTAGTAGGAAAACGGATTCTTAGAATTGATCGTAAGCAAAACACACACACAAAACAAGGCGTCAAATTCAAGGGGAGAGCTGGGTAAAATGAGACCCGTTGGAAGCGAAGGCTTGCAGATTAAATCAAGCGCCATTCAATCAGACAAGCACAGTCAGAACACTATAACCCCAGGTAGGTTTCATTTTTACTTACTCTCCTCAGTTGCCGAAGAAAGAAACTTATCAGAAGTGAAAATCTGTCTCTTATCGTCAGACAGCAATTGCCAAAAGTTGTTCAGCTTGTTATCTGTATTAAAAATAAAAAGAGAAATATTCATTGCACGTAATCTGAAATTGAAAAAAAAAAAAAAAACTTTCTTCACTTATCCAGTATATACGCTTAGTGGCTAATTTAGAAAGAGCTAAGTCCTGGCGTACACTTACCATTCCAATGCACCTGGTTAAAAAAAAAACTGTCCTGGATAATGGTCAATGACCAACTCACCAGCATATTGACAGATACAACAAGATAGATTTAATAAGACTTTTGGTCTAGTTGTTTGTTGTTCTGCTGTAGCCACACTAGTGGACATGTTTACGTCCTCATATTCCATACTTGATTCTAAGGGATGGGATTTGAGGTTTTTTTTTTCTTTTATTCTTTATTTCACTCTCCATTAGATGTCTCAGTTCTAGTGTCTATTATTCTATACTTTAAATGACTAAACTGTAGGTTCAAATATGGAAACATCATTTTGGTAAGGGATCATATTACTTTGTTTTATCTGGTTGTATTTCTCAGCAAGACAGATAACCACGTTGGTCATCGATGTAATTACATTAATTTCCTGTAAAAAAAACCTTTTGTTGTGTTTCTTGAAAAATCAATAAAAACTAGTGAATACTAGATATCACAGAATAATATATAAGCTAGACATCTTATTGGTTATAGTATGTCAACATATGAACAAAATTGGACAGTTTACATTAATCTTTAACCCTTTAATGACCAACCTATTTTAGACCTTAGTGACCAAGCCATTTTTTACGGTTTTCCATCGTCTCATTGAAAGCTATAACTTTTTTATTTTTTTGTCGACCTAGCTGTATAAGGTCTTGGATTTTGCAGGACAAGTTGTAATTTTTAATAGCCCCATTTTGGGGTACGCAGAATTTATGAACTTTTTTTTTGGGGGGGGGGGGGAATAGAAAAAAAACTGCAATTTTGCCAATTTTTTTGCGTCCTAAATTTACGCTGTTTACCGTGTGGTATAAATAACACAAAAACTTTATTCAGCGGGTTGTTGCGATTGTAACGATACCAAATTTATATAGACTTTGTATGTTTTACTACTTCTACACAGTTTTTTCTAAATTGTTTGTTTTTGTGTCTCCGTATTTGAAGAGCCATAACTTTTTTATTGTTTCGCCGATGCAATTGTATGAGGGCTTTTTTTTGCGGGAAGACTTGTAGTTTTTATCGGTACCATTTTGGAGTAGATGCGACTTTTTGATCACTTTTTATCACATTTTTTTAAAGGCAGGATTCAAAGAAAACAACAATTTTTGCAAGTTTTTTTTATTTTATTTTTTACGGCGTTCACCGTGCGGGTTAAATAATGTAATAGGTTTATAGTCGGGGTCGTTACGGACACGGCGATACCAAATATGTGTAACTTTTTTACTTTATTTTGTTTTTTAATAATAAAGCAGTTTGTAAGGGGGAAAAGTGGGTTTTTCATTTTTTTTTTTTCACTTTTTTTTACTAGTCCCACTAGGGGACTTCACTATGCGATTATCCGATCGCATTTATAATACACTGCAATACCTCTGTATTGCAGTGTATTATGCCTGTCCGTGTAAAACGGACAGGCATCTGCTAGGTCATGCCAGAGGCATTAGTGGCCGCCGTAAAAACACTATGGGGCGGTCACTAACTGGTTAATATTAATCTTCATATAAAGTAATTATCTTTAAAAAATAAATTGCACTAGTTATCTTTTACTGATCCAAAAGGTACATCAGGTACTATAGCTGCATTCACAATTTTGCTGGTTGTTATTGGATATTAGAGATTTCAGCTTTAAGGTTTGCAGAATTGTAGATGCAGCTCTAGACTATAACACTAGATCAAACTGAAGATCAGAGATCAGCAGTCATTAGTGTAAACAATAATAAGACATTGCATGTAAATGAATTCAGTCTGTGCATACACACTATATGGACAAAAGTATTGGGACAGCTACACATTACACCTACAGGAACTTATGACATCCCATAGGCATTAATATGGAGTTGGTTCCCCCTTTGCAGCTAAAACAGCTTCCGCTCTTCTGGGAAGGCTTTCTACATGATTTTGGAGAGCGTCTGTGGGAATTTTTGCCCATTAATCCAGAAAAGCATTTGTGAGGTGAAACCCTGATGTTGGATGAGAGGCCCTGGCTCGCAATCTTTGTTCTAGTTCATTCCAAAGGTGTTGGATGGGGTCGTGGTCAGGGCTCTGTACGGGCCAGTCAAGTTCTTCCACATCAAACCCACCAAACCAAACCAAACCTTATGGACCTTGCTTTTTGCACTGGGGCACATTAATGCTGGAACAAAAAAGGGTCTTCTCCAAACTGTCCCCAACAAAGAAAAGCATACAATTGTCCAAAATGTCTTGGTATGCTGCAGCATTAAGATTTGCCTTTACTGGAACTAAGGGGCCTAGGTCAACCCATTCTTTCACAAATGTTTGTAATGGCAGACTACATGGCTAGGAGCTTGGTTTTAAACACCTGTGGCAATGGGACGGAATGCTATACCTGAATACAATGATTAAGTGGTGTGTCCCAATACCTTTGTCCATATAGTCTACCTTCTATGGCTGGGTTCACATGTTGCATTTTTGAACGGTTGGGGAGAAAATTGCAACTAAAAAAAAATGCATGCATTTTAATTACCCGTGCATTTTACAGAGTGTTTCAGCTGTAATCTGGTTTGAAGTGTACTAGTCATAGGTTTTCAACTGAAACACTTTGTAAAATGCATGATTAAATTAAAAATGCAACAAAAACGCAACATTTGAACCCAGCCTAAAAGGCAAACTGCAATACGTAGCGTTCAAAAAGATGACCATTTCCTTTTCACGCACCTGAAGAGCAAGTTTTAGAAGTGAAATCTCTACTAGCTTCTTTAGATAATAAGAGGGTGACAGAAAACGATACACATGCTATCTTACCAATTTGACTTTCAGTGAGGGAAATCCTGCATACAAGCACAGCGGCAGCCAGAGCTTCTGGTAACAAGGATATCTGTGCACTTTGAGCTGCGGCCTTTTCCACCGTTTGAATCAAAAGTGGTAAAAGTGCCAAAGCTTGTCCCAGTGTATCCCCTGCAAAACAGGAAAGCCTCTAATCCATCACTTATTTCTGTATATCCAAACTTTACACAAATATACATAAAGCGGTCGTTTAAGGTCTAGTTGTGTAATGATGGGGTAGGGAGACAGACAGGTGAGCCCTAATCTATACGCCATGCAGTCCCTGCCTACTTGCAACGACCCGCCCTAGGCGACGGTGTACAACTGGGCGACGGTCCCTACACTCAATAGGTGCACGACAGACAAACAGACAAGGGTACAAAGAAGCCGGGGAAATTGCCCACGGGAACACCGTGAGCAACAAGCGAGGTGAACGAGCCAGTCAAACCAGGAGATGAGCGAGGTACAAAACGCAGAGCAGAAGAGTAGTCAGTAAGGCCTCATGCACACGACCGTAAAAACTCCTGTTATTACGGGTCGTAATTACGACCCGTAATAACGGGCTCATAGACTTCTATTGGCGACGGGTGCCTTCCCGTTTTCTCACGGGAAGGTGCCCGTGCCGTTGAAAAAGATAGAACATGTCCTATTTCAGGCCGTAATAACGGCACGGACAGTCCATAGAAGTCTATGGAGCTCTCGTAATGACGGGTGGCTACATGTGTGCACCCGTCATTACGGCAGCGTTGCTAAGCGACGTCAGTAAATAGTCACTGTCCAGGGAGCTGAAAGAGTTAACTGATCGGCAGTAACTCTTTCAGCACCCTGGACAGTGACTACCGATCAGTATAAACCTGTAAAAAATAAAAAACGTTCATACTTACCGAGAACTTCCTGCTTCCTCCAGTCCGGTCTCCCGCCCGTTGCCTTGGTGACGCGTCCCTCTCGACATCCGGCCCGACGTCCTGGATGACGTTTCAGGCCATGTGACCGCTGCAGCCAATCACAGGTCAATCACAGGCTGCAGCGGTCACATGGACTGCCGCGTCATCCAGGGATGTCGGGCTGGATGTGAAGAGAGGGACGCGTCACCAAGACAACGGCCGGGTAAGTATGAATTTCTTTAACTTTTATTACAGAAAAGGCTGTCCCTTCTCTCTATCCTGCACTGATAGAGAGAAGGGGCTGCCGATTAGTGCAGTGCTATTTTGCCGCCAAAAACGTGCCTGTAAATACGGGTGGAATACGGGTGACACCGGACCCATATTTACGGGCACGGGTTCGTAAATACTGGTGCAAAACGGGTGGAATACGTGTGACACCGAACCCGTATTTACGCCAGTATTTACGGGTGGGAAAAAATACGGTCGTGTGCATGAGGCCTTAGCCGAGGTCAAACAAGCAGAGGATCAGTAGTTCAAGAAGCTGCAGCAGGGCCAGGAAACCTGGAGAGAAGAATCACAAGCAAAGGAGGAACAGGAAAGGCAGGTATAAATAGACAGAGGGCAGGAGCTAGCTCCGTCTGGCCAGGCTGTGATAGGCTCTCCCACTCCTAAGCCTGCCATCCTGGGTGGTGGAAGATGGAGTCAGTCTCACAGACATAGGAGCAGGTGCAGACTGATTACCTATGGGCGTTGACACAGAAGCTGTGTCTGGCAGATCCTTTACAAGTGGTGTGTGAATCCAGAGAAGTGCTGATGGGTGAAAGTATTTGAACTTACCCTTGAATGATACCAGCATACATTGGCAATATGAATGTCTCACTCCAGATGTGCTGGTCTTTAGAGAAGCAGCTTTCTGAAACCATTCTATAAGTTTCTTAGGAACTTCGGTAGTGAATTTCTGGCACCACTGAGTGAGCACCGAAACAGCATGAATAAGAGTTCCTTCATGAACTGCAAAAAAATAAATAAAAGCATTACAAAGAGGCATTTCCCAGACTATACATAATACATAAATTTAAAAAATGGGGTTATGGCTGTAAAATAAACTAGTTGCACACTGGCCCCAAGCCGTATTTTCTTGTACTTTAACGGATTAACCCTTTCGCTTGCAAGGGTTTCTGGACACTGCATCGGTGGTAGCCAGGACAATTTTCACTCTTGACACGTACAAGTATAAAACTCACATTGCCATATATTCTCCTCAAAGTAGAAACCAAACGTTTTAAAGTACACTCACAGGGAGGTTGTTCCAAACATCTTTGAGAACTACATAGAGATCTTCTGTGGATGTAGGCTTCCTCAAATCCTTCTGTTTCTTCATGTAGTCCCAGACAGACATGATGTTGTGGAGATAATGGCTCTGTGGGGGCCCTATTATCACTTCCAGGGCTCCTTGTTCTTCTTTACACTGAAGATAGTTCTTCGTGTCATTGGCTGTATGTTTGGGGTCTTTGTTCTGCTGCAGAATACATTTGGAGCCAATCGGGAGCCTCACTGATGGTATTGTATGATGGATAAGTATCTGCCTGTATTTTTCAGTATAACATTAATCCTGACCAAATCCCCAACTCTATTTGCTGAAATGCAGCCCCAGACTTGTAAGGAACCTCCACCACGCTTCACTGTTGCCTGCACAGTCATTATTGTACCGCTCTCTAGCCCTTCGACGAACATACTGCCTTGTTACAGCCAAATATTTCACATTAGGATTCATCAGTCCGGAGCACCTGCTGCCATTTTCTGCACCTTCCAGTTCCTATGTTTTCCTGCATAGTTGAGTCGTTTGGCCTTGTTTCCACGTCGAAAGTATGGCTTTTTGGCCGAAAATTCTTCCATCAAGACTAATTCTGGCAAAACTTCTCGGAATAGTAGATGGGTGTACCAGGGTCCCACTGGTTTTTGCCAATTTTGAGCTGATGGCACTGCTGGACATCTTCCGATTTTGAAGGGAAGTTAGTATGAGGTGTCTTTGATCTGTTGGACTGTTTCCTTGGCTGACCATTGTGTCTACGGACCTCAACATTGCGCATTTCTTTGTGCTTCTTCAAAAGAGCTTGAACAGCACATCTTGAGTCTGCTTTGAAATCTTTGTCTGGGAGAGACCTTGCCGCTGCAGTATTGCACATCAACATGACCTTGTGTCATGTTGATGTGCGCAGTATTGCCATGGTTGACATGTGACATGAAACGGTCTTCCACAACTTCACCTTTGTAGCAGAGTTTGGCTGTTCCTCACCCAGTTTTAAGTCTCATACGCAGTTGTTTCTGTTACAGTTAATGACTGTTTCAACCTACATATGAAAATGATGATCATGATCACCTGTTTGGTATAATTGGTTAATCCTACACCTGAATATAAGCCTACAAAATCCATGACTGTGCAAGTGTACTAAAGGCATCACACCAAATATTGATTTAAATTAGATTTTTCTTCTGTTAATTCCCTTTGTATTTCTTCAATTGATAAAACAACACTATGTCTGAAAGCATTCTTACTTTGCAGCATTTTTCCACAACTGCATAAAATGTTTGCACAGTACTGTATAGATGCATGACAAATACCGAACAAAATCAGATATCTTTTGAAAAGTTTGTCTGTCGCTGTCGGATGCAGTCGTTGGAAAGTCGTTCATGACCGAAGACAGATCTGCATTCCATCGACAGAAGTCCAGGAAAGGTCAGAAAACAAGGTTGAGATAAGTCTGCAATTTGTAATTTTAACTTATGGATTTGTCGTCTAGAAGGAGAACCTTCACAGATCAACCATGAATGACCAGTCATTCCGTAGATGGCTAGTTTTAGCCCAGTCTTCTAGTTAAGTCCTTCCCTTTCCAGAACACCAGTGGAGGATGACCGAGCCAAGTTGTGAAAGCCCCACGTTTCGCTGACAAATTTCTACAAGATTATTTTATTCAGGAGCTTGCATAGACCCTTGTAGATGGATGAATAGTGAAGCCTTTACAGTTTATTTTTTCATTTTCATTTATTTTTTTAACAATGGTCATTCCATGTATAGGCATCTTTAGACAACACACTAGACTCATAGTCTCCAACCCGTGGCTTACAAAATGTAATTAAAGTGACTGAAAACTGAGATGTGGGGAAAAACAAGCCCAGAAAGCAGAGGAGACATTAGAGGGTTTTTATTAGTCTTATATTTATCTGTTTCTCACAACATAACAACGTACCATTCCAATAAGGATATATAGACTTTTTATGCTCACTGCGGATGCAAGCATGCAAAATAAACCTAGTCAAATAACACAATGTTGCTAAATAAAAACATTCTTACCTTCCTGTTGAAGAAAAGGAATAAACAATTCTGAAATGGTCTTGCTCAGCTCCTGACTTGAGGTGCCAGAAACAGCATGGCGGCTTAAAGCACCAATCCCTTAAAACAAAAACAACAAATACTGTCCGGAAATACTATTTAGCAAAATGGTTTTAACATATAATGACCAAATGACCATAACAAAGAAACTGCACAAAAAAAGGATTTCCAAGACCTGTTTCAACAACAAAAAAACTCCAGTAGCAGCAGGACCGTATGTATTTTCATACAGTTTGTGTCAAGTTAAACGTTCAAATAGTAGGGCAGCTGCTTGCTGCATCACTACCATCACACATTTGTCTTCTATTCGAAAGGATAGATGCCAAATGTTAGATAACAGGCGGCTCCATAGCTGATCACCGTTTCTTATAACAAGCACGTTTCAAGAGGAGTTGAAAGTAGTGCTGTCCAGCATGCTTGCTGCTGCTGCTCCCTACAAGTATACCGGAGACATGAAAACAGTGAGAGCACGCAAGAGTTTTGTTCTTTCTTGCCAAAAAAGAATGGAGAAATAGCGTGTATGCTCAAATGTAGCTCCATACAACACCTCCTCACCTCAGGAGTGTTGGTGAGGAGGAGCGGGGCACCGGTGATTGGTAGGGGTGACACTGGTGGGCTCCCAGTCATCTAACATTATGTACCTAATGTTGTGGATGGTAAATGTTATTAAAGGTGAAACCCCTTTAATGTCATACCTGATAGGGAAAGGTTATTTAATAAGACTCTCAATAAAGGTTTCATAACATTTTCTAACATTGTTATTTTAACAGTACCTGCTAAAGGTAACAAAAGATAAGCTTTGGGTTGAAAGAGAAACTAACATTTAGGGCTTATTCAGACGAACGTATAATACGTCCGTGCTACTCGCGTGATTTTCACGCGCTTCGCACGGACCTATGTTAGTCAATGGGGCCGTCCGTGATTTTCACGCGTCGTACGTCTGCTGCGTAAAACTAACGACATGTACTATATTTGCCCATTTTTCGCGCATCACGCACCTATTGAAGTCAATGGGTGCGTGAAAACCGCGCACGGCACACGGAGGCACTTCCGTGGGATGAGCGTGATGCGCGCTACCGTAGTCAAAACTATGAATGAAAACAGAAAAGCACCACGTGCTTTTCGGTTTACAAACATAAAAACGGAGTGTCATAATGATGGCGGCTGCGCGAAAATCACGCAGCCACGCATCATACGCTGCTGACATACGGAGCTTTTATGCGTGCAAAACGCACACGCTCGTGTGAATCCGGCCTTAGAATTAGGGCTCATTTGAGATCTATGCTTTAGGATCCTGAATATGCTCCCCATAATAATCTGGCCCCTGCTGCAATGCATGCTGTATCGCAAAAGCTATTCTCTAGGGTAGAATACTACAGAAAAACAGAGATGTAGAGGCACCACATGGGAGACACATGAACTGCAACACAGGTTCATACAGAAGACCCAATTTGCAATCCACTTGCCTGTGTGTCTCCATTCACCATGAAAAGGAATAGGAAGATTTACCTGAAAGAATGCATATCTTTTGAGCCACAGCAGTGAGCTTTCCTTCTGAACCTGAAATATATTGTTATATCATATTAGAATAAAAATATATTGTTATTTCTCCTTACTAAAAAGTAAAAATGTATGTATATTTGTTTCTCACCTCCCAGGATCGCAAACAAATGCTTTCCCAATGCCTCAACAGCAGCTGGGTCACTGCACTGATGGGCCAGGTTCTGCAAAGCCATCACTGCTCCATCCATAAGCTGTGGGTTGTTAGACTTCAATTGCCCTTAAGAAGAAAAAAATGGACCTTTTGAAATATTTTCCAAGGTTTCATTTAACCCTTAAAATACACATTAAATGTCAGCGAGTATGGCGGCCTCTTAACTCTACACCCTGAAGTCTGCTACTGAAGATATGAAAATCAGGAATTTGGGATTTTAACATACCCGATCCTTTTCTATGCCAGTAGCAGCTTGTCTCCCTCTCCTATTGGAAATTTGCCACTATGAACTTAGCGTTAGCCTGGTCCAGCCACAAAACTAGATCAACAAATTCCCAGTGCAGAACCACTTTAAAGAAGCACTCCAGCAATTATTGTTTTTACCCATATAGCGCAGCATAGACTGTTATTAAAGAATAATGTGGAGGCTCTTGCGTATACCAGTTATATACCATCTTGGTTCCTTCTCCCCCTCTGATATGGTTTCCCTAATGATTTTGGCTTGGCAGAGGGGACGGAGTCTCACTACACTGCACTTGCTCTGCGTCCATTCCTATGTATCTCTATCTTGTCCCCTCTGCATTCTGCCAGTGATAGATTTCTCCAGTCCTTGCAAGCAGGAGACAGGGGAGAGCAGCATCTTATACAAATACACTGGACTCTCTGCACACAGTACACACAGATAATATGGACAGCTGGTGTGAGTCGGTTGTGGGGGGGGGGGGGGGGGGTTATAAGGCTGCAGCTAATCATTGTAGGGACTCACCTAATATATCACTTCACTCCTGGTCCCTTAGATAGGCCAAATATTATCTCTTCAGTACTATGTGTGGGGACATACAGAGGAACAGGGAGGGGGGAGCTGGGTGGGGAAGAGTCTCAGAGCTGTAATCTTGTAGTTCACAGGAAGTCACCTTCACAGGGGAGAGTGACCTCCTGTCTACACAAGAGATCATGGTCTAGTCAGGTGGTCAGACTGAGATCACATGACACAGCTGCCCATAATGAAAGGGTTCAAAACGTATGGACGAAACGGAGCTGGGAGGAAATAAATGACACTGCTAGAATATTGCTAGTTGGTTAGCATGTGTGCAAAAAAAAAAAAAAAAAAAAAAAAAAAATTGCTGGAGTGCTTCTTTAACTGGTTGCCGACACAGGACGAGTATGCTCGTCCTGAGCGGCGAGCACTTCGCGCATTAGGACGAGCATTCTCGTCCTGTGCGACAGCCATCTCTGCGTGCGATCGAGAGCGGGGCAACGGCTGTAATACACAGCCACGGCCCCGCTCTGACAGCGGAGAGAAGAGAAACATCTTCTCTCCGCCGTTAACCCTTTGAACGCCGCGATGAAAGCTAATCACGGCGTTCAAAGAGGGGGGACTGCACATTGATCGCGTCACAGAAAATAACTGTGACGAGATCAAAGCCCACAACTCATATGGGCAGACAGCCCAGGGTCCATTGAAGGACCCCAGGGCTGTCTGAACATATTTCCTGTTGTTAGGGTATACTGAGGTCTGCCCAAACAACTGCCTGTGTATAATCAGTACACAGGCTAATGTACTGGCATATAGATCTATGCCAGTACATTGCAGTTACAAAATAAAAATCCAAATGATAAATCCCTCTATGGGATTAAAAAAAAAAGTTAAATGAATGTAAAAAAAAAAAAGATAAATAAATAAAGTTTAAAAAAATACACACATTTTTTTATACTAAATAAAACTTTTTAAAATAGAAGTCCCAAAACATGAAATAATATAGACCTATTTGGTATCGCCACGACCGTAACAACCTGTACAACAAATGTATAACATTATTTATGATGATCGGTGTATGGTGTAAAAAAAAAAAATATTAAAACTGCAGCGGAACTGCTTTTTTTTCTCCATTTTCGCCCAAAAATTTTTTTTATAGAAATTAAAGGATAATGTATTTGTACCAAAAAATGGTACCTACATAAAGTACAACTCGTCCCGCAAAAAACAAAGTCTCATGCAACTACGTCGTACAAAAAAATAAAAAAAGTTATGAGCGTCGGGATGCAAAGAGGGAAATGTAAAAAAAATTGCTCTGTCCTCAAGGCCAAAATTGGCCGTGTCCTTAAAGGAACAGTGTCATCACAAATTATTTTTTTATATGTTAAAGATGTTAGTGCTTTATTAAAAACGTTTATATTCATTTGTGTGTTTGTGTTTTACTTTTTCTTATTTTTACACTTTTTCTTCCCTATGGGGGCTGCCATTTTTTGTTCCATTTCTGTGTGTGTCGATTAACGACACATACAGACATGGAATACGGCAGCCACAGTCCCATAGGGACTGCGAACGGCTCCCGTCCCATTGACTGCAGTGTACGGCGTCTGTGTGGGAACTGCGCATGTGCCGCTCCCACACAGTCCTATTCTAAATTGGCGCCGTCCGGCGCCATTTTCCTGTGGACCGGAAGTCGCGGCCGGACAGTAATATTACTACTTCCGGTCGCGGCTTCAGGATTTGTGCACTTGCACCAGCGGCAGCAAACGGAGCGGACGGGCCGGAGGGAGCCGCGGCGGCAGGAGCAGGTAAGAGATTTCAATGTATGTTCGTGTTTGTGTGTGTTTACTACTGTATGTAAACCTACTACACTGTGGGTTAGCTCAAAAAATGGCGACACACAGTGTAGGAGGTTACATCGTTCAAACCCCTCGTTTATCCCGGCACTAGCCAGGATAAAGGAGGGGGGGATGCTGAGAGCTCACTAGAGCGAGGGCTTTTAACCCAATGTTGCAATGCTGCAATTTTGGGAACAGCTCCATCTAGTGACCAAAAATGGGTAGTATTATAAATTAGAAATAATTTATAATATTACCTGGACTCGTGCAAAAAAATAAAAAAAATTTGAACAGTGTTTAATCACCCACACACTAAATGTTTAATTTTTTAAAAAAAAACATGTTTTTCTGGCAACACATTCCCTTTAAGGGGTTAAGTGCAATTATTATTATTTTTTATTGCACATCTAAATAGGTCTAAAATTGTTTTGTATAAAAAAAAGCCCCAAAAACTATCTACCCAGTGTCGGCCCTGCGCACCACTTAAATTATCTAATAGAGGAGGCAGAATGTGTGTGTCTTAGATCAGGTCCAGATGTGACAGATTTGCTGCAGATTCCACACTGCAAATCTGCAGCAATTTACAATACAAAACGAGTGTATGGGGTGTTGTAGCGGAAAAAAAATCAGCTAGAAATCGTAACAAAACCCGCATGCAACACACGTGGATTGTACTGCAAATTCATTTTGGATTTACAGCAAAATCTGCAGTGGAAATTATCCGCCATGTCTGGACTTCGCCTTAGGCTTCTATAAACAGCAAGTTCTGCGTCTACTAGAAGAAAAAAAGATGCAGGATGTATGAAAGTCTGGGAGAGGTACACTATATGGGTGTGTGAAAAAAAACAAAAAAAAACAATGAGTAGCAAATTTTGAAAAAATAATTAAATTACGTTATTCCCTGTATCCGGTGGCAAAGGGGTTAATATTGTGTTAAAAATGCATTCATAACTATTTATGTAATCTATAGACAGAAGAGAGCCTTTTTTTGGACTTGTTGTTCCCACATGTATGTGACTACAAAGAGGTTATTGATACCTACCAGCCAGACCTTTTCCAATGTCGAGGGCATATTGGCTCAGATCAAGCGTCACAGAAGTACAGAGGGAGGAAATCGCTGAAAAGACAAAAAGGATTAAAAGCCACTCATTCAACTTCCAAATGAATGTATTTCTTATTCAATTATTACATATAGACTTACTTTCAATCACATTTTCAGGATTACGCAGGAGAGACTTTTGAAGCATGGGTAAGACTTGTTCTTTAAATTCATCATGAGAAAGACGCTGCAGGAGTGGGGTACAACTCTCCTACAACCAAAACACATTCAAATAAGCCTGCCAGTGACGGACACTAAGGTAAAGCAGCCAATAAGAAAATGCCTTACCAGTATATAGTTCTGAGGTTTCACTTTACTCACGAGAACCATTTTCACATAGAAGTCCAAAAGATTACTCTGCAGGGGTGAGAAACACAATGGTAAATACAGGCACATTTCGACACACACACACACACACACACGCACGCACGCGCGCGCAATAACTGCCTGTCTCTAGGGGATGTTGTTAATAAAGTTAAATACAAAAAAAAACACAACACACAGGAGGAGACAGAGAGAAGAATGTAAGAGCTGCTCCTCACAGACACTGGCAGACATGATGATGAGATGCGGCTGGAGGTAGAAATATTTTATAACTTCTGCTCCTCAATCTACTATTTACCTGTTATATACCTGGACAGTGTCACCTGAATGCATTTTTAGTGACTAAACTTTGGCCTATATCATTCTTTTTTTTTTTTTAGACGTAGACAATTGCACTGATGTAAAAAAGGTATGAGAGCAGAAATTTAAATACACGTATATTAGAAATCTGTTTTATTTCCTATTCTATAAATAAATTAATAGAAAAATTAAAACGTAGACAACCCCTTTAAGCTCCTTGCACTTACCCTGTACTTATCCAGAATGGCCGTCTGATTTTGCTTCACGCAAAACTGTACAGCAAGGCCAAGCATGCCAGCGTATTTCTGGTTGGGTTCCAGGCTGAAAAGTGCATCCAGATATTTAGACACAAGGCCAGGATTCTGAGAAGATGGAAATATATGTTAAAAATGAAGAATATTTGTGTATGAAGCGATTATGTAAATGTATATATATATTGAATAGAAAGTGACGTGGAATACATGGACACTGTTGGACTTTATTCATGTGTTGGATTTGCCAAAGTCAAATCAGAAACCTATTCACTACAGGATCCATGGCAGAAAACCAAGGCTGACAATGGAAATTCTACTGCGGATGTGTAGTATGTGGATCCAAACATGGGTTAGCCCCCTTCAAAAGGGGCTAATCCATTGTATTTTTTATGCGTGGAATCCACAGGAATAAGTAGCATCCTACGATTTTTGGGGTATTTTTTTCTCCTGTGCCGCAGACAAAAATCTGTTCGGATTTTTTCCCCGCTGCATGTAATTGGGGTTAAAAAAAACGTCATTCACATGCATTGAAAGCGGATTGCCCTTGGATTTGACGTGTACTTTAGCGCGGTATTCGTCTCAAATCCAAAAGTATTAAACAGTGCCTAAAAATAAAGTTGGTATCACAAACCTCCTTCCATAATGTGTTCATCTTCTTTGAGGAACCTAGCACTGCATGCCTATGTGAGCCTCCTAATATGTCCATCAACAGAAACGACTGACACTCAACCTAATGTGGTGGGAAAAAAATAAAGTAAAAAAAAAAATAACAGTTAATACTGAACACATGAAAGTTACACGTTACATAAACACTGGTCTTAAATTGCAATCTAAAGCACATTTCCATTCCATGTAACCTGACAAGTATTTACACACCATTTTTTTCAATGTCTCTCCTTCCTGCTTTTCAGGGATGGCAAACACAACTCTGGCAATGACACAGGTCCATGACAAGGCCAATGAGGCAGCGGAGCCACTACTTTTGCTGGAAAACATCAAATAATAAATTAATGTCTAGCTCTCAATGAAACTTACAAATAGTAAAGCCACAGAAATCAGAAACTACCTTGGTTCTACATTCTTGTTCCCCACTCCCGATGTCTGAAGACACTGCAGAACGTTCTTAGCAGTGGCGTCCGGCTGGGATTCCACCAGTTGTTGGATAACAGACTGAAGAGCTCGACGGGACCCGGCATCCCTGTGAAATAAACCCAAGTAGCACAGCCAAGTGATGTCAAAGCCTCAACTTAAAGAGGCTCTGTCACCAGATTTTGCAACCCCTATCTGCTATTGCAGCAGATCGGCGCTGCAATGTAGATTACAGTAACGTTTTTATTTTTAAAAAACGAGCATTTTTGGCCAAGTTATGACCATTTTTGTAGTTATGCAAATGAGGCTTGCAAAAATCCAAGTGGGTGTGTTTAAAAGTAAAAGTCCAAGTGGGCGTGTATTATGTGCGTACATCGGGGCGTTTTTAATACTTTTACTAGCTGGGCGCTCTGAAGAGAAGTAACATCCTCTTCTCTTCAGAACGCCCAGCTTCTGACAGTGCAGATCTGTGACGTCACTCACAGGTCCTGCATCGTGACGGCCACATCGGCACCAGAGGCTACAGTTGATTCTGCAGCAGCATCAGCGTTTGCAGGTAAGATCGACTTACCTGCAAACGCTGATGCTGCTGCAGAATCAACTGTAGCCTCTGGTGCCGATGTGGCCGTCACGATGCAGGACCTGTGAGTGACGTCACAGATCTGCACTGTCAGAAGCTGGGCGTTCTGAAGAGAAGAGGATGTTACTTCTCTTCAGAGCGCCCAGCTAGTGAAAGTATTAAAAACGCCCCGATGTACGCACATAATACACGCCCACTTGGACTTTTACTTTTAACCCCTTCCCGCTCCTTGACGTACTATTACGTCATGGCAGCTGTATCGTTCGCGCTCCATGCCGTAATAGTACGTCTCGGGAGTAACGGCCGTTTCGGCCGTCCTCCCGACACATACAGGAGCTGTGACGCTGCTGTCTTGTTCAGCAGCTGTCACAGCTCCTACAGCGGGGACCGATCGCTGTGTCCCCGCTGATTAACCCCTTAAAAGCCGCGTTCTATAGAGATCGCGGCTTTTTAGGGGTTAAGCTGCCATCGCCGGCCTGCTACGCGATAGCGGCCGGCGATGGTGACTATGGCAACCGGACACCAAACAATGGCGTCCGGCTATGCCATAGACGGAAGCCTAGTGGGTCCTGACAACGTCAGGACCCACTATGCTTGCTGTCAGTGAGTAGCTGACAGTTCTAATACACTGCACTACGCATGTAGTGCAGTGTATTAGAATAGCGATCAGGGCCTCCTGCCCTCAAGTCCCCTAGTGGGACAAAGTAATAAAGTAAAAAAAAAGTTAAAAAAAGATGTGTAAAAATAAGAAAATAAAAGTTTTAAAAGTAATAAAAGTAAAAGTCCCACTTTTTCCCTTATCAGTCCTTTATTATTAATAAAAATATATAAACAAACAAATAAACTGTACATAATTGGTATCGCCGCGTCCGCAACGGCCTGAACTACAAAATTATTTTGTTATTTATCCCGCACGGTGAACGCCGTAAAAAAAAATATTAATAAACCGTACCACAATCACAATTGTTTGGTCACTTCACCTCCCAAAAAATGGAATAAAAAGAGATCAAAAAGTCGCATGTACCTAAAAATGGTACTGATGGAAAATACAGTTCGTTACGCAAAAAATAAGTCCTCGCACGGCTTTATTGATGGAAAAATAAAAACGTTCTGGCTCTTAGAATAAGGTAACACAAAAAGTGAATGATTGTTTACAAAACGTATTTTATTGTGCAAACGCCATAAGACATAAAAAAAAACTATAAACATCTGGTATCGCCGTGATCGTATCGCCCCGCAGAATAAAGTTAATATATCATTTATAGCGCACGGTGAACGCTGTAAAAAAAAAAGTATACAAAAACAATAGTAGAATTGCTGTTTTTTAGTCACCACGCCACCTAAAAATGGAATAAAAACTGATCAAAAAGCCGCATGCACCCCAAGAAAACTACAATGGATTCCTCAAGGGGTCTAGTTTCCAAATTGGGGTCACTTTTGGGGGGTTTCCAATGTTTTGGCACCACAAGACCTCTTCAAACCGGACATGGTGCCTAATAAAAAAGAGGGCTCAAAATCCGCTAGGTCCTCCTTTGCTTCGGAGGCCGGTGCTTCAGTCCATTACCGCCCGAGGGCCACATGTGGGATATTTATCAAAACTGCAGAATCTGGGCAATACGTATTAAGTTGCGTTTCTCTGATAAATCCTTTTGTGTTATAAAAAAAATGGTATAAAAAGAGTAAATTTCACCTCTACTTTGCTCTAAATTTCTGTGAAACACCTAAAGGGTTCATAAACTTCTAAATGCTGTTGTGAATACTTTGAGGGGTCTAGTTTCTAAAATGGGGTGTTTGATAGGGGTTTCTAATATATGGGCCCCTCAAAGCAACTTCAGAAATGAACTGGAACCTAAAAAAATAAATAAATGAGGCAATACTTCGCTTCTTACATTATACTGATAATGAGCCGTGCCCACCCCAAGATTACCCCAGTTTTGACCGTTTGTATAAACGGAGACCCCTATTAGACCGTTCCAGTGCCCGGTTTTCCCAAGCATACACCCCCGAGAAGTGTTTTTCTATTGATGAGTCCCTGGTACATTTTAAAGGGAGGGTTCAATTCCGCCAGTACCTGCCAGGTAAGAGGGCAAGGTATGGCGTGAAGATGTATGAGCTGTGCGAGAGTGCATCAGGGTATACCTACAGGTTTAGGATATATGAAGGAAAGGCCACCCCCAAACCAGACTGCATCCTGGACTACAATAGGTACATGGGAGGGATGGACTTGTCAAATCAAGTCCTGAAGCCCTACAATGCCATGCGGTGTGGTATGAGAAGCTGGCCGGGCACATCATACAGATGGCTTTGTACAATGCGTATGTGCTACGTCGATGTGCAGGCCAGAGGGGAACTTTCCTGGAATTTCAAGATCTAATCTTTAGGGACCAGGAAGGGGGGGCACCCAGTACTTCTGGAAGCGAGGCCACACGCATCGTACCAGGGCAACACTTTCCAGGAGAAGTTCCCCAAACCGGTGGAAAGGGAAAGAGTCAAAAGAGGTGCAGAGTCTGCTATAAGAGGGGGATAAGGAAGAACACAATATACCAATGTGACACGTGTCCCGAAAAACCAGGGCTCTGTATAAAAGATTGTTTTAAAATGTATCATACATCCCTTGATTTTTAATTTACCCTGATGCACTCCGCACAGCTTACCCCCCTCATCTTTCCCTTCTGAGCCCTGCCGTATGCCCAGGCAGCTGATAACAGCCACATGTAGGGTATTGTCGTACCCAGGAGAACCCACATTACAATTTAAGGGGTGTATATCTCCGGTGGCGCATGCTGGGCACACTATATTGGACACTGAAATGGCATATACATATATAAAATTGCAAATCTCACACTGCACCATCTGCTGCGCATTATCTTTTACACAGTACCTGTGGGGTCAAAATGCTCACTACACCTCTAGATGAATGTCTTAAGGGGTGTAGTTTTTAAAATGGGGTCACTTCTCGGGGGTTTCAACTGTACTGGTACCTCAGGGGCTTCTGCACACATGACTTAGCACCAGAAAAGCTCCAGTAGGCCAAATGGTGGTCCTTTCCTTCTGAGCCCTCCCATGGGCCCAAAGGGCAGTTTATCACCACAAATGGGGTATTGCCGCACTAAGGACAAATTGGGCAACAAAATGGGGTATGTTGTTCCTTGTGAAAATAAGAAATTTTGATCAAAAATGACATCTTATTGGAAAAAATATCATTTTTTTCATTTCACAGCCCAATTCAAATAGGTGCTGTGAAAAAACTGTGCGGTCAAAATGATAACAAAAACCATAAATGAATTCCTTGAGGGGTGTAGTTTCCAAAATGGGGTCACTTCTGGTGGGTTTCCATTGCTTTGATACCTCTGGGGCTCTGCAAATGCAACATGGCACCCGAAAACCAATCCAGCAAAATCTGGACTCCAACAAACACATAGCGCTCCTTTCCGTCTGAGCCCTCCCATGGGCCCAAACGGCAGTTTATCACCACAAATGGGGTATTGCCGCACTAAGGACAAATTGGGCAACAAAATGGGGTATGTTGTTCCCTGTGAAAATAAGAAAATGTGATCAAAAATGACATTTTATTGGAAAAAATATCATTTTTTTCATTTCACAGCCCAATTCAAATAGGTGCTGTGAAAAAACTGTGCGGTCAAAATGATAACAAAAACCATAAATGAATTCCTTGAGGGGTGTAATTTCCAAAATGGGGTCACTTCTGGTGGGTTTCCATTGTTTTGATACCTCAACGCCTCTTCAAACCTGGCATGCTGCCTAAAATATATTCTAATAAAAAAGAGGCCTCAAAATGCACTAGGTGCTTCTTTGCTTCTAGGGCTTGTGTTTTAGTCCACGAGCGCAGTAGGGCCACATGTGGGACATTTCTAAAAACTGCAGAATCTGGACAATACATATTTAGTAGTGTTTCTCTGGTAAAACCTTCTCTGTTACTAAAAAAAAATTTAATAAAATTGAAATTCAGCAGAAAAAATGAAATTTGCAAATTTCATTTCCACTTTGCTTTAATTCCTGTGAAATGCCTGAAGGGTTAAAAAACTTTCTATATGCTGTTTTGAATACTTTGAGGGGTCTAGTTTTTAAAATGGGGTGTTTTATGGGGGTTTCTAATACATAGGCCCCTCAAATCCACTTCAGAACTGAACTGGCACCTTCAAAAAAAGGCTTTTGAAATTTTCTTAAGAATATGAGAAATTGCTGTTTATGTTCTAAGCCTTGTAACGTCCAAGAAAAATAAAATAATGTTCAAAAAACGATGCCAATCTAAAGTAGACATATGGGAAATGTGAACTAGTAACTATTTTGGGTGGTATAACCGTCTGTTTTTCAAGCAGATGCATTTAAATTCTGAAAAATGCTATTTTTTGTAAATTTTCTCTAAATTTTGCAATTTTTCACAAATAAAGACTGAATATATCGACCAAATTTTACCACGAACATGAAGCCCAAAGTGTCACGAGAAAACAATCTCAGAATCGCTTGGATAGGTTTAAGCATTCCGACGTTATTACCACATAAAGTGAAATATGTCAGATTTGAAAAATGGGCTCTGAGCCTTAAGGCCCAAACTAGGCTGCGTCCTTAAGGGGTTAAACACACCCACTTGGACTTTTGCAAGCCTCATTTGCATAACATACAGATATGGTCATAATTGGGCCAAAAATGCTCGTTTTTTTAAAATAAAAACGTTACTGTAATCTACATTGCAGCGCCTATCTGCTGCAATAGCAGATAGGGCTTGCAAAATCTGGTGACAGAGCCTCTTTAAGTTAGAACTCAACTAAAGCAGTAATGGAAATCTCACCTGTATCGATGCAATGTCAGGCAGAATAATTTGGAGAGACCTTTAACGGCAGCCTCTGGCAGATCTGGAAGGAAAAATATACTTATATTGTACACAGCAAAGTACACTATATTTTTTGTTATGAACACTATTAGAAGATCTCAAAATAGAACACTGCATTTAGTTGGGTGTAATATGCATACTTTATGCTCATTCCAGCCAGACATGGTAGGCTGTGGCATTCATTCCAGTGATCAAGAGTGAAAGACGTGGATGACCAAACAAGACTAGATCCAACATTTTACCCCAAAGTATACGGCAATATTTGATTACTTGGTTTACATCATCTTTAAAGTGTAGCTAAACGTTTGACAAACTTCTGACATGTCATAGAGACATGTCAGAAGTTTGGATTGGTGGGGGTCCGAGCACTGAGACCTCCACCAATCGCTAGAACTAAGCAGCTGAAGCGCTCCTGTGAGCGCTCAGCCGCTTCGTGTCTGTTTGGCTTTTTCCGGAAAGCCGATGTATCGGAGTACCGGCTCATAGACTTCCTATCGAGTGCGTACACTGATACATTTATTTCTGGAAAAATCCGAACAGACACGAAGCAGCTGAACGCTCACACGAGGGGTTCAGCTGCTTCGTTCTAGCGATTGGTGGGGGTCTCAGTGCTCCGACCCCCACCAATCCAAACTTCTCACATGTCTCTGACATGTCAGAAGTTTGTCAAACGTTTAGGTACACTTTAATACAGTATCAAATATGGTCACTATAGCATAAAAATAAGGTAAGAGGGTTTCCTCGTGGTCAGAAAACATTTTTCCCCCTCCTGTTGTAAACATAAAAGGCAGAGCATTTACTGCTACACAGATGATACCCACCTTTAGAGGAAATACATAACTTCAATTCATTCAAAATTTCCTTCCGTTCTTTCACACTCGATGTTGTGACTTTTGCTGCAAACTTCTTCAGAGTATCCTGTACCTAGAATAAGTAGTAAAAATCTTAGCTGTCCAGAAAAGTAAAGAGGTACAAAGAAGTTACCTATATTAAATTACATACATGGATTTATTATATATTGGAGAGGTAAATGTCCAAAGGAGATTACAATTACATATGATTTGATGTATATTAACTCTTTAGTTATAAAGGTATTTTCAGCCCTAGGGCTCATGCACACGAGCATATTACTGCTCCATATACCCTCTGAGTTGTACAGAGCCATTATATGGCACATACGAATCCCCCAAAAAACGATAATAGTGCCATGCTCCATCACATGCTGTATTACAAAACTATTCTCCTCTTGATGCATTGCCTCTAGGGGAGAATATCTAATACTGCGGCGCTGATTAGCGAACCATAAGGTGGCACATGCGGTTTCTAGATCTGTACCCCGGGCGCCATAGAGCTGCCTGCAGTAGTATGGAGCCATAGGGGACGCCTGTTCTAAAGATCGGTGGGGGTCCCAGCGATCATACATTTATCACTTATCCTGTAGATAGGCGATAAATGACCCACTCTCTCTAGAAAGGACCCCAGGGCTGTCTGTGCAGTGTTCCTGCGGTTAGTGCTTACTATATGTTACCCTAACAGCAGCTTGTGTCATAGTGACACAGTACAATGTATTAACGTACAGGCGTGTGCTAATACATTATAAGTAAAAAATAAAGATGTTAAAAAGTTATAACTTTGCGGTAGGGATGGGCGATTTTGTCAAAAAATAAAATCTAGATTTTTTTTCAACACTGGGCGATTTTCGATTTGAATCTCGATTTTCTTATTTTTTTCTGTTTATTTAACAGTAATACCAAGAGATATTTATATAAAGAAAGTTTATTAAATTAACTATTTAACATATATTGCTATAATTATTGTATGTAACTTCACAACTTTTAACCTCTGCAAATCCTTTAATTTATCATAAATCCAATTGGAAAAATGTCTAATAGATTATAACTTTTGTGTTCCCCGGCAGGGAACAGGTCAACAGAATCTATAATCAATGATGCGCTGCATGCACTAACATCCCTCTCTGCCAGTCACCACCACTGCCGTTCTCCGACATTGCCAGATTCACGCGACTGATCGAACCGTCTGTGTCTCAGCCGTATTTCCCAGCCTGATCATGGTACATGTGAACGGGACTGCTGGCATCAGTCATTTAGGCTACAGTCACACGACAGTGAAAAAAAAATGGCCATTAAAAACATATCAATGGTCAGTTTTTCATGTCCATTTTGTATCAGTGTCTCCAAATTCTCATCCGTTTCCAGTCCGTCTATCATGGCCGTAAGAAAAAAAAAAGAAAAAAAAAAAGGATGGATTTCATTTGTCAGGGTAGATAGTACCCCAGTGCCCACATATAGTAAGTGCCACAGTGCTCACATGTAGTGACAGTGCCCACATGGTACCACCCTCCAAATATAGTGCCACAGTGCCCATGTCGACAGTGCCACAACCCCTTGCAGATAGCACATGTAGCTAGCACCCGCACATGTAGCTAGCACCCACACATGTAGCTCGCAGCACCCCACGCTCCCTTGCAGATCGCAGCACCACCCCCCTCCCTTGTAGATCGCGCCGCTGTAGCTGCCCCTAGGAGCTGAATCCCTGGCCAGAGGTTGCCGACACTTTGGCCTCGGATTCAGCTCCTAGTGGGAGCTACAGCGGCGCGATCTATAAGGGGGTTGCGGTGCGATCTACAAGGTATGAGGGGGGGGGGGTGCGATCTACAAGGTACAAGGGGGGGGGTGCGATCTACAAGGTACAAGGGGGGTGGTGGTGCGATCTGCAAGCGGGTGCTATCTACAGCGGCATGATCTATAAGGGGGGGGGGTGTTATCTACAGCGGGGTTGTATTGCTATATACAAGGAGTCCCTTCTTCCTCCATGGAAATGCTGTTCCGTGCTGTATCATTTTCTTCAGTACAGAACAGCAGTTCCTTTTGGAAGCAGAGATAGGACGGGGTAGATCAGGCAGTGACGAGGCGGCGGTGAGAAGCGACGGCGCCACTAAAGCATCGATCCTACGATTCTGTTAAAAACCAGAATCGCCAGAGACCTTGAGGGCGAATTAATCAAATTAATTTGATTAATCGCCCAGCCCTAGTTCATGGGATTAAATAAAATTTATTTCGTTATTTGTGATTGCCGGAGTCGTGTTCTGGGGGAGGGATTGTTTTCACTCTTATGATATGGAGAAGGTTATATGCCATGTATTTTTCTTTATTGTATGATGTATCTTATGTGTTGCTCTACTATGAGCATATTATTTGTGATCTTTATATTTGTTAAAAAAATTTGAAAATGTTTTCAATAAAAATTATGTTTATAAAACAAAAATGTCCACAAAAAAAAGTCATTATTTAGCATAAAATATATTTTACTACCCATACATTATATAAAAACAAAAAACTATACATATTCGGTATCTACACAACCATAATTTAACAGGTTATTTACCACGAAACGTAAACGGTATAAAAAAAACATTAAAAAAATACAGAAAATCATTTTTTTCTATATACACTCTGCAAGAATAAATTACATCACACAGTAATTTATTTGTACCCTCAAACTGTGCAGGAAAAATGTTACATTTTTCCCACACAAAAAAAGGCCTCACTCACTCTTCAGCTGTCGGCAGACAAGGGCAAGCCTGTGTGATTCTTTTGTGAGAGATCACAGTCTTGTACTTGTCTGCCGAGAGCTGAAGAGTGAGTGGCGCACGGCAACACGCTCTCCGGCACTTGCTGTGGCACTGTCCATAGCGGATTGGACAGTGTCACAGCCATAGTAACACGCCCCCTTGCCAGTTCAGGTGGTTATTTCATTATCGTGCCCCAAATATAATGGCACCGATATCTTAATAATGGAGGAGGGTAGGAAAAAAAATGTAAAAAGTGCCCCAGGGTTTGTGCAGTCCTGCCTATTACAGGCCACACATGTATGGGCAGGTGAAAGGTTCTCTTTTTGTATTTTAGTTTTTCACTCCCCGCCTTCCTAGTCATAACTGTTTTTATTTTTCCGTCAATAGAGTGGTGTGACGGCTTATTTTTTGCGAGAGGAGTTTCTAATGGCACCATTTAAAGTACCATATAATGTACTGGGAAACTGAAAAAATATTATTTGCGGACTGAAATTGGGAAAAACTGTGATTCCTACATTGTTTTCTTTTTACGTCTTTCACCGTGCGGTAAAAACGAAACCATAACTTTATTCTGCGGCTCGATAGGATTACAGGGAAATCAAATTTTTATAGGGATTTTTTTATATATTTTCCTAAAAAAATACTTTGTTAAAAAAAAATATTGGTTTTGTTTCACCACATTCTGAGAGCAATAGCTTTTTTATTTTTCCGTGGATTGAGCTGTGGGAGTGCTTATTTTTGGCGGGACAAGCTGTATTTTTTTTATTGGTACCATTTTATGGTACATATAACTTTTTGATCACTTTTTATTACATTTTAAGAGCGAAGGTGACCAAAAAACAGCTATTTTGGTGTTTTAAATTTTTACAGCGTTCACCATGCAAGTTAAATAAGGGTATATTATAGTTCGGACTCTTACACTCGCAGCAATACGACTTCTGTTTATTTTTTAACATTACTTTATAAGAAAAAAAATCTGAAAAGTTTTTTTTTTTAAACTTTTAATATTTTTTATTTCATTAATAACTTTATGAAACTTTTTTTTACATTTTTAGTACACAGCTGACACCCGTGGAGTATGGCTGAGCACGCTTCATACTTACGGGGTTAATGCAGACAAGACGATCTGTATTATATGTCAGATTTCTCAGATGTCCATCCAATAACATGAATTTTTTTTTTTAACTTTTGCACAGAATTCATCAAGTCCAATTTATAATATCCAAAAACCAGGGCAAGTATATGGGTATGTTCACACAGGGTGGATACGCTGCGTAACAGCACACAGCGTATCCATCCTGTGTGCCGCAGGGAATTTCGGCCGAAAGACAGCACCAAATTGTGGTGCAGTCTTTCGACTGGAATGTCCACGGCGGAAAATTGCACCTTAGAAAAAAAAAAAAAAAAAAGGCCGGCCGGCCTGGGCGAAGAAGCAATTTAGAGCATTTTTTCTGCTCCGTATTTACGTAGTCCGTGGATGAGATTTGTTTTTATCTCATCCACTTTGTTGCTACTGTATTTGCTGTGGATTTTCCGCAACTAATTCCAATGCGGAAAAAATGGGCGCACTGAAAATTTTGTTGCAGAAATTTTCTGTGACGTAAAATCAGTTCCATTCATCTGATGGGGTTGGCGCTGCAGAAGGTGTATGGTTTTCTGTAGATTCCATTCAGATGAAAGGAGGAATTCCTGTCAGGGTAAGTTCACACGCAGTGGTTTCAGATGTAATTCGGGCGTTTTACGCCTCCAATTACGCCTGAAAAACGGCTCCATTACGCTTACAAACATCTGCCCATTGCTTGCAATGGGTTTTACGGTGTTCTGTTCCCACGAGGTGTCATTTTATGCGTCGCTGTCAAAATACGGCGCGTAAAAAGATGCCTGTGAAAAAGAAGTGCATGTCACTTCCTGGGACGTTTTTGGAGCGGTTTTTCATTGACTCCATTGAAAAACAGCTCCAATAACGGCCGTAAAATATGGCACGAAAAACGCGAGTACTTGAAAAAACGTCTAAAAATTAGGAGCTGTTTTTGCCTGAAAACAGCTCCGTATTTTCAGATGTTTTTTTGCTAAGCGTGTGAACATACCCTCAGAAAATCTGCCGCATGTGACTACACCCTAACAGCCTGCCCTATAAAAGGGTCCACACAATTTATGTTGCTATACATAACTATGCTCCACCAAGCACTCTCAAATACATTATGTAAAAGCCTGTGCCCTCCCACGGCCTAAACTATTACATCAGGCTCCTTTAAGAATGTGTACACTGATAACTATTTACATAACATCCATAGATAGCATTCATATAAGGCTATGTTCACACACAAACTCAAAAACGTCTGAAAATACGGTGCGGTTTTCAAGGGAAAACAGCTCCTGATTTTCAGACGTTTTCTTAAGCCACTCGCGATTTTCGCTGTTTTTGGAGCTTTTTTTCAATAGAGAATGAAAAACAGCTCCAAAAACATCCTGCACTTGTTTTTCCTTGTAAAAAAAAGGCCCATCGGAACAGAAGGCCGTTTTTCCCATTGAACTCAATGGGCAGATGTTTGGAGGCCGTGTGAACATACCCTTAGGCTTCAGCTACACAACTCCAATATGGCAAGTCACATACATTCCATTAAAGGAACAGTGTCACCCCAAAAAATTTTTTAATATGTTAAAGATGTTAGTGCTTTATTAAAAACGTTTGGATTAATTTGTGTGTTTGTGTTTTACTTTTTCTTATTTTTACACTTTTTCTTCCCTATGGGGGCTGCCATTTTTTTTTCCATTTCTGAATGTGTCGATTAACGACACATACAGACATGGAATATGGCAGCTCCAGTCCCATAGGGACTGCGAACGGGGCCCGTTCCATCCACTATCATGTACGCCGCTGTGTGGGAACGGCGCATGCGCCGCTCCCACACAGTTAAATTTGAAATGCGCGGTCCGGCGCCATTTTCCTGTGGACCGGAAGTCGCGGCCGGACAGTAAGATTACTACTTCAGGTCGCGGCTTCCGGACTTGTGCACATGGAGCAGCGGCAGCAGACGGAGCGGACGGACCCGTGGGAGCGGCGGCGACTGGAGCAGGTAAGTGATTTCTATGTATGTTCGTGTTTCAGTCTGTGTTTACTACTGTATGTTAACCTTCTACACTGTGTGTTAGCTCAAAAAATGGCGACACAGTGTAGGAGGTTAGACCGTTCAAACCCCTCGTTTCTCCCGGCACTAGCCAGGATAAAGGAGGGGGGGATTCTCAGAGCTCACTAGAGCGAGGGATTTTTACCCAATTTTGCAGCATAAAGCAATGTGGTTGCTTTACCACATGCAATGCTGCAATTTTGGGAATGGCTCCATCTAGTGACCAGCAATGGGAAATATTATAAATTGAATCCAATTTATAATATTTCCTGACTCGTGAAAAAAAAAAAAAAATTAGAACAATGTTTAATCACCTATACACTAATTGTTTAACTAAAAAAAAAAAACATGTTTTGCTGGCAACACATTCCCTTTAAGGAATAAAAAGTTTCTTGCCAGCCCAAGCCTTAAAGGGGTTATCCGGGGACCAAAAATTGCATTGCGATAATATATTTATTTGAAACTAAGTAACTTACTAATATACTTGAATTAAAAATGCTGTGCCCGGCAGGGCTTCATAGGAGCCTGTCAGAATCACGATATACTGCAATACATTAGTATTGCAGTATATCAAACAAGCAATCCAACGATCGCTAGCGGGGAAGTGAAACACAAAGTATATTAGAAAGTTGTGGAACTCCTCCTTTGCATGATTAACCTTTATTTACATAAAACGTGAAAAAAAAACAAAAAAACTTTAACTGTAAATGCCATGCACCCAGTGAGGGTGGCATAACTGGCACTGCCAGCTTTCCGTAGGATTGCGTTTGAGCGAAGTCTAGCCAGTGGCAGGATTGCGGAGTACACCTCGTCAGCCCGGCAGAGAGAGGCTGCATGTGAACCTCGTGACTCGCCAGCTGTTACAGAACCGCACACAGCAGCCATCACTTGCAGCTCTTGGCACGGCCACTGCCCGCGTGGTATTGCAGAGCTCATACAGTGCACGCATCATTCCCATATACGAGGATTGCAGCTCGCGGCTTCAGAGAACCGAGAATGGCGGCGTAACCAGTCCCGCACGCTACTGCCATGAGATGCACATTGCACGAGAGCTCACACATCAGGTATCTACGAGCCATGCACATAAATACACACATCAATCACCTCAACCGGTGCCACACCAACCTGCGTGTCCGCCGCCATCTTACCGGCCCTGACCCAGGAAGCACTAGTGACGAACTTCCGCCAGGTAATTCCAGAATGATTCGCTTGCCGGCTACGTCACTTCCGGTACAGCAGGCTGCTTTACAGCACTAGTGAAGAACTTCCGCCAGGTAATTCCAGAATTAGTCGCCTGCCGGTTACGTCACTTCCGGTACATCAGGCTGCTTTACTATCCGTGACCAATCGCTGTGGGCTACCAGCCTTCCCTTGTGCAGCGATAATATAGTGCCGCTAATCGGTGGGATAGCCTGCGCTACATTCACCCGGACTTATGTTCTAGTGCTCATCGGCCGATATGTTGACTCATTTCATTATTAAAATATGATTGGTCATCGTTATACAAGTGGTCTGGGCTGCGGTGTACAATCTTTAGCAGATTATACCCAGGGGAGATAAATCCCCTCCTTCGTGATGCCTCGTGTGTGTTTCCTGTTTAGACGCGTCATTTCAATCCATAAACGCAATGTTCAGACTTCTAGTAAACTGAAATACCTGGAAAATATTCGTGAGTTAGGGTATGTTCACACAGCAGCGTCCGTTACGGCTGAAATTACGGTGCTGTTTTCAGGAGAAAACAGCACCGTAATTTCAGCCGTAATGGCATGTGCAGGCGTCTTTCGCTGCGTCCATTACGGACGTAATTGGAGCTGTTTTTCTATGGAGTTCATGGAAAACGGCTCCATTTACGTCTGAAGAAGTGACAGGCACTTCTTTGACGCGGGCGTCTTTTTTTTACGCGCCGCCTTTTGACAGTGGCGCGTAAAAAAAATAACCGTCAGCACAGAACATCGTAAGACCCATTCTAATGAATGGGCAGATGTTTGCCAACGCTTTTGAGCCGCATTTTCGGACATAATTCAATGCTAAAACACCCAAATTACGTCCGTAAATAGTGTGTGTGAACCCAGCCTAAGCATCTATTACCATTGCTCAGTCTAAGAACATTCATTCATTTCCAACTCTGTCAGAAGGCTGAAAACAGGCTCTCCAGTGCCACCCAAAGGTGACTACCTTGTAAGTCAAGGCCCAACCCTTGTGTAGAGCCTTGAAACAGAACCCTACTATGTACTGATGAGGAACAAAGACTCAGAAACTGTGGTGTCTGCAGATGGGTGTGTCTGGTTTCAAAAGTAGTCACCTATTGCTGGCCCTATCTTGTACTCTTTTCCCAAAGAATTGCCCTTAAAGGAAAGGTGTCATGAATTTAATTTTTTATTAGTGTTTTTATTTAATAAAATATTATATTGACTTCACACAAAATGTTTTTTTTAATGAACGCTTTCTTACTTTAGTGGGGCTGCCATGTTTCATTTCATCTGTGTCTCAACGACACATACACAGATGGAATATGGCAGCTACAGTGCATAGGACACAATGAACGAGAGCCAGGCGCGCGCGCGCGCGTGCGTGCGTCGCAGCCCCCTCCCCTCACATACCTGGTGTGTGTAGTGTGCGCAGCAGGGCTGCATCCTATTTTAGTGCAGCGGAGTATGCACGGGCGCTGCTGATCCTTCATAGCCACTTATCAGCTGCCCGCACGCACGCACGACCCCCCCCCCCGTGGGGGTTATGCAGGGTGCTTGTGTGATGGTGGGGGTTTTGTGATGGTTTGCGAGGGCGTATGTGTGAGCAGGATGCTTGCGGGCACCTCTAATATTTATTGTGGGAAGACAGAAGTCGCTGCAGGTGAGTATAAGTATTGACATTTTTCATATTACGAACTTTATTTTTTTTAGTTTTGCAGGCTCCGCTGGACCTTTTCAATAAAATGGTTAACGAGGATTGTGTGGGGGAGTTCTTATTTCAATAGAAATATTTTCTTATGCCTCTGTGATGTTTTTAATACTTTATTACCACCTTAGTAATGGCAGTTGTCTATTTGACGACGTCCATTACTAATCCGGAGCTTAGTGTTAGCCTGTACAAAGTTAGCACTAACCCCTCCCATTATTACCCCAGTACCCACCGCCACTAGGGGTACTTGGAAGAGCCAGGTACGGTCCAGTACCCGACCATCTGTTGTGATGGCCGGGCACTGGGACAGCCACAGGCTGGTATTATTAGGCTGAGAAAGGGCCGTGACTTTTCCCACCCTGTTAATGCTAGGCAGCTGCTGCTGTGTTTTACCCGGCTGGTTATGAAAATGAGGAGCACCCCACATGATTTTTGTTTAAAAAAAAAAAATGACATAAGGTCCCCCCCAATTTTGTTAACCAGCCCGATACAACACAGCAGCAGCTGCCTAGCATTACCATGGTGGGAAAAGTCACGTTTTTTTGGCTCTTCCCATCCTCATAACACCAGCCTTTGGCCGCCCACAGTACTCCGCCTTCACAACAGATGGTCGTGTACTGGATCGTACCCGGCTCTTCCTGATACCACATTGTGGCGTGGGTACCGGGGTAATAATGGGGGTCAGTATTAGCCTTTTTACTGGCTAACATTAAGCACCGCCTTAGTAATGGACGTCATCAAACAGACAACTGTCATTATCCAGGCGCTAATAAAGTATTCAAAAAACAGACATAAGAAAATATTTTTATTGAAATAAAACCTCCTCCACACAATCCTCGCTAACCATTTTATTTAAACAAAAACCGTAGATCGCAGTTGTCCACCCAATCTACGACGTAGTCCAATGGGTCCAGCGGAACCTGCAAAAAAAATAAAGTTAGGCCTCAAGCACACTTCAGAGAAATGTTTTAGTGTGCCATCAGTTTTTTTTTTCAAATAAATATTGAATTTACCGACCAAATTTTTTCACTAACTACAACATGTCACGAGAAAACAATCTCAGAATTACTTGGATAGGTAAAAGCATTCCGGAGTTATTACCACAAAGTGACACGTCAGATTTGAAAAAATCATTTGTCCACAAGGCCAAAACAGGCTGTGTCCAAAAGGGTTAATACTTCCCACCATATGGAAGAAAACAGAAATACAAAATTTTAAAAAATTTAATAAGAATAAGTAACGTACTTAAAAAAAAACAAAAAAACAAAAACTTGCGACATATTCCCTTTAAAGGGGTTGTCTTTTCATACTGATGACCTATCCACAGGTTAGGTCATCAGTATAATATAGGTGGGGGTCAGTCACCGTAAGTCATGCAGTGTTCGGTGCTGGAATAAGATGGCTCCGTAAAATGTATCTCGGCCATGCTGAAGTACTGCTCCTGTTCACTTGATTAGGAGCAGAGCCGAAGTGTTGCAGCAGGGCCGCTATACACTGGTCAGAGCCATGTGCTTCCGGCACCGACCACTGCAAAACTTACGGTGCCGGAGGCAGCGGATCACTGCAGGGCGCAGGTGTCAGACCTCCACCGATCAATATACCGATGACCTATCCTGTGGATCGGTCATCAGTATGAAAAACCACCCCCAACCTGGTCCACAACAAAGCTGCAGAAAATCTGCATGTTTT